>NC_031771.1:54730820-54746865 GCF_001522545.3 Parus major
TTTTTTTTCTATCCTTTTTAGAGGGCTTTTGACCAGACAGCAAGAGAGCATAGAGAACAGTGGACACCCAGCCTAGCTGGGACCAAGCCACCTGTCAGGGTAAATAGGGCATCTCTCCTGCAGAGGAAAATACCAGAGGCACAGACACTGTCACCTCCAGGATGCTGAAACAAAACAATCTACAAGAACAGATTCAGCTGAATGCATAAAAGCCAAAATTCCTACCCCTGTGCTTCATAAATATCAGATGAATGTGAGGCAGGATGATCCACACAAAAGAAAAAAAAAACAATGTGCCTTTGCAGACCAGGAGAGACAGAGTTGTCAGACTCTAGGAATGTCAAGAAACTGCAGTTCTGTGTCCAGGAAGTATTGGGAAGTGTGAATAAATATTACAAGAGACACAAATGCTGAATTACTTCTAAATACATTGGGCTGATTTAAAATACATTTATTAGAATGCTAGATGAGGTTCTGTAGATAAAAGCTTAGCTGTTCATGATTTTATTTGGGATATATTTGGGATAGAATATTATCTAAGCTCTTTTTACACCTAAAGTCTAGGAAAATTTTGTATAAATGCTCTAAGATCTATCTTAACTAAATATAAAAATAAATGCACTTTTGGAACATCGGAAAAGTCCTTAAACACATATTGGACTGATCAGAATCTCTTTTGTTTTGTTCTGTCTTCTCTTTTAAAATCTGAAACCTAGAGAAAGTTTTCTAACGCAGTATAAGATGTAAAATTTTTAGTTTTGTTTCTTTTTTAATATTGAAAATAAAACTATGTTAAGATAAATTTATTCTTTCTGATTACGTTGTACAATATCTTTGAACAGACTGTTGGGATAAAGAAACACTATGTCAGTGAAAGGTAAGCAGCAAAAGTCTTTGAGCCTACTACAGAAGTTTTACTAAATAACATGACAAAAAAAGATATCTGCTACAAGAGCATAGATCCAGGCTTGCTGAAATATGTTTGAGCAAGTCTAGGCATGCTCTGTCTTAGTTTTATAAACTGTACTATCATCCAGTTGTGCTGCTCAAAATCAACAGAACACAGTCCTTAAAACTCTTTGGAAGACAAGTGCTTGCCATGGTGATGTGGAAAAACACGTGGTGCTGCGTAGAGGCGACTGAGCAGGAGCTCTGCAATAGTTGGGTATCTAATGTAGTTCCAGAGGCATGTTTGCTTTAAATTCATAGCCTTTCTAGGAAAGGAAGCATAGGTTGTGAATGTTCATACAAGTCATTTCCTGCAGTTCTTTTCTGTGGGGCACACAGCGAGCCACCCTTTGTTCATTCGAATGTTTTTCCAAGGCCAGAGGCAGATGATCGGTTCCCAGGTCTAACTCTGCTGACTGGAAGTGGTACTGCCCCTGCACCCCCAGTCAGGAGGCACTGCCCCACAGCTCTGGGGACACTGCAGATGTTTCACACCCTCCCACAGGTGAAGCCACCTCACTCACCTGTGCTGGCAGGTCAAAGTTGCTGGCTGACTTTGTCACATGAGATGTGGTTAACAAATCCCTTCAGCTGGCAAACCTGTGTGGACGAGAGCAGTGCAGCAATTGCAGCCCACTAGGATGGGGCCATCTTCAGATGCTAGAGCTGCTTGCAAAATTAACATTTACCTGTGATTTCCTCATGTGGCCTCAAAATAATCAGCTGTCTGGGAGGAGCTCGAGCTTACACATCCTGGTTACTTATCCCAGGTTTGAATGTAATGGCTTTATATGTGGCTTTAGGCTTCCCATCTTATTTTAGAAGTCTAACATCATTTCCCTAAAGGTCCAAAAATTAGTATAATAATAAATAAAATAAAATTAAAATTAAATAAATAAAGCATAACTATTTGGAAACCTGAAGACCATTGAGTGATCCAAAACAAAACAAATTTTCCAGTAACTGCTACCACAGAAGACTTATTTGCATCACCTTTTTCACAAAATTATTAAGCTCAAATCATGAAACAACTAGGTTCTTCTTCCAGTGGTCCAGAACATTACTGTACTCATGGTTATCAAGTATTTTTCTGAATTCAATAAAGATTTCCTCATGATCTGATAGAAACCACTTAGCACTTTCAAGCACATTTTTGCCTGAAACCAAAATATAAATATGATAGGTCATGTCCTAAAAACCCCTTTTCCCCGACTGCACTTTTAAATCATTGTTCC
Source organism: Parus major (assembly GCF_001522545.3). NCBI lineage: Eukaryota > Metazoa > Chordata > Aves > Passeriformes > Paridae > Parus > Parus major. The sequence goes on from NC_031771.1 coordinate 54,733,004, forward strand.
TGGTTGACCAAACCTATGGATAACAATGTAGAGAAGGTATTAAAAGTGTGGCACAGTAATGCCTGTATCTCTTCTCATGTCTATGACAGACAATAAAATATTAGTTTTTCAACAAATATTTTGTTCTTCAGAGACCCTGGAACCTTCATCTTCCTTCTTTGTGCTCACCAGCTTGTCTATTTTTAACCCCTCTTTCTTTCTTTCTCTCGATGTTCATTGATTGGTGGGTTTTGTGAAAAGACCAGCGTAAAGCCTTGCAGTGAGGGTGTCATCATCGTAATTGGGCATCGATTATTTAAAGAGCACAGTTGTTACTTTGGCTGATGAGACCATCTCTCAGACTGACATCCAGCCTGAGAACAGAAACTTGGGGTAATTTGCCAGACCCTTTTTATACCCCTTACCAGGATTGGTTTTACCTTTTATAGATCTGCAATTCTACAGCGCGGGATTAGGTCCCTGCAATGGGTGCTGCACCTGCTGCTTTACTGAATAATAATGACAATGTTGCCATGATCAAATATCTGTAAATATTGACCTGTTATGAGAAACATGTAAACAAAGCACAGGTTGGCTTAGATACTGAAAAAAAAATATGCTTGGCTGTGCTGGAAATAGTAGCTTTTTAATTTAAATTAATTTTTTTTTTTTCCAAGGGAAAACTTTCTCCTTTTCTATCATACATCATCTTGATCTTCCACTCACACTGACAGAGAGAGGATACAAATGATTTTTAGAGCTCCACAAGGATAAAAATCAGCAGGGATTTTTAAGCTCTTTCTGAGCTGGAAAATGCTATGCTTCAGCATCTGGTTAATAAATATTTATTTTGCTTCTATTTCTGTGTGTGAGTGAGACCCCATCATGTTTATTTGAACAGAGATTATGGCTAAAAGACACATTTCCAGAGGAGGATATGTTAAAGAGAATTTCTCACACCTTGGGTGAAACTGAGATTTTAAAGAGTGAAACTTTTCTCTTCTTTTTATTTTTCTTTTTTCAGCAGCCAAAAATTACAGAAAAACTTTGAACAGAAAGAAAATCACATCTAGACTTTTGGACTAAGGATCTCTACAATCTAGTATGAAAAGGCTCTTTTGTCAGAGGACACACATTGGCAGGAGAACAGAATATGCAACAAGTATCCTTACAAAGTGGTGATGAGAAGCCTGTCTTGCAAGGGATGAATGTTCTGTGTCATGTGCTGTGGCCTTAGACATAAAACACAAGGCAGTTTTACAGTATCTGTCGCCTCGAAAGCTAGTTACAGGATATTCACACATTTAGTCTCTTCTTTTCTGCTATTGACTCAGTTGTCCCAAGTCAGCAACACAGAGTGGAAATTACTATTTTAACAACTTTAATATATATTGAACAAAAACAAACAAAAAAAAAAGGAATTGAGGAAATGTTGCAGAATGTGGAAAAGATGCAGCTGTAGCCCAGAGGTATTCTTCTCAGCAGAAAGCTGGATGCAAATAGTGGAGGAATGGAAAGGCTGCAACAATCCCATTTTAGTCAGTAATGCTGAGCAACTTAAATACAGAGGTTTCTGCCAAATGCACTGCAATAAATGAATTAGATGTGTTTCCTGCCTGGGAAAAACTGTGTGGAAATATATGTTCATCATGTGAGTAAACTGAAAAGATCTAATCTTCAAGATATTACACTGACAGATCTTTTAGAGTTACAAATAATAGCGATAGGTGAAATTTTGTTTTAATAACTGCAGCTGTAAATCCGTGGATGGAACACTGTTAGCAGCTACTCAGATTTCTATTGATAGGGATGTAAAAATAGACCATTTTCAGCTGTTGTGTACTGCTGCTGTTTCCGATGGGCAACGTGCTGAATCTGCTCTGTGGTGGGTTTTTTTAATTTGTGATCCAGAATTATATAGTGCAGTCATACTGACATTTAATAGTTGTCTTATTATTGTCTTGAAACATTTGCTTAGCAGCTGAAAAAAAACCAACATTTTATTTACCCTCTCATGCTGTGTGGCGTCCTATAGATGAAATGGTATTTATGCTTGACAGTATTCCAGTCAGTATCTTAGGTAAGCTGATGTGCTTAGCAAGAGCTGAAGCCCATCAAAATGAAGGTTAATCTACACCAAGACAGGAGCAGTCATTCAATCATTGCTAGCAAGGCTGCAGGAGTCTCAGCAAGCAATAGAAATGACAGTCCTTTTGGGATAGTTGGTTTATTTGCTGTTCTTTATTTTCTTTTTTATTTTTTTTTCCTGAGAATAATGTGTAACCAAGTTATGGTACAGACACTTCTTACCTGGTGGTATAAAATAAGCTGCTGCAACACCCTACAGACTTGTTTTTAGGAAAACGAAAAAAAAACATACTGATTCCCATGCTAGTCAGAGAAAGTCTGGTTAGATTGGAGTCTGGACCCTGAAACACTTGCTCAGACATCAAAAATCTTGGAGTGAACAAAGAAAAGGCTGATGTTACAAGGGAGGAAATTGGCAGATGGAAGCCAAGAGAACTACTAGCTGATGCCTTGCTATTTGTGCCTGCCAGGCTGTGTATGAGAAAAGGTTGTTGTTTTTTTTTTCTACCACTATTTTTTATTGTTTGTTTTAGGGCTTACTGCAGGAAGGAAAGTGAGTGTGATGAGAAAATGCTGACTATGGTGCAGCTGAAGTGTTTGTAAAAGGCTACTGCCAACGTAATTCAACATAACTGCAAGCAAAGGAGCTAACCCAGGGGTGAATCTGGCACCCTTTACTTTTCAGCTGAATTGGTACATACTTATTAGATAGAGCAGTTTGCATTAGTCCATTAGTGTATTCCATGTTTTTAAGCTATATGGATTGCATTTATTTCGGTGTAGAAAAATTAATTATTAGGATTGAGGGAAGTAGAATTAATTTCCTTTTTTAAAATTAATTTATTCTGTCTTCACATACATTTCCAGGTTTTTCTCCATGGAAGCATTCAATCAATTTGTCTTAGGATCATCAAATCTGAGGGAGTATGGAGAGACCCTCTGTCCACACTGTGATGATCCTGCTCATGCTCTAGGCTGGCTAAACACTATCCCTGCCCTTTGACAGGGTAAATCTGTTCAGGCTCAGCATTGCCCAGTGCAGCTACCTGCAAACAGGCTCTTACCAGGTAATTTAGTAAGCCAAATTGTATGCTGTTACTTGTTGCTGTAGGGCCCATGTGTTTGCCAGGCAAAGTCAGGAGTAATAGAAAGTCTCCTTGTGTGGAGAAATTTTCATGAAACCTCCAGTTTAATCCCATGCTTGCTCCTGCTCCTGCAGTGGAGCAGGGATGGGATGCTCCATTTTTGGTATTTCAGTTTCTTGGTTTGTGCATACTTGTTTTAGGCTTCTGTCCCTCAACAGCCCCTTTTCTCTGTTTGTTAGTCTATCAACAGCCCTTCAATGAAACTTTCCAGCACCTGATTGCAAAGAGGATACAAATATCCTTCCCTTCTAGGACACAAATTTCTCTCATTTATTTGTCTTACTTTTCTCTAGCCTGAGGCAAAAGGCTGTTGTGATGTGCACCATTAAATATACTTCTCTGTCAGGTTTTATTAGGAGACTGTGAAGGAATCTTCTTCCTAAATTTCTTCTGTGTAAACTTTTTCACATTCTATTCAAATTTTATGCAATCTTCCTCTCCTTGCAATGTCTGCATCTTATATTTTTTAGATTTGTGCCCTATGCTTCATTTTCTAAGCTGAAAATCACAGAATGTGAGAAGAAAGAATATGTTTTGAGATTTATTTTCCACATAACTTTTAGTGATTTTTTTTTTGCTGACTAGTGGTCATGTTGGGCTCTGGTTCTTTTGTAGAAGGCCCGTAAAGAAGCAGCAGAGATGAAGGGTACAAAGAAAGCTCCCAGTAGTTTTAAGATGGCATCTTCACACATCCAACTCATCAGTATTACTGCATAGGGCCTGAACTCTTCCAATCCCACCTGAATTCCCTTCTGGCAATGAAAAAGGCCACCTTATGTGCCAAATGCCTCAAGGCCACCAAGATTCATACTTAGCACCAATGAGCAAACTAGCAATGCTAAATTTAGACAAAGTTTGCCTTGATTTATTCTGTCACAGCTATCATACAGTCTCGTGCCATCTGATAAACCATTGACATAGTTGGAAACTCATGGAAATAGTTTCAATGAGGAGCAGTAAGAAGTCAGAACAGCTTCATAGCAGGATGATTTATAGATCATTCAAAAAAATTCACTCTCCTTTTCTTGTTCAGATTCACTTATGTCATAAAAATATAGTAATTGCGGATAGTTTTGAGGGACTAGACTATCAAAGCCTTCTAACCTAGAAGGGAAAATGCTAGAAATTCAGATGAGCACATGTAGTGCTGTTCATTACTCTTTAACTGGAAGAATTATCTTATGCTGTTTCCTGGTAGTATATTTAATAATAAAATACATAAACAAGCTTTGCCAAGCATGAGCACCCTTGTTGGGTGAACACGGGGAAAATGTATCTATAAGACTGTTTGTGAATCCTTAATTGTATTTTACATAAACTTTTTTTCACTTTTTGTTCACTTTTTCCATCTAGTCAACTGAGGAAAGATGTTCTTCTGTAAATGTGCACAGACAGTAAATTTTACGCCTGATTGTTGTTTAATCATGAAACAAAAAAGAAATTAATGAGGAAATAATATGTTTATTGGAAATAAGTGCACAAGGAAAGTTGAGGTCAGCCAAATGAGGAAGATAAAGTCTATCTAGACTGATCTACCTCCATACAAGCCAGTTCCAGTCCTGGGATCAGCCAGGTCAGCACAGAGTTGTGCCAACTGAATTGAGCTAACTCATTTATAGAACCCCTGGGAGCTGAATGAGTACACAGAGTGGCACCATGCCAGGCAGACATACTGTCCTTTTTCCTGGGCTATCTTGGCTATCTTTCCTATTACATGGCATTGTGTAATGTAGATGTGTCCTTAAGTGACCAACCAGCATGCTCAGCAAGCAAATCCCAAACAGCAAATGTTCAGACAAAGGGCTGTAATCATTCATGAATTGTCTGTGAGGACTGATATTTTCTCAGATGAACTGCTAAATAACAAACAAAAAGGAAAAAATTTGGGACCTCATTATAGACAAGTTATTAGCAGAGACAGGAGCTAATTTCAGCTGTCTCTCCGCAGTTTGTTTGCTGCTGGGATATCAGTCAGCTGCCAAAAGTATAGCTCCATTTTCTGAGCCTCGTTTTAATATCCAGAAGCATTTTATCTTGCATCACTTTTTAAAAACTCTTATTTGTATGGTAGTGCATGCAATACATTGTGCCCTCATTTTTAAGTGTGAAATACACAGCAGTTGCTTTTGATAGATTTCAAACTGTTGTGATCACCCATACAGAAACCCTTCAGCGAGTTTTGCTGTTCTATTCATCTTAATGCAAAGGCCTGTTTGGAGTTCCACACTCTTCAGTCATTGCTTGTGTGCTGCAGCACACAGTGCATTACTCAGGAGTGCCTGAAGATCTTGCAGTCTTGGCCAAAAGATTCTAGATTGCAAACATTAATAACAATTCCAATTGACATAGCCTTTGACAGCACCCCTGGATGTATACACATGTATGCATGCATTTTTGGAGAGAAGAGATCCAAAAACATGCTTTATTGCTATCCATAGGGCCAGATCTTTCCATTGTTGTAACACCAGTGTTTTTCCAGAAAAGTACTTATAGCTGTGCTATAACTTGAGATAGATAAAGCACTTGGAATTTGCCTGTTACATCGAACTGTTTTATTTCCATGGATAATCTTTGAAAAGAATGAAGGAAAAAAAATAGTGATATGCAAAAATATAATATGTTATTTGGAAACACTAAGTATGAGTCATAGAAAACTTTTCATACACAGTCTCTTACCAAGACAAAACTAGAAGTCATTTAGAAAAATGTGTTTCTAAGCCCAGCAGCCATTTTTTTTGTCATAGAATTTTAAATGGAGTTCTGTTGTACTGATTTTTCCTAATTCAGGAATGAAGCCTCTCTGGTCCTGTCAGCCAGTGCAGAGAAATCAGAAGGCCCAGGTAATTTGGGTCATCATCTTTTTCCTCTGACATTTTGTCTCTTCATCAGAAGGTGATGATTTTATTTTGTTCCCTCATAAAGTGCTTTGAGTATGACTGTGTGTCAAGTGCAACCACATTTCTGATATCTAAATAGATCACATTCTACTCCTACATACACTAATATGACTCCGGCTAAATACAGCAGAATGTCACAGGAAATAAGAGATAAGTTTACAAATCAATTTTCAAGCTGTATTATAAAATATTTACATCTAAGTAATACTTAGAAACATCCTGATGGACTGAATTTGGATGGAGAATGTCAATTCTTTACTGGATACAGGGGGAAACAGGATGGAGAAAAGGCAGAAGTACTCCATGCCTTCTTTGGCTCTAACAGCAAGGCCAGCTGTTCTCAAGGTACACAGTCTCCTTAGTGCCACAGGCTGGGGACAGTGGCTGGAGAGCTGCCCAGCAGAAAAGGACCTGGGGGAGCTGTTTGACAGTGACTGAACATGAGCCAGTGGGTGCCCAGGTGGCCAAGAAGGCCAGTGGCATCCTAGATTGCATCAGCAATAGTGTGGCCAGTGGGACCAGGACAGTGATTGTGCTGCTGTACTGGGCACTGGTGAGGCCACACCTCAAATCCTGTGCCCAGTTTTGGGCCCCTCATGACAAGAAAGACATTGAGGTGCCAGAGAGAGTCCAGAGAAGGGCAGCAGGGCTGGGGAGGGGTCTGGAGCACAGGTCCTGTGAGGAGCAGCTGAAGGAGCTGGGGATGTTCAGCCTGGCCAAAGGAGGCAGGGAAGAGATCCTACTGCTCTCTACAACTCCCGGAAAGGAGGCTGTAGCCACGTGAGGGCTGGTCTCTTCTCCCAGACAGCAAGCAGTAGGATGAGAGGAAATGGCCTCAAATTATGCTAGAGAAGATTTGGATTGGATATTATGAAAAAGTTTTTCATTAAAATGTTTGTGAAACTTTGCAACTGGCTTCCCAGGAAAGTGGTGGAGCTGCCATCCCCAGCTGTATGTGACAGACTTGTGACACAAGTCTGGGACATGGTTTAGTGCTGGACCTGTCAGTGGAAGGTTAACAGTTGGAATCAAGAACCTTAACAGCCTTTTTCAACTGAAACTACTTTTTTCTATTCTTGTATTTAATCTCTGCCTTGTACATCGGTATGAAAGTCAGTCTGTTAGAGGCCTCAGAGCTTTTATGTCTGTAATTTTTTGCCCAGTGATGCTGTGGGACCTGCTCATACTGTGACCTGTGGGCAGAGGAGATGCCTGCTCCGGGCTCACCAAACACAGCCCTCTTGGATGGAGTCAAGAAGACCCTGCAGCTGCTGAGCAGCCACACTGAGCCTCTCTGGATGCATTCAGTACCCAATTCCCAAATGTAGAGAAAAGTCATGATCCTGTGCTGGGAAGACAGTAGCCGACAGAACTATTGGGAAAGAGATAAAGTCTTTGTCAGCCCCTCAGGAAACACATATCTGAAATGACCAGCTTGATGTTTGTGGAATTGGGGCCAAAGCTACATAGAATTTACTGCAAATCAATGTGTTGTTGCAACAGCTATATCTTCCTACTCCTAGTGAAAAAATCCAAGCTTATGTGGCCCTGGTTTATAACTGTAAGGTATTAGAAATTTTAAATTGGAGCTATTTTTTTCCAGTTTGGATCAGTGTTTTTACAACAGAAAAATCTTATGGACATTTATCTCTAAAATATGGAGAAGTTATTTTAATATTATTTAGATTTCCTGAACACTCCCAGAAATTCCTTTGCTTCAGCGGCTTTTCTCAGAGCAAATAAATATTTGCAACAAGTAGAGCTGTGTGAGCTAGCAGAGGGGGGAAAAAAGACAAAAAACCTGGCAAAAAAGTTCTCTGTTTCTTTGAAAACTCTCCAATACCATGAATCCTGTGAGAGCTTAATTAAAATGAAAAGGGAATTTTCAAAGGGAGAAAACAAAATAAGCTTTTTCTAATGCTATTTTTGTTCTGAGCTCAGAAAATCTCTTTCTCTTTTTCAATTGGTTTCCCCAAAACATAAATATTGGCAGCTTTAAGGTTTGTTTTTCATCCTCTTGAGCAAGAAACAGTGAGTTCAAAAGCTTTTTCCAGTGAAGCTTAGAGAGTTTGCTCACCAGAGCTTGGATTTCTGACACAACTAATGATTCTAGAACTGTAAACACTACCATGAAATCAAATTTGCCATTTCAAGGGAATTATGATTAAATGGTAATATTTTTATTTTTGCTGATAATTAGAGGAAACTGGCTTTTTCAGACACAGCAGTGTATAAGGACCCAGGTCAACCAAATCTTACACATCTTAAACTCACATGATGAAAGGATATTTCTGCAATCTTACTCAAGAAGCAATCACTTCTCACACTCAGCTGCCTCTCTTTAACCAGAGGCTGGGTGCCCCTTTAACATGAGTGCAGATCAATATTTGTTTGCTTCAGTCTATGTAATACTTACCTGCACCAGCCATCTGCTGGTAAGACACTACCAGCTGATATTTCAAAGTTTTAGAGACAGAAATTGCTGAAACTTTAAATGGTTTCTTTTGAGTATCCACATTCCTGGCAAAAAATGCATGAGCCCCTTCAGCCCTAAATAAGAACAATTACAAACCAATACTTAAGTGTCAGCATTTTCAGATAATCTGAGTGACAAAATGCTCCATATGAATCAGTTTCCTTCAGCCACCTCTGCAGTGGACTGACACTGAAATGTGGATATTTGCATGTTAACTACTGATGCAAACACAATTGCAGAATCCTGTGTGACCTGCTTTAGGTGACCCTGCCTTGGCCAGGGGTTGGACTGGGAGATCTCCACAGACCCTTCCACCCCCAACCATTCTGTGAATTCTGTGAATCCTTTCCAACTTCACAGGTATAAATCAATAAATGATTGCTGTTGCTGTTGTGGGTTTTCAAAGGCTCTGGACATACATGGAGCTTTTCTGCTCAGTCATGGACTGTTCTGAGCACAGTGACCGTGTGTTCAGGCACAGGGTGGCTGTGTGTGAGAGCACAATCACAGCATGTGCTGTGGAAAGGCTGGTGGTATTGCACATCTGATGTAGTGCTGAGCCTTCTGAGCCCAGCAAGAAGTGGGAAAGTGTGGAGCCAGCTTCGAGGTTTGCCTTTACACCATAGAGTGTTATACCCCACCAAAGGCATCCAGCAGGGCTTGGTCCTACTGCCTGTGACATTGCACTTGAGCAGATCAACCATTAGAAACACTTATGCAGAGTCATCTATGTGTCCAGTGTCAGACTGGTAACTAACAGGGGAAAGGTATTTTTAAAATTGGAGAGGGAGCTGGCCCCATGGACTCATCCCTCTAGACAGCACTGCTGCATTCATTCAGAAGTTCCTTTAAAGTGCTTTTAGGTAAATGTATTTTTCTGCACACTGCTTGCCAGTCCTGTATGTGGTGAACATCTTTCCACTTGTGGAAGAAAGTGCTGTGCATGTGTTTTTTCTTCCAGAGGTCATTTATGGGATAAAAAAATCAGTCTTCTAGATGACTAGCTTAGGATTTTAAAAACATGGCTTGTGCTATACTTATTTTAAATATTGATGGCAAGATTTAGTCAAGGTTGTCTGAGGATAACAGTGGCTTATGCAAGTAGTCAGCACACAGCTACATGCTGATAGATTTCTCTATTTCATAGTGATTTTTTTTGTAGCTGGTCCAAAGGCCAGCCCATTCTTTCCTAATTTATTTGTAATTTAACCTGGGTATTTAATGAATTATAAAAATGAACAGAAATTAGCTCATCATCCCATAAAGAAAATACATTTCTAATTAAAAACTATGTATATGGGTCACACTTTGCTGAAAGAAGCATAAGTCAAGCATCATTCTTCTTGATTTGTTCCAGGTCACTGGAACAGAGTTTTTCTCTGCCTGGCTGCAAAGCACTAATGGATTGTCATGATAAAAATTCACTTTTTTACCCATCTGTTACATTGCACTTTTAATGTCTATTTTACTTAATGTTTCTTACCCCACTTTCAGCTTCAAGCACACCACACTCTATTGGAATAAAGTTTTATCTTTTTTGGTGCTGTAAATGAGAGAAGATGATGTTGAGGGTTTTCTTTGCAGCACTGCCAGTTTTAACATATTTTAGTATAATAAATTCATTCACGACATTTTTCGAGTGCACATTCCTCTCAGAGTCAGTTTTCTAGACACTGCAGTTGGTCCCTCAAGTCTAAGTTGTTTTTATTGGCATTAACAGAAGCTCATATAGCAGAAATGTTTTTAAAAGACAAAGTCAGTAGGGAAGGTTTTTTGTGCTTCAAGGAATATTGAAAATGTGTACATGAAAAGAGAGCTGGAAATGATACCTAAGTAGATGTCTTCTTTGATAACCAATGAAGAACAAGAGATTTTGGACTACTCTGGCATTCTGTTCTTAAAAAAGAGGAAAGATAGCTGTGATAATGAATGTTGAAAAGAAAATGTCAATAGGATACATCTCCAGAACAGATTATCTAATGCTGTAATTATCAACCTTTTTTCTGTTTCTGACTCCCTTGTAGACCAAATGTTTTCAAGCAGCTTCAGATACAAGTACCAATAGTAGATGAACAACCTGGTGGGGATTATGATCCTTAGTTTGGAAAAAATTGTTCTGGTGAAATCAGTACTGGGGCAGCACCTTGGGCCTGAAGGGGATCATTGTGTTACCTGATAAAAGGAGAAAAACGTTGGCTCGAAGAGCTTCCAAATCAAATATTAGATGGCTGCAGTAGGCAGACAGGTAACAGCAAGAAAATCCTGACAAATATAAAGTGTGACAGTTACACTACTGGCCACCCACCTATTGCCAGATATTTCATAATTTTTGTGTGATTAATATATTAAATGTCTCTTCTGTGTTGTTGTCTCTTCCTAGCAAGTTCAATGATCTTTTAAATCTGTGTACTCTATGGATGTTTCACCTATAATGGTGCCCAGCACCTCTGTAGGAGACAGAGCACATCCAAGGTGCTGTTTGAAAAGCCTCGGGGCAGAGGAGGGCGACGCAGAAACTCCTCACACTGTTCACAGTAACTGAGTTTGTGGCAGGCCTGTTCGTGTGATGCCTGTGAGTCACAGCATTCCTCTCTTCACCTCAGCTTGGGTTGGACTTGAGTTGCCATTGTGTGCTACAAGCTCGTACAGAGCCCCTACACCTGCCAGCTGTGTCACGCCTTGTGACACATCTCTTCTTCACATAATGTTCTGGAGGCTTAAGTATAAACATTTCATGGAGGGGCATCCTCTGGAACTCTGAGAAAGTGTCAACTCTATTTTGTTCCTGGGAATGGTAATGCTCTCTCAACACTACCCACTCTAGAAATAGTTTCTAATTAGCAAACCTAGTGGAATTGAAGCTCCCAAGCCAATGAACTGCTTTTGAAAAATCACTCTGACAAATGGGATTTGCAGGTAAACTCCCTGAACTTCTTTCTGAAGCTGTTATTTTAGGATGGGAATAAAAAAGTAACATTAACTTGGTCAGGCATGGAGACAGATTGGCTTCTGGGCTAATAGTGAAGGCCTTCACCCAGGATAAAGAAAATTGGACTGCTACGCTCTACGTCAAAGGACAGTTTCCTTAATTCACATTGCATACATTTGGGAACCCAGATTCATCCCTTTAAGGTGAATGTCTTAGCCAGAAAGCTGTAGACTTGGATATAAATCTATGATTTTTTTCATTATCTCTCTTAATGGATGTTTAATTAAACTTGTGCAATGTGGGACGGTTCAAATGCAAAGGATTGAGAATACCTCCATCCACAGATTTCCTTAAGTTGTCAGGTTTGGGCATTTCCCAGTGGTAGATGGCAGTTGTGGTTTCACTTTCTTTGGGAAGAAGACAGGTTTCCCTCATCATCTGAGAACAATTTAAGTGGCTAACTTTTACAGAGTAAGAAGAGACTTGGGACTACATTTACTGTATTCTGAAGCTTTGGTTGAGTCAGTGATAGCTTCTGGGAAAAAAAAAAAAGGTATTATGCACCCAGCTGCAGAAGCAGGCTGGGGGCTGAGCAGTGGGAAGCTGCACCACTCAACCCAGGCTAAGGGACCTACATTTAGGGCACATATTTTTCCTCCTGCACAAAGTGTGACCTTTTGGCAATCTGACTCTTAGCAGATTAACTTTTAGATGCATGCTTAACCAATCCATCATTCTTGGAGCCTAGGGCTGTCGTTTGAGAGCTGTGAATCCCATTAAGCTTCCACACACCTAAAGGTTAAGAATCACGAGGTTGTGATTCATCCCATTCCTTCTGCAGTTATGTTATTATGGAAAGAAGCAGTGGTTGGAAGGAGAAAAAGCAAAGGCTGGGAGTTGCTGTTGGGGTTGTTCCCTCAAACTTTCAGCAAATTGAACCTAAATAGAGGAAAGAGTCATTATCCAGACAGACAGATGCTGGGGAAAGCACCGAGACAGATGGATCACGAGGCAGATTTAACATATTCACCTAGTCTTCTTGGAAGTACTCCTACAGCCAGGGGACAGCTTTAACCAAATGAAACACAGTGCCAATGGGATCTCTGTCCATCTGTCCTGATGAGGTAGGATCCCCTGGCAACAACAAATGTAAGACAAATAAGATCAGATTAAATATAAATAAGAAGGAACTTGATTATCTCATACCTCTGATGAAGGTACTGCACTAGTAAGATAAGAAATAATTTTGAATCAACACTGTTTATAAATTTAATTTTAAAAAGTCATTAGATAAAATACATAAATAAATTTGGGTGCAGAATTGAATTCACAGACTTTTTCCCAACCCATGGCAATGAACATTTAACAGCTTTTGGAATGGAGGGAGCACTTTCAATTTCACATCTAAGAGGGTGCAAGTGAGGTGTAAATTTTCTTCTGCCAATTTTATATCCTTATGAACTGTCCTTGAATAGAAACAGTCCTGATATGGTATAGAGCAGTCATTCAGCCCTGTTAGAGTAGGTGCTATGCATTACTTTTTTTCTGAAAACCAGCAGCTGTGTTACTTCAAAACCAATAAAACAATTGACATGTTTTATTTTAAAAGTAGCTTTCCCAAAGTGCTAAATTCTAGTCTTAAGAGTACAATAGATAGATTACAATAGAGCCTGAAAATCTCCCCACCCTGCTTCTATGCAGAGTCATAGTCATTGGGGATTTCAGGTCATGCAACTGTTTGTATACACTGCATATCTGAGAACTGATATTGGCCTTGAACTTGAAAAGGATTAAATAAGTCAGACTCATGTTTTGGTAAAACCCCAGGCTCCATGTGACACTACTAGATTGTCTGAGTCCTACCTTCATATTTATAAACCATAGTTAGTGTTTTCACAAATTTCAGGATAAAAATGAATATTGGAAGGCATTTGTTCAAGGAAATCTGCCATCCTGAAAGTATATATTTTTGCTCTTCTTGTTATCAATTGAAATGAATGGCTGCAACAAGACACTGACAAGGTTTCTGGTTGTTTTAAGTTGAGTGCTTTGGTTTTGGGGGGGATTTTAGCATAGGGTCTATTGCATAAGATTCCAAAAGGTTTTGGAATCAAATTGAAGTTTTCCCATGTCCATTCAAAAATATGCAGAGAAAGATACATTTTCAGCTGAGAAAGATACATTTTCAGCACTTAAAGAAATTAAATGTAAAAAATATTTTTCAAAGATATTCCAGCCTTATCTAACAATAAAAAATATCTTGTCGGTTTTATGTTGCAAATTTAATTTCATACAGTAAGTATATGGATGCTAAATTCTGACAGTGCCTGTACAGATTACAGGCCGCA
>NC_031771.1:54747120-54900302 GCF_001522545.3 Parus major
GCCGTTCCCAATCGGAATGACATAAGTACAATAATATAAACCTATGTTTTGGATATGAAGTATTTCTTTTTAAAAAATGGCTGTAAAATCAGTTTGTATAAATTCTGAGATATACTGGGAAAAAATCTATAGCTTATGAATATGAAAGTATGACTCAGCCAGCCTATTAGTATCATAAGGATACTATTGTTTTATGAAGAAACTGAATTAATATTTGTTCAGCACTTTGAAAATGTAAAGAGCAGTGTAAGTGATTTCTAATTGTTGACTTTACTATTAAAAATCTGAATGAATGCCTGTGCAAAATTATTATATTTTGGAGTAATTCATGGGAGAGTCCACAGGTAAACTAGAAACCTAATGGAAACCTCACATTTCATAATCTGATTAGAGCAGTTGGTGGAACTTGAACATGGCACCATCATCTGCAGTTCCCTCACACAACACTTGCCTGAGTTGCACAATTACATCAGGATCACCTCACTGAGTTCCTTGAAAATATACCTGAACCTGAGGGTTATGAGAGAGAAAGAATTAAAGACCAAAGCCTTTAATATTTAGGTGCTATCTTACTTAATATTTAAGGGTTTGATCCACAGTTCTTTAGAGTTCATGAGTATTCTGTGATGCCTGTGGAGTACAGACAAATATCCACATCCTGAAAAAAAAATTAATACTTCTTGCTCTTTTTATCTCCCAGTCAATCCTGAATTCTTCTCTGTCTTATGTTCCTGTCACAGTAGGATTTGTGGAGCATATCTGCTTCTCAAAAGACTCAAGTTTGATGATCTGGGACTCTCTTGAGTCACCAACAAAACCCTTGTCTCTTCCTGGCCTTTAGCCTCAGAGAGCCTGGATGAGCAACTGTTTACAAGATTACTGTGACCATTAATATAAGAGGGGAAAAAAAAGAGGATACCAGTGGTCATATTCAAATGGAAAGAATAATCACAACCTCTAGTCTGGTCAGCCTTATCTACTGCCTTAAGGCCCCTCTAAGGATTCAGGCAAGGGAACTCAGTTTATGGACTATGGTTAGATGCAGGAATGAATGACACATCAAAATGCTAATTAATTTGTGGATAAAGTCTGTTACTGCAGCAGTTCTAAGTATTGCATTATTCAAGACCAGATACATTGAAAATGAAAATAATGAGCTTCTGAGGGAGTTTTAACACCCCTTGGGTTAAACAGAAGCTTAAACAAAGATTTTCAAGATTACACTTTTCTGTCTTGATACCTCAATTCTGCCTAAATTCCATATTTGGCATCAACATCCTTCTTGGACTTGTCTCCAGGTACTTCCCTGCATTGGGAGATTATATATATGGCCCTTAAAATACAGCAGCTGATGTGTTTACTAGCTAATCTTCAATGATTATCTGATCTCAGGGTATTGATAGAAAACACATGCTTCAGGCAATACCATAAAATTCACAGCTAGTGAGTTTTACAGACACCAAACAAAACACCCAGATAAATCTCAAGTATTTAGTGCATAAAGTATCTGACTTAATTTCTCAGCTGCCATTCATTATAAAGATATTATTGAAAATAATTTTGATTTATGATGGTCATATAAATCCAGTGTTATGTTGAGAAAATGCTGTTAATTTATTAAAAAGAGTAGCTGTGATCCAAACTCTTGCTTGCAGAATTATTTCTTTTCTTTTAAAATACAAAAACCATGTCAGTGTAGAAGGCCTCTGTGCTTTCAGCTGTTCTGTAGAGAATGACTACCAAAATCTGAACCCACCTTGCTTAACTGACCTGAGAAATCTCCACTGCTCTAGCTGTGCTTTTTTAGGTTGGATGGATGGTTGCCGTGCCAGCATCTTTGTGCAAAGCCCTAAAGATACTCCCAAGCCATCAAAAATTTTCTGTGGCAGGTTAATAAATGCAAACCTTTCTTAAGCAGCCAATACTTTAAAAAAAGAAAATGCCCAGCCAAGCACATACACTGATACCTCCAGTAGTGTTCATTCCATGAATGTTTTCTGGGGAAAATCAATTCAGCCAGGAGGCTGAGCAGAAGAGGTTTATCTGGCTGCTTACTCTCACTATCTCAAGGGCCAAGTTCAAAACAGCACTTTGAGTGATGTGCTTAGGTTGAAATCTGCTTCCAGCTTTTGAGCACCCTACTCATCTCCTATCTGCATCTTAACAAATTTGAAAGTGGCTCCTGTGTGAGTACAGGTAAATCTGTCTGTGCTCACATATTTTCTGCTTCAGGGACTAAGGCTATTAACCAAAGTGCCAGGAACAGCGGGATTTACTTTCTGAACTGATCATGCATAAGAACAAGGACTTGCTCTCCACTGACAGTGTCAAAGTATTGAGAGCCAGATTTTAACACCAGCTCTGAAACTCTTTGAGTAGTTAGGGGCTCCCAGGAGTGGAGGGGAATGCATGTGGGGCACTACCACTTGCTGCTGTGATATTGCTTTTGATTTCTGAGACTGTTAATTGTTTAATTGAGCCAGAAAGAGTATGTATGCCAGGATGCTCTGTTTAACACACACTACATAACTGTCATATTTTATTTAATTTAGAGAATTTTATCCAAATATCCAACACTAGCATTCTCTTTATCTTCCAGAACTTTGTTTTAGTTCTAATATTGCTTCTCAAATTAAAGAACTGATTTATCTTCCCTGCATATCTATTTGAGATTCTGTTCAGCCTGCCAGGAACCAGGTTTTTATAAACTAAATTGAATTAGCTGCTGGAATTCTTTGCTCTCAGATTTTTAAATCACTGTCACAGACCTCAAGGACCCTTCTAACTTCTCAGTGCCTCTGTTGAACCACCCAAGAATCCCAGTGGACACTTGATGGCATGGTATCCTCACCCAGCCAAGTCTCCTCCACATTCCTACTTTTCCTGAAAAACACACTGGGCTTTATTGGACAAATAATAGGCAATATTTGTTCATATCAATCTCCAACAAAGACTTGAGCTCAATCCTGTTTCCATTCAGTGGTTATTGGTTTAGAGTCCCACGCAGTGTCTGGGAGTTTATGACTCTCATTCCTAGAACAAAGTTCAAGGAACTCAGGATCATTCACTTGCAGAAAGTTGCTCATAACTTATCCTAACTATATTAACACAAAACATGTTTTACTTTGCTTGTACTTGCAGAAAAGATGAATGATGACTGTGCTTTAACGTTTTTTTGCACTCCAATATCAATAACATTTAATTTGCTAGGAATATTGTCTTACATTATTATCCTTCTAACATAGAGGCTAATGATTTTATCAAAAGCCAGCCAAGTCAAATAAAATAATACTATATAGCTAACTGTACTGCTATTTGCTTTAAGAAAAAATGTCTTATATTGGCAATAATACTACTTATACTATTGCAAAATATATAATTCTAAAGATAAAGCTGATGAGATATGACCACACTACTTTCCCTCTCTTTTATCAGGTCTGTAAGTATATACTTATAGGTTCACAATGAACTATGAATGGTCACCCCTCCCAATTACAATTGAAAAACTGAAATTGTCAGTAGAGAAACCAACTCTTGTTTGTTAATCAACTTTGTATCATTAAAATTCATCTAAACAGAGCAACTTAGAAAAAATTGCTGTACCCATGCACGGAACGCATCACTGTTTCAGTTACACTTCCCTCCAGTCGATCATAAACACTGTTTGCACATATTAGGAGCTTGTTCTAACTCATAAAAACTTTAAGGCCTAAGATATAGCAGTGGCAGGCTGTTCCTGGTGATCATTTCACGCCAACTAAATAGCAGAAGTGGCTTGGCCACATTCTTAGTCAGAATGTCCTTAATCACAACCCCCAAAACTATCTCTCCTTGCCTGTATCTTAACTTTAAAGAACCATCAGCTACAGATTAGTTAGGGCTGGCTTCTCTGTACTAGCCAAGGTATCTCTTCCAGCAGAGTCTCACTAACCTGTGCGATGTCACCTTATTTTTACTTGCTGGATTTCTTGTCTTATCATCAGTTTCCATTGCCATAGGAGCAGAGCCAAAGAGCATCCTTCAAAACTGGTAAAGTCAGCACCATTTATTTTGGGAAGGAAAGGACAGTAGTTTATATTTAATCATGGTTTATTATCTGTCTACTCAAGGTTCCGTATGCTCCTGCCATTGCAGCATCAGAGAGTTCTACACATAAAATGGTTTGGCAATGGTTTAATTCCCAGGGGACCACAAAGAGCCTCTGGCTCTGCTCCCTGCTATTACATTCAATAGCTAGGATTTCTAAGGGACCTGTGGGTTTAGGTGCTTTGCTCTCACAGAAATGGAATGTAAATTTTGCACTTCAGTCCTTTAGGCTGTTTTGAAAGCCTCTTCGCATACTTTTTCTAGGAAATAAGGAAACAAAAGCAGCCAGTATGCAGCACAGGAAATATTAGTAAGCTAAGGATTTTCCTATGTGCTTCCATCAGCTTTTGCCCTTCATTTTCAGTTGTCCCTGTGGTTCTGCCTGAAACCTGTGGAGAGCATATGATATGAGAAATTGAATTTGTTCCTTCATAAATGGCAAAGTAATGCGCATTCCCAAGTCTTTGCCCAAGGAAGGCTTGGCTTACACTGGGAAAAGAGGCCAGTGCTCTCCACACCCATCCTTTGAATGGCTCTGGCCCACTCCAGACCCAAGAGTCAGAAAGAAAAGGTACAAAGAGTGCCAAATAAGCAAGTTTAGACTACATGCTGCCAGTAGAAACTTTTAGGCACACTTAAGCAAATCACTTAATAACGCAAACCAGCATTGCAAAACACATCAGGAGAGGAACAAACCATATTCCATTGAAGCTGCAGGAGGATATGTAGATAAGACTAATGTAATTACCAGAGCAGTAATTTAGTCAGGATGTTAATACTCCTAATCTCAAAAAAAAACCAAAAACAAAACACCAGCCCCACCCCCAAGAAAAAAGGGAAACTGCCTCACATCCTCAGCAGATATTAATGAAAGAAGTGGTTAAAACCTCAAGTTTTATGTCTCATTTTGAAAGATCAACACAGTTGTTCTGGGCTAGACAGTGTAAAATTTTCCATAAAATTAAATGACAAACAAATCATTATTTGATTTTATATCCACTAGGAGCAATAAACAGTGAGGCCTCACAGCTTCTGCAGTGTCTGAGTAATTCTAAAAATTTCAGGACTGTTGCATTTAAGTGGTAAAACATCTGTTCAGTGTGGAAGGTTGTATATATTCTTTGTAGTTGTTTTTGTCATCTCTTGCTGATAAATAGTTTCAGGGCTCCCTCTGTATAGAAATGGCTAAATGGAGAGTTTGCTTTTTCTTGTTTTACTCTTAAAAGTGGAACTATCATGTCCTCAGGCTCTTTTCCACTCCTAGATCTCAAGATTTTTAAATTGTTTGAAAAGCTTTTTGCATTAAAATATTGTGGTCAGTTATATGGATGACAGATACCACATGCCATGACGTGACCTCACTTCCAAGCCTTTTGGTATGATGTTTCCAAAGAGCTAATATTATTATCTACATAGGCAGGCCCTGAAACTGTATACAAATTTAAGAAGCCTATGTTGGTTCTAGGGCTGGAGAACTGGTTCAGGTTTTTGGTTGAGCATACTACACAAATACTGACATAACCTTTTAAAATACAGTTTTGGAACTGGGAAGGTTATCACAGATGCCCAAGGTCTTCCTACTTGTCTGGCTTAAAGTTTCTCTGTAGAGAGGTGGGTTAAGTTGGCCATTGGTTTTATAGCAGGCTAGAGTTTCTGCTTTGCTAGCTACAGAACCTGAGTTTGTGTGACATTTCTTTATGGCAGAAATGCAATTGGTGAGTGTCACCCTTTGAGTTTACTGAAAAATGTCTCCACTAGATGAATATGATCTCACTTCTAAGCCAGATTTCATGTTTTTTCATTGAAACAATTGCATTGTCAAATATTAAACTATACTACACAGACTACTAAAGAGGTAGAATTTATCTTAAAAATTTTTGAATTTTTCAGAAAGTAGACTCAGCATTTTAGTGAATCAACTACTTCACTTTTCTCATTCAAGTCTCATTTTGCATTCACAGCAGATAAAAAAATTAAAAGGTGAAGAAAACTTTGCCTTTTAACTTCAAAAGGAATTTTTCACTTAAAAAGGTACAATAACCCACTCCCTTCCAAGAATGTGAAGTTTCCTACCAAGCCCCCTTGCTTGCAAATTGCAAATTGCAAATTTTGCACCCTGCAGAAGGGAGGTGGGTGCAGAAAGGCTTGCCATAGTTGCCACATATATTCCTCTTTTAAAATGCTGGAGTACTAACATGGTTTGCATAGCTGTAAAGGATAATACTACACAATGTAGCAGAATTCTTTCCTTCTGCAGCAAGCACTAGTGACATATGTTATGTCACTTGAGACAGATGAATTAAACTTATGTTGCTATTTGGAAGTTGTTCACATCTATCTGAATTGTTTACAGAGGGAAGAACAACAACTTCTTGCAATAAATTTGTGGAGCAATATACTGCTGCATAGTACAGAGGGGATCTGTCTTAGTTTCTCCTCTAGAAACTGGAAATACATTGTGCAGCTGCCTACAAAATTCAGGCTCTGTTCTTTCAGGATATGTCTTTCACATATTACTGTTTGTTATTTATTAATTGCAGTTTCTCACCAAGGGTATTTCTTAACAGTGTGGGAGCACGTTTTCAATATGAGATTGACCTGTGACTTACCAGGGTGAAAAGCTAATGAAGTTAGCAGGAGTAAGTAACCAAAGTGAGGGAGGACTTCTAAAACTCTCACGCTTTTAAAATCCTCTCAGAGTAAAATTAATTCGCTGTCTCTTCTCACCTCTGCAAGCCTTATGGATGGCAAAGAAATGGTAGGTAAGAAAAGCAATATATTTCCTGATGTTCTGAATTGGTTTATATACAGGTCATGCAAGTTTATATAATCTGGGCATACTGCAAGTATCATATTTCAGGAGGAAATCTGAAGTATCAGAGGCTGTTCTGGACACTGTAACACTCTTTTTTTTTTCCTAAATTTTTCTTGGAGAAAAAATACGTTGAATTCCCAAAGAAGGAAGTCTAGCTTGTGAAGTGATGAGTGGATTTTTTAGATTGCTTTCAGTGTGAAAGGATTTTAGGACAGGAATATTGTGAAATAATTTCATTATCTTTTGGAAGCCTGCTATCAGTGGTGTTCAGGTTATAGTCAGATCTCATGATACAGATGCTTCAGCTGAGCAAGAGAAGCAGCTTTTATGACTCTGGCAAAGAAGAACTAACTGGTAGAGAGTGAATGAGATCACCATCAGTGGGACAAGCCTTCTGTAACCTGAATATATATCCATCATGCCACTCTCTCCCAAAGACCTCTCTATACTGCTATGTGTAAAATATCAAGCAATTTTTTTCCTGAAAGCTAATTTCTCATCTTAGTCTCCTCCTCCAGCACCTTCCTAAAAGCATTTCAAAACATCCATATTCAGATAGTTATGGTGCAAATAGAAACCTTCTGAGTGACTGGTACCAAAGGAGCCAGGGACTTCAAGTAACCAGTCTGCTTATTTTTGAGATTTGCAGAGGTTTAATGTAGGATACAAAGAAATAAAATAATATCATGCCCAGCAACAAAACACGATGACAGTCAATTATCTTTTGAAAGGTAGTTAAAAGTACTAATCCTATTTTCAGCACTTTGTGTAATCACCATGAACTAAATGGCCATTAGAGCACCTTTCTAACAGAAACCAATATGGGAAAGAACCATGCAAACCCACTTCTTCCCAGCCACTGTGAATACTGAAAAGCAAGGAGAAAAAATGGCTTAAATCCTATTAGGATGATGATCCCTATACATTCCAGTCCAAGATTAATTCTTTCCCACAAGGGCATATAGTACATGACTTCAGCCACCTTTAAAAAAAACAAAAAAAACCAAAAAAAAACAAAGACATTTTGAAGAAAAAGGAGATAATTAAAAAATCCTGATTCCTTAAAGCCATTAAACATGTTTAACTTGAGTAAATGTGTAATATTCAGCAAATCAGAAGCATAAAGTATAGATTTGTTTTTTAATAATTGTTGATTAAGCTGGATGCTGTATGCAGACATGTGAAGAGGAAAAGCAAGTTGAAGGGTTAGCTATTTAAAAGGCCAAGTTAAACAAGATGTAATTATGGCTTCACTTAATCTTTTCATTCTACTTCAAAGCCTCCATTTGTGGGAAGGGGTTTGACAGGCTAGAGTCAGCTTTGGAGTCTCGTTTAGCCTGAGTTTTTTCAATGACCAACACTTTTCTAATTTGCCTATTTCCTTGAAATACCACAGGACAAATTCAACTTACCACCTCCAGTGAAATAACACTGATACCTGTTAGCCCTACCTCTTTGTTAGGTTGAGCCATTATTTTCCTAGTTTGGATTTTATTACTGGCATAAAATCTTTAGAATTACAGACAGAAACAACCTTTAAGGCACTGTGAGAAAAGATAAGGGGCCAGGACCATATACTCTGAATCCTTTATCTTAATATCTAATAATAAACCCACAGGTAATAACATGGCCTCTGAGACCTCCTAGCTAGGTGCTTAATTAAAAAGCAAGATCAAAGGTCATTGCTTCATTTAGAATACAAATCTCTGCCTTTGATACTATAAGGGAGGGGCCAGTGTGCAAGAGCCTGAAATAGAAAGCTTTGGTTCATGGGTCCCATGCCAAGCCAAGGTCACTGAGGCTGGAATGCACCAAGCCTGGTGTCACCAGCCTCACACTGATCCTGGCGGAGACAGGGCTGCAGGGACAGACAAGTGGGAGCAGCACCAGGGAGTTATCCAGGAAAACCCCAGCAAGAGAAGTGTAGGGGTAGGCAAAGGTGTTTTACAACAAAAGTTCCCTGCACAGCTTACAATAAGAAATACTCTGTTCCTTAGCCTTTTCCTAATGTAACATAAAAAAGAAAGCAGGTCATAACAATATTAAATATTTTGAGTTTAGTGACAGATGTAGCATAAGTAACATTTTAAGTTCAGAGGTGGGCAGGATTTCATTAGGCACAGGAGAAAAGTAAGACTAGGCTGGTTTTGATACTAAAAAACAAATATCTATGTATCCTTAAATCTCTACCTCATACAACCTTGGAGTTGTGAGAATACCCCAAATATGTTTGAAAACTTGAATTTAGTGGGAGCTAGTACTCTCATTTAATTCAGACAGATTATAATTTAACATTAATCCACAATCTTAATATACAAAAAATAAAAAAATAAGCCATCCATCTTTTTTTTTATTTTTGCCAGTGTGGTCTCTCCTAAACCTTCTACTTCAACAGCAACTGCATGTTGATGTTGTTCTCCCAGTGAAAAACAAGTCATGACACAAAGATTAGTGATTGAAAGCATCTATAAAATCCTAAAATAAGTTGATCAGTTATAGCATTAATTACCTCTGCCACAATGTACAACAAAAGTTAAATAACTGTACACTAACTTTTTTATTTTGCAAAATCCTGATAATGTGGAGCTGTTGTTATGGAAGTAGATTTTGATCACTGGAATTAATTTCCTATTATTGCTGACAGAACTCACACTGAAAAATAAGTATCTTCAAAGTAAATAGTTTGCTTTCAGAGATTCTAGAGGAATGAGCCTTTGGTTTGGGGTGAGGCTTGGGGACACAGTGGTGGACTCGGCAGTGCTGATTAACAATAGACTCAATGGCCTTGGAGAGTTTTCCAATCCAAATGATTCTATGATTCCTTGTGAAATAACACTTCTTCCTGCCACATCTGAAGGAAAATCTGAGGAAAAACTGTCAAGGGGTATAGTTTTGCCCAGTTTTGCAGTTCTTCCCCCACTTAATTCCCATTAACATCCAGCTCTCACTGCAGTAACAGCCCAAGCCTAAGGGTTTATGAAAGTCTGGCACAAAACCTCTACTAATTTGATTAATTTAGAAATACAGTGAATGAAATTTTCTTTCCTTACTAACATCAACATCATTTAATCGTCAATTTTTTGAAAGTATCATTTTGTATTCCCTGACAAATCATGCCAATCTCTTGATTTTAACATGAAGAGTTTCTCTTCTAATACTTCCAAGAGATAGCTGGTCACTGTCAAAGTTAAAAGCACTTATCTTAGTGTTTTTCTCCATTTTTTATATTTTTGATAAATATTTTCATTTTATGTTTGTCTTGATCCATTCTAACATTATTAAAATGAATATATAGTTGCTCATATTCTATGGTATCAAGTAAGTTACCTGAATAATTAGCTGATAATGTCTTTATTTGCCTTCAACACCACTTTCTGTGGTTTGAACAATTCTGAGCATGGATGTTTTATTTTAAATAATAATTGAATTCACTGAGTAAAATTTGTGATTAATGTAGGTGTGAATTATTCCAGGAGCACTATACACTGGTGAATAATGGAAAAATATATTTTCTGAATAATTTATTTGAAAGATAAGAATTGTACAATAAATTATTCAACCAATATGATTCAACTAGTCTTCAGTAATTTTTAAGGTAGCATGCACTCCCTCTACTGGACGATTTGGTGTTTCCAAAGGAAGCCAAAATACTGTAGAGTCATGATTTCAGAATTATTTTTCCAACTATCTAAAAATTCTTGGCTACAGGAAAGGACATCTTTCAATATTTATACATAAACTCAGAAGATCATATCTTATTGGCCAGTCATCTTTTTAAAAGTCAAATATTTAGACATAATTACTTGGCATTGTAGGTTGATTTAAATATATGTATTTCATCCTTAAGTATTATGTGGCTCTCTGTGATGAACTGTGGCTTGGCCAGGGTAGACCAAGGCATAAGACACCCAAGAAGTTTTTCTTCAAACGGTGACTGGAGACCTCAATGACCATGGGGATCCCAGGATGTGTGTGGCACCTTGAGCTCTGCAATCTTAATGCTGGTCAAAGTCCTGAACAAATATTTCACTGTATGAACATAATCTATTAAAATATTAATGATAGGAAAGGGTGAGTAGATGCTGATGTGATCAGATAAGGGATGGGATAAGCTCAGACTGCCTGTGGGGTGACCCCCAAACACATCCCGTCCCCACCCCAGTCCTGACTATGGCAGTGGCTTGGATGTGTGTCATACATTAAGACAAACACATTTCACTTCTTGTCCTAATTCAACTGGAGACATCAAGCATGGGGCTGCCTGGCAGGATTACATAATTTGAACTGTATTATCCATTTTCCAGTTACTTAGCCTCTCATTTCCTGACCCAGTCTCCTCACAAATAAACAGCTTATCCACAATCACTTTTTCTGCACTGGTCCTATTTTTGTTATATCAATCCACAAATCTGAGTTTTGATATGTTTCTCAGTCATTTCAACCTTGTATGATATTTCTGATGTGCACAGTTGTCCTTGCAAAGACTCAAGCCTCAAAAGGCTGCCAACAATCCCCTCTTCCATAATTCCCATGAAGTTCAGCCTGCTGTCATGTAACTCATGCTAGCTCTAACCTTTGACAGCCTCTTGCTTTGTTATCTGTTTCCTAAGCCATGTCCAGCAGTCATTCATAGTAATCATAATAAAAGGCTATGATCTGGTCATTCTTCTTCATAATAAGATGCTCATCTTTTCTTGACTTGCCCTTCATATCTTTTGATTTCTGACTGTGAAAGGTCCCACAACTTTCCAATAGAGTTCATCAGACTACACCAAAATCTCCCTCAAAGACTCTCTAGAGACTTCTGTGGAGAAGCATTTTAAAGTTTGTGATGAGCCTGATCCAACACATATTGAAGGACAGGTTTTCAATATTCCTTTTCTCTGAACCTTGGTCATGTCCCCTGAGAGTAATTTATTCTGGCAAAACCAAATTCAATCTAATTCTTAACTTACATTGAAATCAGTATAACTTCAGTGAAGCGACAGAATACAGCTACAATAAATGAAAGAAAAATCAAACCTGTTTTGTGTAACAGCAAAGAGAAAAGGTCTATAATTGTTAACACTAGGGTTGGTGTTTCTAAGTGATGGACATCAAACAGCCAAATATATTCAAAACCCATTCACTTTCATGCTATATTCTTAACCCCATATGCCAATAAAATAGCATCATGCTGCCAATCAAAGGTCTTTAGATTGCAGCTTTTATGGTGAGAGAATGGATGGCATCCCTTTGGAGAAATAAAGAGAACGGGAAATATATTCATGGCTTCATAAGCAGAAATTTAGACTGGAAATCTTGAATTAATTTACTTAGTTCAGATGTAAGATTGTATAAATGTTTGTCATTATTTCTTGTGTAAAAATGAAGAAAGATTCAAATAAAGAGAATTTGTCAGAATACTCATCACATTTCCATTATCTAGGAGAAATGTGACTTGGGAT
This sequence comes from Parus major, assembly GCF_001522545.3. Classification (NCBI taxonomy): domain Eukaryota; kingdom Metazoa; phylum Chordata; class Aves; order Passeriformes; family Paridae; genus Parus; species Parus major. The sequence goes on from NC_031771.1 coordinate 54,759,469, forward strand.
CCATGAAATACAAAAGAGTGAACAGCTAACTCACTTCCTGATGGTTATATCAAGATTAGTTAGAGTAATATAGCTGTACAGTGCATAGGAAAATGTTATAGATTTATTTATAATCTCTCTAAAAAAGGCATTGAAGAGATTTTTTTAGCAAAAAGAGAATAATGCAACTTAAGAATAAGGGGCATAGGTTTTTACTGTCAAAACAATGATTTATTTTTGTAACTAATATAAATATTCTCATTAATATTAAGATTCTGGAATTCAAGCATCATTCAAATCGACCAATTTTTTCTTTAATAAAATCATTCTTGTTCTTGCCTTGATAAGTGCATCATCTTTTCAGTGATGCCCAGTGACAGAACAAGGGGAAAGTGTCACAAATCTGAGTATGGGGGAGAATGTATTTTCTGTGACGCTGGCTGGACACTGAAGCAAGGTGCCCAGGGGGGTTGTGAAATCTCCTTCTCTGGAATTATTCAAAACAAATCTGGACATGATCCTGTGTAACCTCCTCTAGAGAAACCTGCTTTAGCAGGGGGCTGGACCAGATGACCTCTAGAGTTCCCTTCCAACCATTTTCTGATTCTGCAATTAATGTCACCAAAACTCCCAGCCATTATTTCTTTCAGCCCAGTAACTAAGTGTATCTTGAGTATGCAAGTATTTGTAGATACACAATCTTATTGCCTCTTCAAATAATTCATCTCTAAGAGCACGAGCATGTTTAAAACTGAAAATGATACCTGATTTTTCTATATAATTTGATTTCTGTTTGAAGCAAGGAGTACCGTATTGGGATCAGAAGTTTTGTTGTCTTCAGACCCAGTACAAAACCAGATCCAGACACCTCCAGAAATTACTAGAGACTGACACATATGGCACTTGTGTTGATCTCCATTTTCTCTGTGCATGAGAGAGAAATCTGATGCATTTGAGACCTATTGCAGTAGTGCTGCACAAGCAGGTCACCTGCCGGGCACATGTTCCACTGAGCCATCACATCCGAGATGGTGGGGAACAAGCAGGTTGAGTTACCCACTAACAGGTGACAGGTGACAGGGCAGGAGTAAAGCCATGTCAGTGAGTTAGGAACTTGCCAGGTGGTGGGCTGGCAGGCTTTACACTGGGGTAGCCATCTGTCAGATAGGAAAATGCACCAGAGACAGAGCATAGCCATCACATGGAGCATTTTCCAAGCAGGCATGGGAAATTAATTCATGTTTTCTAAATCCCACTTGAATGCCTTAACTACAAGATCCTTCTTCAGCTCAAAATGTCATGTTGGAAAAATATTGCATAGAAAAAGCAAAGATATAAGAATACATGTAAAACTTCTAATATAGATATTTAATATAACTATTTAATTTTCAGGCTGGCAGCAAAATTTTGGAGGAATTTAGACCCACCTTTTCTTCACTGAAATAACCAAATCTCAGGAAGCAAATTTTAAAATATTTAAAGGAATAAGATCTCCAAACCTGGTCTAAAAGTGAATATTCTTATTAAAAAAACCCCAAACAATCTTGTTTGAGAGGTTGGAAAGGTAGCATTTTTTTATTTTGAAGGAACAGAGAAGCATTCGCAGCACAAATCTTTTTTTCAGGACTGAAATAGAAGCCTACATGACCCTTAGGTTATCAGGCACAGCACTTTTTTTAGAGTGCTCTTTGTCTAAAAGCATCAGCTGTTACTATGGTTGCTAAACACTGCAGTAAAATGTAATTGTTTGCATGTGAATTGTCAAATCCTAGTAATACAGACTGAAATGTTATAAGTCCCATGACTGCCTCAGACTGAAGGTTTGTGCAGCATTCTGTCTCTGGCCATTCACAGTCTTTCTCTGAATGAGGCTAGGATTTTTTTCTGTGTTAGAAATGCTGGTGATCTCTTTCATAAGTTCTTGTCCTTCCAGAGCACACTTGAAATTTGGCAGCAAGGTAAGAAACTGAAGATTCACAGGTGCAGTGATAGTTGAAGAGCTCCAAACATGTAAAATACTGTGTCATGTTACATACTTGAAAAAAACTACACCAAATTATTCTCCTTTTTGCTTTATTTGCTCCACACCTTTTTTTTGTTTGAAAACTGCAAAATGCAGCTGTCAGTACTTATCTTTCAAAAGCATTGTCAAAATAAAGCTCATTAAAAGATAAAAGTCTTTACTAATAAGCTTCACAAAAAAAAAAAAAGAAAAATTAATGATTCTGTTTATAAGAGATGCTTTGAAAACTGTATGATAAGCAAAGTAGAAGCCAATACAAAGAACAGAGATGAAAAGTTTTCCTTTATTGTTGTCTAGAGGAGCCTCATCCCTTCTGTGCACTGTGGCACAGGTTTGGGTGAGAAGGCAAAGTAGATGGAAACACTGGTATGGAATAAAAACACGAATAAGATGTATCATTGTATTACTTCATGTAGGAGACAGGCAAACAAAGGCATTACAGCTTGCAGAGACTCTGAGAAAAAAATACCTGGTTCCTCTGATGGCAGATGGAGTTCCTAGGTATAAAAATGTCAACTAATATTACATATGGATACAACTTTCAGCTTCTCATTCAGCCTTCACCAGCCTTTAATGTAAGTAAGGATTTTTCTGTGAATATGAACTTTTTTCCTGATCTCTTCTTTTTAATAGATGTTCAATTCACCTCCAGCAGCACAACTATCATTGAAATTTGGAAAATGTGTATCCTGTTTTAATCATGTTATGTCAGAGCTCCCAGTCTCTTCAAAAAACTGCAATTTTTGAAGCCTACTAGTGAGATAATTAGGCTCTCAATGCATTCTTGAGCAATTCCTCATGTTTTATTAGCCTTTACAGAAAGACTGTGCAACAGAAAATATATGCAAAGCAAGAAATATATGCAAACTAAATATAGCAGTGTAACCACGTTAGCTCAGATGCATGCACTCTGTGTGTGTGTTTAGTTTGCCACTATATCAGTGGCAAGAACCAGCAACAAGAATATCAGTGCTAGGAATCTGGGCTTCTGTCTGTTCTTGCTTTAGTATCCCAAGTCTGAAGATTTAAACATGACACCAGTTTCTCATCAGCTGCCTTAGGGGAATGGTTCTCTAAGGACCCAGGTTTATTCCAGCAGAACCTCCTGGTGCCTGGCTTGCAAACCATGTGGACAGCTGTACACCCACGATACTGCAGAGCTGCACAGTGCTTTTAGCCAGGAGATCCTCTGTCACCTTATTTCTACATCACTCACAGAGGATTGGGACCAACACAAACTACTTATAGAGATTTTTGCAGTGATGGGATAGCCCTCCCCACCCAGGGATGAGCATTCATGGAGGGCATGGGAAGGTCAGGTTTGGCAGAGCAACAGAGCACTGTGTAATAAGACGTTCTTTTCTCTTGTTGGCACTTTTTAATGAAGACCTGAGGTGTTCTGGAAATCCTCATCTCTGGCAGCTGCAATCAGCTGTCAACACTACACAGCAGAGTGTGACACGAAGTTCATGGAGACCTGTTTGCTCTTGCATCTATCAAGGGTCATAACTATTATTTTGGACTCAGACCAGCTGTATGAAACCGTCTATGAATGCCATGTTCAGCTGCAGAGAAAGCCATCTCAGACAAACCTACTGTAATTGATTTGTATTTTACTGCTCTCTATTCTGCTGTTGTGTCACACATCAGGACAGCTTATAAGCATCAGGGTGTTCTGTGGTCCCTTAGAAACAAATGATCCTTTTCTTTAAATTTCATATGGCCAGGCATAATTGATTCTAATAGTGTATGAACCAGGAAAGTTTGTGACAGGAATTTTTGTCTGCGATTAGCGAATTAAATCATGCATAAATACAAGAAAAAGGTGTAACCAAAGATGTGCAAAAGCAGCACGTGTTTATATGATAAGAATGATTTCTGGTGAGATCTGGAGTTTCTTCACTGTAACCTTTCTGATGCTCCTTTGACATTTGCACAGTGGGTATTTTTAAGTTATTCATGCCACCACTTACTAAATAAACATCTGAAGTATTTTTTAGATCTAGGATAAACTATATCAATTCCTCTTTCTTCTGCTCTGAGATTGCTTATTATTAAGAGGCCCTGTGACTCAGTTAATCTTTGCAAAGGAACCATTACACCAGTAATAAAATGGGAAATGAGCACACGGCAAACAACACTTCTATTCAGAGAGTCTAGAGGTGCAAAACAATTTCAGAGAACTGTAGCCATTAACAAAAAGAACAGATTACCTGTGACAGCCAGCCAGATATATGCACAATATATTTGATAGAGCTTTCCCAAAGAACAACCAGCTCATTGTTATAGAAAATGCACTATAGGATTTAAAATAATGGTGACCAGGATGAACACTTAGAGACTGTAAACACCAACATCAACTTCCCAGGCTACAGAAAATCCATGGAAACAGACCAGAATGTCTCTGGTGGGTATGGTCCTAACTGTGCTATAAAGCAGCTCTTCCTTGTCCCCTCTTACTCCAGTCAATGGAAAAAAGGAGATGGAAAGGGGCAGGTAATGGTTTAAAGAGCAATACCTTGAGTAGTCTTTGGGTGTCATTGGCATCTTCAGATGTTTTAAGTCTACATGGATACTGCCTGACAAATTAATAGGAGAAAAATCTATCAGGGGTTCTCAGCTATTCACACACCTTTTCTCATCCATCAGGCTCCTGAGCCAGAGGGGTCCTGAGGCTGGGAGATGACCAAGGGGAAGCATGACCAGCACATCCTTCCTGTTGGAGCCTGTTGAGCTCCAGCTGGAGCCCAGGCACTGGAATGGGGGGTCAGCAAGTCCCAGCCTTACTGGAGAGGAGCTGCTTAAACACTCCAGTAGGCAGCAAGGCTTCTCTAAGCCATGGTAGTGCCAGGGTGAGCACCAAGGCAGCCACAAGAAGCATAACCATGCATCCCCAACGAGCTCCTCTGACACAGGAGCCAATTACCTCAGCGATTCTGGACAAGGATCCCGGGAGGAATTTGTACCCAGGCATCAGTCACACTGCTGTTAGATGCTGCCTCCTGGGGGCAGAAACAGAAATTTGGGGTTTCCAACAGCCTGTAGAAATCTTCCTCTCGTGCCCTTTGAATCCCCTGGAGCTGCAGCCTTTGTGGCTCTCTGAACCTAAACCCCAATCCTAATAAGAGCAGGGGGCTGAGGCTGAGGTCCCCAGCACCATTGTTGGCTCACATTAGAATGGTGTGGTGAGACCAATGCTGGGGCAGTGTCCTGCCTTTTCCAGGCCCCGTGCTCCTGCAGATGTAGGCTCGGTGGCTCTCTGATCCCAACCCAAACCAAAATGACAGCAGAGAGCTGAAGATGAGATATCCACAGCACTGATGGTCCAGACTGGTACAGGGTGGATGACAGTTGTGTAAGGCTGAATTTGTGAATTCATTAGTTGCAGGGTAAGACTTATGCAGGGCCAGAACTGGAAGACAGGCATGTTTTAGCAGACAAGAGATATTTCTAGGCAGCTGAAGAACTCATAAGTCTCAAATTTTGACTAACCTTTTGCTGGAAACTGTTTCATCCCCCACTGAGCACAGAAAGTGAAAAGCACAGAGTTAAGGGAAAGCAATCCTTGCTTCTCTCTAGGGTTTGTATTTCTGAGGAAGTCAGAAGAGAAACTATCTCAAATTCATAGTAAATCTCCCTTCCAGGTGATTCACAGCAATGTGTTAAATCTGATCGAAAGTAAATGTAGTTACAGCACACTATTTCTCTAGATTGCTTCAACAAGTCCGTGGAGACAAGCACATTCAGGGTGTGATTCATGCCATCCTAAGGCAGGTATCTAACTAGGCCAGCTAAATCATTACTTAAAAATGCCAATCTCTTTTATTCAGAAATAAAATTATGACATGATTGTGTGTTAAGATATAAACACCTGGAGTACAAACTGGTAAATTTAGATGGTATAACTCCCACTCATCATCACACAGCTTAGGAAAAGGTAGTTATAGTGTTCCATCTCAAGGCAGTTGTAGTGCATACAGTTTGCTCCATTTTTTTGGCAGCTCTGACCTTGCTGCAGTCCTGGGAAACAAAGGTCTAAGGAAATGGCACCTTTCCTTCAGAACCACCTCCAAGATAAGTGTCTGTTTTTCTACCTTTCTCGTGATGACAATTAGCAATAGGGCTTCGTGTTGCAGCCCTATGCAAAGCATCTTGCTCTTATATAGCTACAAACCCTTTTTAATGAGCTTCACCATAGGCTCTTTTAGTCACAGAAATACAGTAGGGAACAGGAGAAAATCCACATATAAAACTGTTTCTGAATGCACTGCATCAGTCCTAAACCCATTTGTTTTCTTTTCTCTTTTAATTAGGTTTTCTGCAGGCTCCAGCCATTAATTCTGTTTTAAAACAAACTGTCCAAGGCTTTTCTTTGATAATGGTTTAATTTTAGCTTTTTCACCAACCTCTGAAAGACAATTTACTCTCATGCCTGGTATCTCTCATCAGATTTTCCTGCATCTCCTCCCTTGGCAGTCCTCCAAATCAGGTTCATTTAACACCCACAAGGTTCCCACAGTTGAATCCCATCTCTACAGGTCTCCCTTTCCCTGCACATCAGCTCACTATGGAGAGCAACAGCTTCCTGTATCATTTACATCAAAGCCATCTGATTCTGTGACCAGCAGTGCTTGTATGACACTGCTTAATCCAATCCTCACTGCTTAAGTGCCCAGTCAGGACATGGAAGGAGACTGCTGCTACTTGTTCTAAATGAGCAGCACAGATACATTGCCAATGCTGCCACCATGAAAACAATGGCATGGGTTTGGCCTTGGAGTTAATTACTTTCCCTTTTCCTCCCTGCACAGGCAAGAGATGATCAGTTTGTTTGGATTGGTGGCTGAGTGTCGACACAGCCCCATTACAAGCTGTTTTTTCCTGCTACCTTCAGCCATTTGTGCAAAGGGGCCCAGCACAGCCCATCGTCCTTGAGGCACACATCTCACCAAACCAGCACTGCGGTGTGTCTGATGGGGACAGGAATACTCATCATCATTCCCTGCATTCCTGGAGAGGCTTTCATCTGAGAGTTTCAAAGAATAAACCTTTTTCCAGTATCTCATATAATGCATAAACCTTACAATACCTCAGAGGATAGGCAGCTGTACTTGTTCCAGCTTGCTGAGTCCCCAGGTAAGCTAACACCAGCACCACGTGAACCAGAGGCATCTTTGTTTGAAACCAGTTCTCAGTTCTTTGGAGAGCCAAGATACTTCCTTTGGGCCATGCACTTCTTGGAAATTAGGACTAAAAGTCTGGACCACTAGGTAGCACAGCACTGAGCTTTGGCACAGTGGAGCCAAAATGCCTTTGCTTAAGAAGGCAGAACCACAGAATGAATGAACCACCATGGCAGAAAATTGCAGACAAACCCTCTACAGCAAGTGAACTGAGGACCTGTTCATAATTTTTGATCACCTACATCTCCAATTTAGGGAACTCATCCCTCAAGAGCCCTGGCACAGCAGTGAAGTATACACTCAGTCCTCAGATCATCAATGTTAATTTTGTGGGGTGAGATGTGTTTCTCCTGATAAGGAAGGACCCAATGTACATACTTCTTCTCAGGTTTTCTGAGACTTTGAAAGCTCAATTCAGTGCTATAAGACTACTTTTCTCTCAAGATTTAAATAATATTTGGAACAACAAATAAATAGACAAAGTTAAAAAGTAACACTAAAAAAATTAAGGAAAGCAAAGGAAATTAATGTCGGTCCTAAATGCTACAGAGATCTGCATGATGGAATTTATACACATTCTGCCTTTTAGAAATGTAATTGGAAATCTGTCAACATCATTAGATGCCTGGGCATTTTTACAAATCTGCCCCTGAAGGAGCTGTGGCATAAGTAAATGCTAAGACAAGGAGTTTATTTCCAAGAATGCTTTCAGCAATGGATTATAGAAGCTTAAAATTATTTTTTATTCTCCTTAGCTTTTGTTTAGAGCTGGTAGGACAATACATTAATCAATGCATGCAGAACTATATTCCTTGTGTATGAGTCAGTAGTTCAGGACTCTGACAGGCTCTAAAGCAATCTGCTGCAGGGCTGCTGTGTGACTGTAGATAAGTATCTTCTTTTTATATTCCTTTTTCTCAGCATTTTGTGAATTTTAGTTCTAAGAGTGTTGTGCTGGAACTCTTGGTCATAGCACAGTATTTAGAATATTCCAAGAAAAACTGAAGAGATATCCTCATATATCCTTGTATAGTCTTCCATTCATCCATAACCTGAAAATTCTCGATTGACAACTTTGGAACAAAAAGTTTCTTTGGAAAACTGTGGAAGCAGGAAGTGAAATTTGCACTGTATTGTGGTAGGTTTCCTCCATTTTGTTGCTGTGAAAATTGTGCCACAGGTTGGCTTGAGTCCATCAATATGAAATATTGGTGGATACAAAGATAAGTCATCGCTGTTGGTGTAGCTGGACATAAGAGACTTTATTAGAGCAATCAGTGTAATGAGTCAGTGTAATGTGGCAATTATACTTGTGGTTGAGACTGGGAGACTGGTTGTAGATGGCAAGAGAAAGGAAGAGAACTTGCTCTAACCACAGAGAATTTTTTGCTATAAGGCAGGTCTTAGAAGCAGGCAAAGCGAAGAAAGCACAAGCTTTGGAGAGGAAAGGTGCAGCTGACAGGTTCAAAACAGCTGGCAGACTTTGGAGAATGAGAACGGAGAGCTGGTGATGGAAAACAAGGCACATAAAAGTCTGTAGGAGCTTTGACAAAAATGGTCTCAGTGGAGTAAGAAGAACAATTGCTGAATTGGTGAGTGAGTAGTTAAATAAAAATATTAGGAAGAGAAAATAAATAACTAGGGCTTAAGACAGACATAACCAAGGATGGGGGAGAGAGATTACTCATGAAGCAAAGGGGTAAAATAAAACAGGTAAAAGCAAATGGAAATGTTTTTATAAAACTGATATAAATTTTTGTGTATGTGTTTTCCTTTCTATATTTTATTATATTTCATTTAGATTTGGAACCAAGTCAATATCAAAAAGTACAAAATCCTTTGTGAGAGGCAAGATCTATCTCCAGCACAATCTTCATTGTAAGTGAGTTCTGGCTAAAAACTTTCTGCTTTCCATGTTTATCTGATATCAGATTGCTAAGTAACTTGAATATTTTTGGCTGATTGAAACCTCTACACTTTTGTATAAACCTATCTTGAAGAATTCTGAACCACTTAGTTCCAGAATAATGTTTTTACTTACTTATAATGTATTCAGTGGCTGTTCTCAGTGAAAAATTTCAGGTTTATATGGGAAATTGCTTTTCTAGAATATTTAGAAACTATTTTACTTCAGTCTAATTACTGGGGATGTAGCCCCTTTAGCTGTGATGCAATGCATCACTTACCAGTTTTAGTCTTCAATTATATCAACTTTTTTTTTTCTTTTTCAAATGTAGTACAGTTTCTTCCAGAAAGGGAACACACTTCATTCTTATAAACTTATCACATGTCAAAGTAGTCAGCTTCCATTTTTTCCCAGGAAAAGCTTCAAATTACAGATGCTTTTAAGTGGTAATCTACTGACTTTCATTGTTGTCATGACAACATCATTGAGCATTTTTCTGCACATCTTTTCCATTCAGGTTTTGCTTGTAAATGTACAGTTTTCTTTTAAGATCGTTTAGATGGCAACATGAAGCTATAATAAAGCTGTATTTAGACAGTCTTTATACTGACATCTCTAAGGCTGCCATCAAATTTCAGTAGATACAAACTGAAATATGCCATATTTTTCAGCTGAGACAAGCCTGAGAGGAGGAAGGTCCTTGGTTTGATCTGGAGCATAAATAAGCTTATAAAGTCTTAAGTCAGTTTCCCAGGTAGTAAGACAAACCTTTCTACAAAGAATAGATTCTCATGTCTTGAAAACAAGATGGAGATATCCCTTTAAAACCTCCAGTACTGCATGTGATTACAACAAAAGTGTGGGCAGTTCGTCACCAACCTCACAATTTATTAGTTTTGAAGATTCATTTTTCAGTTGACAGGGACACTGTTCCTGCAGCAGTGAAGGGTATTGATGGGAGGATTGCATGGAAATTGAGAAGTCCCTGACTGTAGTGTTGGCTGAAGAAGAGGAAGGGGCATGTGAGCAGCTCTGAGCACCAGAAGCAGCTTCTCAGCAGTGCTGAGCCACAGGCTGCCAGTCACAGCACTGAGTGCCTTCACATTCCCTCCTTTGGGCAAGTACTGCTCTGCACAGCTAACAAATTATGGCCCCTGGCTTGTCACAGCATATTCATATTCCTTAAAGCATCCAGTTTTTATCTAATTTCTGTTCTCCTTACTCCCCTGCTTCTTACCATATCACAGGGAAATTACACTTTTAGTACCAAATCAATTCTAACTACCAAAGACGAATTGCTGAGCCACTTTTTCACAGACTCTTAGTTTTCTTCTGGCTCTGAATGGAAGGAACCAGATCACTTTCCTCTTTAACCCCTTCAAATTCATAATCTGATGCAGAATTTTAATTGGGGTAATTTTTTTCTTGCTAACAGTTTTGGTTACATCCTCGTGGGTACTCTGATTCTACTTCATTGGAAACATATTAAATTGGAAAAACCCTAGAACCCCACAACTTTCTTACAGCTCAGCTCTGCTCCCAAAATTTGTCATTTTCCTTTCTCTTCTTCTTTTTGTAGTCTGGAACATTGACCTGTAATGCCTGCTAGTTCTTAGCATTTCCAAATATTTCATGGCTTCTCTAATTGTATTGCCTCCTTCATTCATCTGCTCCATGTGTCAGGAAGAGCCCTCAGGGCTCTTGCTCCCCACTGATTTCCAGTTTCTGGCTAAGTACTAACAAAGTTTCATATCTCTCTGTTCCACTGGCAGCTGCAAATAAATGCTCCTATTTTCATCTGCTCTTTGGGGAGCATCATGCAACAATTTCTATTCTGTTCAATATGCAAATACCCTGGTTTCCTTCTGTTCCCTCAGAAAGTGAATAGGGTTTCTAAGGAGAGACAACATATTTTATTAGATTAATGGAGTGAGAAGAAAAAAGCAGGGGAGCTTGAGAGCACAGAAGTTTTTCTTTATTTGCAGAGAGAGCTGTATGCATGCTGCTAATATATATCTGTAACAAATTCTTAGCTGCCTCACATCAAGAAATATCTTCAGACCCAAAGGAAATGAAAATCTACCACTGAGTGGTAAATCTGGTGGGATTGTCAATGTAAGGTCTCTGGGAAGGCCAAGCAGGGTGTAAGTCCTTTCAGAGGACACCACAGATCTTCTCAGGTATCTGAAATGCAAAAGTTTTGAAATAATGAATTTTACTAAGAATTATGCTTGCTGTGAAAATTAAGTCATATCTCCTTGTTATTCTTCTGTTTAAAAATCAAAGAGCAGAAACTTAGGCAGCCAAGTCATATAACAGGAGTAATGAACATTGATAGTGAGAGTGGATGTTTTATGAGCAGTCTATAGCTCAAATGTTACTCATCTATATTATTCATAAAATATCTATGAATAGCAAATACTCAGAGAAAGTAAGGGACAATTTAGTGAATGGTCCCATCTGCATTTCTCAGAGCTAGTTATTCAGAGGTCGTGGCAGTGGAGATGTTAGTGGTGAGTCTGACAGTACTGAAGTCAGTGCAATAAAATCCTGTTTCAAACACACTGATAGCAACAAGAGTAAACTATATGGGAGTGCAGGCTCTCACTCCCATTTGTTATGTGCAACTGTGGCTCTGCTGTTAGTTACTCACTCCACAGTAAGCTCAGAAACCAGCTGATCAGTTATTCAACACTCAGGAGTCCTTTATATAATCTATAAGCAGCAGAGAGATCTTGGTGAAGGTTTTCTGCAAGGACAGAACAATAATGAGAATGTATGTTCATGAGGATGTATACCTTAATGAGATAAATAAATAATAGAAAAACTAACTCAAGATGCAGAAACAAAATCTTTGGCTCAGACTGATGATAGAGTCTACCCAACTTCATAGTGGAGTGGGATGCAAGGATCATAAATAACTGCAAGCTTGTGAGCTCTGGACCTAGAAGTAACATGGCCACATCACAGTGACACAGTGCTTCAGCTAATTAACTCAATTAGATGGCACTGACATGTTCATGTTAGTGTAGATATGCCTCTAACTGCTTCTAAATGGGCTTTAGATGTTATGCCCAAAAATGTAATCTAGAAGAAAATGTAAAGCCACGAGTACTCTGGTGCAATGTGATGAGAATGATGAGAGAGCTGCATTCTGCTAAGGAGTGGGATAAGGCTGTCCCCAGGCAGGGGACAGTGGTGCAGACAGTGCAGTAGAGCCCTGGCTTCAGGTCCCACAGGAATGGAGACAGCTGCAAGGGTTAAAAAGGTAGGATTTGTAATTGACTTTGTGCAAGATTTCTTTTTATCTAGCACTAAATTGTTTTTTGCTCAGCTGCTTATCTGAATCACTAATTTTACAAATTAATTTTCTCCTAGGTTTTCACATAAAATATATATGCCTTTCATAGAGCTCCAGCTTCCCTCCAAAGACAAGGATCTGACTTGCAAACATCTTTGTCCTTATAATATTAACCCTTTTTAACTATCTAAGGGACAAATTATCTTCACTAACCTAAGTAGATTCTTAAGACTTTTGACTGAAAAAAATATGACAAAGATCTAGCTAAAAAAGAAGACACAATATGGACAAACACAACAGAGAGTGATGAAAACCCTCACCTAGAGCCCCTGTGTGTCACTCCTGAGGCACATACCCAGGGATCTTTCTTACCACTTCCCAGCACAGACAGGTTTTCTTTTAGAGAGGAGATGTGTTCTGCACATGACAGCATTCAGCTTTGCTCATAATCTAATAAGCAGTGTGTTCATATAAATCCATGTTGGTCATGTTGTCATGTCAGTCTTACAAAGTGATGCAACAAGGCTCTCTCACTTCATAGGAATCAGTCTCTTTGTACAACCAGAGGCAACCCAAATCCATTTAAAAAGAAATCAGTAGGTGCAGTCTCATGTTGAAGGAGTGTCTTGTAACAAATGCCATTCAGGCCTGCCTTGTAGTTTGTGATTCTGGGATCTTGCTGAAACTCCTGAATAGCATCAATATGGCAAATTGCCACTGTGGTGGCCAAGAAGATAATGTATATTATTATGTACACATTATCTAGTCAACAGCATACAGAATGTTAATGAAGCATTTTAAATTCTACCCTTCATTTTTTACTCCAAACTACACCAAATATTATGATCATTACTTTTCATTAAAATTATGTCTTTAGCTCCTCTCCCTATCTTGCCATCAGTTTTCACTGAACACATAAGATAGATTGGCAGAAGTAGGATCCCATGTGGTTCTGAGATTAGATAAAGGGATGATGAAAGGTCTTAAACAAAATGAGGAAATAACCTGGATGTTCTAGAAAAGCAATAATAAAATACTCAGAAAAGGAATAAACTCATTTTTTGTGGTTGCAGTGTTTATGAAAAAGCATAAAATACTTGTATTTTCACAAATAAATTGTAAATATTATTAGTATTTATTTTAAGCTGTGATTCCCAGCATGGTCATCTTAAGATTATCTTGTTTGCTAAGAAAATCTTTTGAACATTTTCATAGAAATACCCATTTATTTGTCATATGAATTTTATCTGTGTCTCACTCTGTTTCCTAATTTGCAATAGCTACTGCATTGAAAGCAGGCTTGTGTTTTTTCTTTACAGTCTCCTTGTTCCTGTAAAAGTCACAACAATGTCAAAGTGTTAAATTTGTGACAACCCCCTCGGCTCCAAATTTCACAATAAATCACAGAAATCACCAAGATAATACTGCTTCCATGGGATGGGGAGAAAAAGAGTAATATAGCAGGTGTGAATGGCTCTTCTGTCCCATTCTGGTGGTGGCAGCCCAGTTTCCTTGGGGATGAGCTCTGTCCCTGGTCCCTCAGCGTGGTCCCCTCTCATCTTGCAGGCCCTCAGCAGGAGCAATCCTCATGGACTACCAGCTCCCTTCCTGTGTCAGAGAGGATGCAGACCTGACCTCCCACCTTAGCATCCTACAGAGCTCTGCCTCGCTCCTTTGTCTTTTATGGGATAAGTCCCTTCAACTCCCCTAACCATGGCTCTCTCCTGCATTGGATGTAAAGCCTGATGAGCGATCATAAAAACCATCAGAGCTGCTCCTGAACTTCATTCCCTCCTCAAAAACTATGACATTTGTGAGACAGGAGCCAGATTAAGTAAGAGTTGGGTATTACATCAGTTTCCCACAAATTTATTAGTGATAAAAATACTTGGCTTTCCCTCAGGCTGCTTGGCTGCATAGCCTACATATATGTTTTTGGGTGAGAAAGTCTTCAAAGCCAGATGATCCAGCCACTTACCCTGCTTCCAGCTGTGAGTGACCTTTCTATAAACTGCAGTTGGAAGATCAGTGCTCTCTACACTCACACTGTGATACAAGGTACAGCAGAGGCAGTAATGACAGTCCCCAGCGTGTCCTGCTGGCACTGTCAGCTCCTTTTATACAGGAATCCTTACAGGATGATTTGACTGATACTAGGCAGATGGAATAAACAACCTGAAATTCTTCCTGGAATACCCCAGAAGTCTCCTGCTGAAGGGAGCTGGTATTTGTTAGGTAGATTGTACCTGGTCAAAGTGTGCCTATCAGCAAGGCAGGTGTGTGGGAGGATGTCTGGGGAGGGCTTGGCGCTAAGGTCACGTCTACACGCTCATGCCTGGTTGGTAACTACACACACAGCTGCACTTTCTACAAGACACCTAAGATGCTGATCTCAGTTCCCACCAGCTGCATGCTGAGCAGCTCCAGGAAGTCTCCCTGACACATTCATCCCCAAGCACTCAGAGGACGAGGTAGAGCAGCCTGTGCTCCAGAAGTGAAAAGGTTTGGTACCTAGTTTGAGATATTGGAAAAATATTTATGTGTTTCTTTTCCCTTGAAATTAGTAGCAGTCAGGCACCCAAATATTGTCAAAAAACAGGATTGTGTGGTTTTCCCATCACTAGTGCAACAGTGGGTAATGGAGTAGAGAATTACAATCATGTATCTTAACTTCTGTGCTACTTCATTAGCTACTGGGCCATTCTCCCACTGTGTGCGGCAATATGGTCTTATCAAGGTTACTGTCATCCTACCAGCACCTTCCTGCCTTCTTGCTGCCTTCCTCTCCCCTCTTCTCATGCAGGTGCAGCAGCCCAGGGCATCTGTCACTGGTGCTGGTAGTGATCTGTGCCTCCTTATTTCTTGCATGGTGTTTTATCCCTGTGCTGAGGCTGGAGACCTAAGGTTTAAACATGCATGTGCAGTAGGAGTTCAAAAGAAAACCACTCCTAAAAGAAATCTTTGCAGCTGAAACAAACAACAGCCTTTTCCTAACAGTACTTTTTTCCCCTCTTAACTTTTCTTTTCTTAGAAGAAAGTGGGAATCTCAGCTTGCTTCATGTTAAAATAAAGATAAGACATAACCTATGCATCCCTAAGCATCAGGTCTTCTGAGTGTATTTATATAAAGCACATTTCTGGGTTAGAGCAGTTACTATGGTGTATGCTCCCATGCTGCCATTTTACATCTCTCTAGAACTCTAGGGGGAAAAAGTTAATTTCCTATAAATGCTTTCTTTTGCACATCTGTTCCCATATGAAAGGGCCTTTCTGAGGACTCTGTATAGCTCCTGAGGAGTTCAACAACAATAGGAATACATTTTTAGTTTGTATAGCCAGGATGTGGATCCATTATTTAGAAAGTATTTCAATTGTCTGATGTCATTCAAATTTTCTCTCATTCAGTACTGACTACCTAGCTCTCTGTGGTGGGAGAAAGAAAACAACCCTTCTTGCAGGGGTAATCACACTGCAATCAAACTGTGCAATATGATTAGGTCTGCCTGAGCCC
The DNA here is from genome assembly GCF_001522545.3 of Parus major. NCBI lineage: Eukaryota > Metazoa > Chordata > Aves > Passeriformes > Paridae > Parus > Parus major. The sequence goes on from NC_031771.1 coordinate 54,775,372, forward strand.
CCGGTGCATTCTCTGAGCATTGAAGCAGTAGTCCCGGAGGAGCCGTCCATTGTACATCACTCCTCTCTGTACCAGCGGCTGAGAGAAGTCATAGCCTACAGAAGCTGCAGAATCTGAAAAACAAACATACTAGCAGGGGAATGAAATGGAAAGCCAGAGCAAAGAAAAACAGCATGAAAGAAAAAGATGTAATTGAGGAGGGGGAAAAACAGTCTAAAGGAAAAACACATCCCGAGTAAACAGAAACAGTGGTACAAAAAAAAACCAACAAAAACTAACAAAAATAAATTCTCAAGAAAGTAAATCTTGGTGTGAAAAGAAAGAAAGGCCATAGAAAGAATAAGCTCTACTTTCTCTCCAAAATCAAACTCAAAAAACACAAGGCAACTGGAGAACACAGAACACAGAGAAAATTTAAGACAAAAATATTTTGGTGGAAAAAAAGCACAGATCCTATGTGAAATCCAGAATGGTCTGCAAAGGTGAAGGCATCTTCTCTCTTGATATCTTGTAGGATATGCAGCCTATAGTAAGGACTGTCTGTAAAATGTGAAGTTCAGAAATACAGTTAGTTAACTGGTTTTACTGTGTTTTTATCATTGAAGATGGAGTTTTATTACCCACAGAAGGAATATGGTACCAGTTCTGTTTCACATTGAATAGTATTACTCTTCAAAGCAAGTTTAAGGTGCAAATACCTGATCATGATATTCAGTCTTTCTCAGGCATCTGGAATTGTCAAAAAAGGAGGTCCCACTGACTTCCTGGAGTTGAATTTCCACTTATGAAGTTTATTCTTTTGGCAAACTTTCCTACCAACAAATGCATTCTCTGGAATTTTCATAAAAGGCAAACACAAATAGGACAAACCCATCGCTGAAGTGGAGACATTTGAGATGTCAGACAGGGAGATACATCAGTTTTTACTACTGTCACTTAGAGCCACCTGACAGTAAAAGCAAATTTAAAATGTTTTTTTCTTTGCTTTGCTTGTTTCTTCTATCAAACCAATTTACTTCTCAGCTAGTGGTTTCTACAAAACTACCATCAGGTAAGCCTATCCTCCATTGTGAATAATCTCCTGCCCCTCCATCCCCCTGGTTTTCACTGACTTTAATGTTCAGCAAATAGGCCACCCCCTATAAAGCTAATTTCCTGGGGAAAAATGTGACATGTTCTATGCAAGGAAACCCTCAAAGATTTATTAGGAAGTCTTTTTGACAAAATCTTTTTAAAAATATTTCTGTTACCACTGAACTGAGGGCTTTGTGAGCTCTCACTGTGATCCATAGTTGGCAGCTCTGTTTTCCGTTTCTGATACTGTACAGAAATTCCAGATGATCGTTTTATAGTGAACCACACTGTCACTTTTCAAATTTTATTTTATAAATCAAATGAGAGCAAGTTTGAATATTGACTCAAGGCATGACCACATCACTAGTTCTGATTGCTTTAGTTGAAGTATTCCCCCAGAAATGTTGAAGGTCAACATCCCAATTACAGACATCTTTGGCAGCTGAGTCTTTCACTCAGTCCCAATATAAGAAAGATGTTGACAAAGTAGAGCAATCCCAGCACAGGACAGCCACAATGACAGGGGCAGAGCTGCTCACACTGCAGGCAAAGACTGGGGAAACTGGGATGGTTCAGCCTGGAGAAAGAGTGGGTTTGGGAAGACTCAACAGCAGCTGCTGCTATCTATGGGCACAGCATCAAGGAAATAGGTCTGGGTTGTCCATAGCAATGGTTGGAGGATGAGGAACAGCAGACTCTGAAACAAGAGACATTCAGAATGGATGTAAGGGGAAACACTTTGCCAGTGCCAGTGCAGCAGTGGCACAAATTGTACACGGAGATTGCACAGTCTCTTCTTGGAGTTTTTCAAGACCCATCTTATACAGCTGTCAGCAGCTTGGTCTGGTCTCACAAGTGAACCTTTTCTAAGCAGGAGGTTAGCCTAGAGACCTCTTGAGGCCCCTTCCAATCTGAATTTTTATGTGATTCTGTTTTGCTGTTAATGACCAGTGACCAAATGAGCATTAGGACTTACAATAGATTTTACATGAGTAACTATGAGCAGAGCACTTACACACTGCTGATTAATGATAGCCAGATCCATCTGTCAAATACATTGGTAGATTTGTAGGGCACTTAGGAGCTTGAATTAGCCCATACCAGGACCTCGACTAGGTGAATGCAACATTCACCTATATGATTGGAATATGATAATTGTCTCCTAGGGCTACAAAGATATCTGACAGATGTGCCAAAGTGTTCATTAATAGAGGTAATTAGGAAAAGATAAACAAATAAAGGCAAAACAAATCCAGCCAGAGTTATGCAGCATAATTATGCCACATAAATAATGTTAAATAGGGAATAGTAAACCTATAGCCCTATGCAGTGGGGGAGGGAGATTATTTTACCATGGGCATCTGAATGTTCTGTGGTGTTGTGTATAGCATTTTAACATTAGTTGTTAACTAAATTTGCTTTAAACACTAGTCTGACAAATGTTGACTTTTTTGTATAGACTTCAGTACTCTGAACTGCATCTCTGGCCTGTGACTATTTCTAATGGAGAGGCATAACCCACAATGGGTATAAATCATGACACACTATATGTCATCTGGCTTCTAGGTTTGCCTCCAAAGAGCCCTGTATGTTACAATTACTTTTGCAAGTAGTGTACAAATCTTTTCTTTGAGCTGTGAGGAGATCAGCAGCCCTGGTAAACAGCACACAGTGGATAACAGTCACTGCAAAACAGGCACAACAAAAATTATGTGTTTCTTCCCTAAATAGCAGCTAGCATGGTCTTCAACTTGACAAAGGAAAGAAATTGTTCAAGTCAGCCCTAAGCACTTGTAAACAAAATTTGTATGGGAATTTTGCTGACAGAAAAAACAGTTTGGCCTACCTAAAATTCCCCTACTGACTAGTTTATAAAATTTCATGATGAGAGGGTTTTTAACTGGTTATCATGAAAGTTTCCTTTTTAAGTCAATCTATTATGTACCAGTGTAACTTTGGCATATTTTGAGTTGTTCTCTGTCCTAAGGAACTGATTACAGCATCACTGACACACACAGACTACTGTTTCACTAGCTGTCCTAAATCACCATGTATTACAAGGACTCCACAGAGATGAAGACATATGACAGATCTTTCTGGCTGATCTGGCAGATCTTTCACAGCAAAACCAGTCACAGAGGGGGACCTGGACAAGCTTGAGAAGTGGGTCCATGAGAACTTAATGAGGTTCAACAAGTCCAAATGCAGGGTGCTGCAGACATAAGTATAGGCTGGGAGATGAACTTGACAGATCTGTGGAGAAAGATTTGGGAGTGGTTGCAGACTAAAAGCTCAACATGATCCAGCAATATTCACTTGGAGCCCAGAAAGGCAATCATGTCCTGGGATGTATCCAAAGCAGTGCGGTCAGCAGGTCAAGGGAGGTGATTCTGCCTCTCTGCTCTGCCCTGGAGTGCTGCATCCAGCTTTGGGGCCATAACACAAGAAAGATATGGACTTGTTACAGAGGAAACCAAGAAGAGGATCCAAGGAATGGAGCATCTCTCCTATGAAGGCAGGCTGGGAACTGGAATTGTTCAGCCTGGAAAAGAGAAGGCTCTAGGAAGATCTCATTGTGGTCTTCCAGTACTTACAGGGGGGCTTCTAATTATAATCTTTTGAGGAAAAATGGCTTTTTGCATAGGCATATAGGACAAAGGAACACAGTTCTAAACTAAAAGAGGAGAGATTCAGATTAGATGTTAGGAAGAAATTCTTTACGACAAGGGTAACAAGGCACTGAACTGATTTCCCCAGAGAAGCTGTGGATGTAGCTGTTCAAAGCCAGGTTGAATGGAGGTCTTAAGCAACCTGATCTAGGGAAAGGTGTCCCTGCCCTTGGTAGGGGAGCTGGAAATAAGTGATCTTCAAGGTCCCTTCTATCTTAAGCCATTCTATTATTCTATGATATTGTATGATTTAGATATCATAAAAGATGAGCAGACTATCAAATATCCTGACCTGTGTCTGATATGATATGACATGATCTCTTTCAAATCAAGCAAAATCAGCATTGTGTACAAAACTGTGAAATTGCAGATCAAGAGTTTTTAACTCCCACTGTTACTCATTACTGGGCTTAGGAGACATTTATACCCTTGGTGTTCCTGTCCTCATTTAAGGTTCCTATCCTTCTCCAGGATCTGAAGCACACCAACTTCTTCTGCATAATGCAATAGCACTGAGTACATCAGGTCTTTTCAGCTCATGAAATTTTTTAATAAACTACCACGCAGAGCACAAATATAAACAAATATTTTTGTCAAACTGACATGTGACATTTCATCTTGAGAATCTCAGGCACTGTCAACTCTTGATGTTAACTTTGTACTGAAACATTACAGTAGAGTCACTTTTTAAAAACTGTTATTCATACAAATTCAAATTGTCTACATTGAAAACAACATTAATAAAGTGGGCAGTAATGTAATAAAAATATCAGAGCAAACGAGTGCTTGATTGAAAGCTGGCTGTGACGAGTTATGAACTGATGATACACAATTTTTTTAACCCCTCTTGAGGGTCAAATGTAATATTATCCCTAGCAAAAAGGTGAGGGAGAAAGAAAAGGATAAGCAGTGTGGTTAGATCCAAATGTGCAGAAAAACCTATGCATTTAATTTTCAGTACTCTTAGAAGTTAAGGACTCAAATACATGTGAGGAGCAGCGACTGCCTCTTGGAGTCTCTATCTCACAGCACTGACGTGTGTATTGAAGTCACTAGTGACATACTCAGGTAAAAGACTGACTAAAGAGCATCTCCATGAACACCTGCATCCTCCTCACTCTTTGGAGCTGCAGAGGTTCAGTAAGACTTATCTCCATACATATCACTGAAATGTAGGCTGGCTCGGATGCAAACACCCGGACGAACGCTGTTCCCTCAGTGCTGCAAAGTCAAAGAAGCACTGGCCATTGATGATGCTCAGTGATGTGATTGTCACATGGGAGCCATTTATAATTTATGGCTTGAATCTGACCAACCAGCTCTGAGCTCCAGGATCGAGCCACTGAAGGAATTTCAGCCAATCAAGAAAGACAAACAGAGCTTTGCTGTTGATTTCAGTGTAAGGATTGCCTCAGTCCTTTTTTTTTGGGCTATAAAGTAGACTGTTTCTGGGCATGAAAGTGCCTACAGTCTCTGAAAAGACATACAAGAATTAATGCAGCCAAGTATTCAGTTTCTGTAAGGGTTAGAAAAATAATAAGTGTTTTTCCATGTTTCTATTATTTGTCATGAAGAATTAAGCCACCTGGAATAATTAACTCACAAAGGCTGCCTGTGTAAGTGCTGGCAGGCAAAACATGTTGAGCTAGGAAAACTTCCATAGCAAACTTCATATTTGTAGCATATGAAGAATATTTGAAGAGAAGTTTTTCAGTAGATTTGTATAAAGACAAACAGAAAAGAAGGCAGCAGTCACAGAAATGTGTGTATTACAATCAGAAATATTTGTACTAAGGTTGACGTGCACTCTACAGGGAATAATCCATTGACATTTTAATTTATGAACAATTTATATTTTTCTCTTTTTTTCAGTAGATGGTTCTCTCTTTTCAGAGAGAAAAATGCTAAATCTAATTTTTCTTTCCATCCTATCCCCTAATCCAATTTTTTTCCTTTGAGTGATCTGATACTTTTTATTACTGTTGGTTTTTCCTTGAATACATTGCATTGTTCACACATTGAAACCTCTGTTTTATTTGGATATTTGAAGAAAGAAAACCAGGAGAGCTGCAAATAGCAGCAACAGCATGGCAGGGTAAGTGCCAAAGAGCACCAGGCACCAGAGGAGGCTTGAGACTTTCCATGGGAGAAAACAAAGTCTAAAAGTAGGGAATCCAGCTGAGAGGGGATTTGAAAATGGGAAAGTAGTCCTATTGTGCCATGTTTTCTGGTATAAAAGGTGTTTTTTGTGAACAAGAAAGCAGCTCCAAAACAGGGATCTGGGATGTACCTGAGGGATTTTGGCAAAGGCAGGGCAGGGCAAGGTCCATATGTCTGGACATCTTAATTTCTGGGACTATTCAATATCAGAATTCTAGCTCCAGTTTATCAGCCAGAGCTTCTTTTACAGATAGTTCTATCTTGCCAATGCTCTTTTCAAAAGGAAATTCTGGAGACTGATATGGCAATTTTTATTTTCACTCCTGGCTTATTAGTCCTTGTGATCCTTCTTGTCCATTTTGGTTTTCTTTCTCTTCCTTCAGCACCATCCATTCACACCCTATCTTCCCATGTACAGCATGTAGGCATCTCTAGATATTATTTTATTATGCCAGAAGCCAGATTTTCATGTCTCTCACAGGTGTTTATGAGAACATCTCTCTGATGATGAAAGTACACTTTCAAATTTGCCCTTGAAATGTGAAGCAATCAATGTTGGCAGCATTTATTCCTTCCTGTCAAATATTTTTCTCTTTCTAGACTCAATAAACAATTTAAGAATAATCTTTTATGACAGTGGTGCTGCAATCCAATAGGGCCCCCTTTGCTTTCTCATTTGTCTTACATTTGTTCAAATCAAGGGGTAAGAAATCTGATGGATAGCAGAGACAGCACCTGGATCAATCATCTTATCACTAATTGGTTCTGTGATTAGTTCAGACAAGCCACAGAGAAGGTGGATACAAGTTTCTTCCATTTCTAGGTGAGACAGCTTCCAGCCCATCTGTTATGTGAAATATCCACCAACTCATTCAGCTTCTCATTTTCCTGATTTGGAGGAATCCTCCTCAGTGACAGATTAGGATTTTTCTGGGGTTTATTAAGGTGACAGTAGTCTGGTTTTGCATAGTTTGCCTGAATTGTTGGCTCCCTTCATCACACACCAAGCCAGTTTGCCAGAAGGTTAATCCACTTACCTCCAGTGGCAACATTATCAGTCGAGGCTGACAAATAACCCTTTAAAGAGTTTTAATGTTCATGAGAAGTTCAAGATAAGGTATAGAAAACTTTAGGTTAGTTATGAAGCCAGTGCAACAACATAGTCTGAGTTTCCCTCAAGCATCACTGGACAGAGTAACTAAAATATGGATAAGCCAAGGCATTTTGCACATCCATTTAATTTTTGGGCCTCCCTGTGAAGAGGAATACACTTAAAATGGTACTATGTGTTATCATTATCACTCTTTTACATTTTCGGTTAAAAATCAAAGCTTTGGCATTATCTCCAGGTTCTCAAGAATTTAATTCCAATGTTGCTGATGTTACAGCAATTACTTACAAGAAAAACATATAAAACCTTATTTCTCTGAACTTAGTTGGACCAAAGTAACTTAAAAGGCTTTTGCTCCAGGTCTGAGACAATCCTTAGCACAAAAGAGCACAACCAATCCTCTGTTCAGAGCACCTTTTTTCTGAGCCCACATTTACTACCTGCTTTTCTGCCTCCTTCCACCCATACCCCAAAGCTGCACTAAGTGAATCTACAGACTTTCATGGTTGTGATCTGCTTTGAATGCTGTTTACAGAAATTTCTCCATTTTTACTGTCCAATAGTTTGAATTCAGCAACAATATTATTTTGAGAATTAATATTAATTAGCTGTTTAACTGCAGGGCTTTGTGGTATGATGTAAAAACAGATACTGTGAGAACTCTATAAGCTGTTCCCCATAAGTCCAACAAAACATTGGTCTATATATACAAAACCCCATTTTAACTCTGTATTTCCTATAAGTTCAAGTTGTTAGCAAGCACACTCAATTTGCCAGATGTGTCTGGTTAGTAAAGTGGATAAATTTGTGTTATAAATGTCAACTAGATCTGATGCTCCTTTTTCTGAGGACTATGTCTGCAGGACCTTCTCCTCCACAACATTCAAACAGCTCATTTTTCTCAGTTTGGAGTGTTTCCAGAAAAGCAGAGCATCCAATTCTGTGGCAAGTGCTTAGGAAATTCATTAGGAACAAATAGCTGGGGTATGGTTAACACAAGTGAATAAGGCATGTTGTTCCACAGAAACCCACCATGCTTAAAAGGGAGAATGGTAAATTCGTAAAAAGCATTACAAGTCCTCATGGCAGAGGATTTGGTCCACAATTGTCCAGTTCTTCAACATTTATATAAATGTATAGGGAAACCCAAGTAGAAGTTTAATTCAGTTTATAATTTTGAGTTGCCGTTAATTTTGAAAACCCCTTTGGAAAACGTGAGTGCAACCAAGCTACTGGATATTTCTCTTCTTTAGAGGATCAAGAGCATAATCTGGTCTGGAAATGCTTCCTACCTTTCAGCAGTAGTATGACAAATGATGAGGGGTATAACCTCAGAAAGGATGCTGAAGAATTAAAGTGAATACTATGGAGATAATCCTCAGCAGTTAGACTGTCTGCTGCTGGCCCTAATGCATTTCTCTGCAGTACAGAATACTTTCTGCCCCTTATGAATACGTGTTAAGTGCCATTTTCACTACATTACAGCATTTTAGACAGCTGCTCACCCTTATTGTTTTGTCTATTGCTGTTTCCTTTCCACTGCCTATCCTGAAAAGTTAAATACAGTCTTCTGAGGTACAGCAGTCCTTCAAAAAGTACTACTTGTTGGACCTGGTACATGCTTTTATTCTCATCACTTCCTCATTCTTTTTCAGCCTGATGTATAATCCTTCTTAAATGGGTCCCTTCATGCTATAATTTGGAGCTGTTCCACTTGATAATTTATGCTATCGTCACCAGTTAACATGATCCCTAATCTCAGTAGCTTTTATCGAGCTTTTATCGAGGTACTGCTTTGAGTTGTTTGTATTAATAATAGCTGAGAGCACTGACTGGAGCAGCAGTGTGTGCTGCCTCCGTGCCCAGCCGCTCCAGGGGCTGACCTTCCTTCACACACAAAGCAGTGAGGAATGAAAAAGCGCCTCCGCCTTTTCTTGTTTTCAGGTTCACACATCCTTGAACATATACTAGTTTAAAGTTTGTTTGACATCTTAGATCAGCTGAAGGTTGTAAGTAATTTAAAGTCATTCGTCTAAGTCAGCACCTAAAATGAAAGCAGTAATGGTTTATTCCATAGGGAGTTACTTGTGAGCAGCTAAAAGTGTGTAACAGTCCATTGCACAGTGCAAAGCCGAGCTCAGTAGAAAGTAGATGAAAACCTATACAGAGTTTAAAGGGCATCAGCAATTATTCATTTTACCCCAGACAGTCAGTTCAGGGGCCACTTGTCTTTTTATCAACAGTATCTGATAACATGAAGAAATTAATAATTTACAGAGGGCAGGCAGTACTTTTCCATTAGAAGCTATGTGGAAAGGAAGAAAGAACTGCTGGCACAGGGCAGAATGCTCCCCACAAGGTCATTCTGCCTCTGTGCTGCAAATGTGTTTCTTTTTAACCCTTTCATAAGCAAGAAAAAATACAGCTCCAAATTACATTCCTATTTACCTTTTCTGAGTGCAGAAAGCAACCCACAATCATGAATACACAGATATCTAAGGACTTCCCACCTTTGTTATCCTCTGGTCTGGCAAGCTGTGTAGCTTTGGATCTAGAAATTCTTTGGGTGGGAGATTTCACAAGAATCCTGGATGTTTTGGGGACAAGCTGAAGGTCTTATTCAGGTCCAGTGTCATGATGGAGCTGACATGGCAAAATTCAACTGTTTACTCAGTGACCAAAAGAACAATGAAACGTGGTTTCACCCAAGGTGTTTGCCCACCAGTCTTGCCTTCCCACTCCATCCCTTCACACCCCTTGAGGCATGCCCTGCTGCAGGGACATCTGTGGATGGCTGTCAGCAGCTGCCTGTGTGCCCACTGCACATAAACACTGGCTCTGCCAACCAGATGCACCATCATCATCTCCAGCCTGCTTTTTCCTTGGTACCAGGCTGGATCACCTGCTGCCACTCAGATTCTTACACAACATCTGGGGTTGCCATTAGCTCTGTGCCTTTCCTGTTCAGATGACAGAGAGGGAAGAAGGACAGACAAGCAGATCCACAGCACAAGGAGAGGTTTGATGTACTTACTGTCCAAGGAAGCCAGGCTAAAACATTAAAAAAGCTTACCCAGGCCGTATGCTAATGTAATAGTAGAGCTATATACTGGAAAGAGCAAAACATCATGATTCCTACAGAAACACTCTCCTCTGCTGCCTACCCAGCGTAGTTTATTGTTAAATCTGTTAAATCTGTAGTTTATCACAGCTCCATCCACGTTGTTAAGAGCAATCCATAAAATATGATGGATGTACAACAGCGAAAAAAACATTAGGATTTGTACAGTTTGTAGTTAGGTTAAATAATTGCTTAGAATATGGAGAAACTGTCAAAAATCCAGAGACATGTTAAAATTTCAAGATAACAACTTTACGTTTACATATGATTTCATCCTGTTTCTGATAAAAGTATTTTTGGAAGACAGTCCTGAAAAGGAAATGAAGTGGGGACAAAATCTGCAGGATTGCCATGCATGGTGTTTATGAATTTGTTTATTATGTTTAACCATGTTTAAACCATGTGCATTTCCAGAAGAATTTTTACTGCAAATATTTTAAACAGGAATATGAGAGCAACATAACACAGCATGGAAAGTGTGTGCTGAAATACTAACACAAGAAGGACAGGATTTCATCAGGCATAGTTAAAAACTTCTACTGATGCCACAGGAGCATTCTCAAAAGTGCAATCATTTATAGTTTTATGATTGGCCAATCAAGGTTGGCTTTTCCTTCTATCTTAGTTATTGGAATGTATTTTCATGATTCATGGAACTCTCTTTATGTATTAAGTTTTTCCCCTGATAATATACCAGGTTTCCTTGTAGGCTCCTATTCATCTTCTGGTTTCACTCTGTGGATAGGGTAAAGTAGGAGAATTATGAAGGTGCCCAGCACTGCTTTAAGTTGAAGCTGAAACGAAATTTCTACTTAAAGGAGGGATCCAGTCACTTTTCTATGCACAAAATATACTCCATTGTTCCTAAAATTACAGTACTTACAGAGTATGCCATGGATTTTCTGAGAATTTACAAGTAAATCCATTATTTAGTTTGAGTTAGAGTTAATTGAAAATAGGTACTTTTACACTTTCTCTCAGACTTTTATTTATCCCTAATGACTTCTGTTATAAAATACAGACTCTTCATTATTCATATATCATCAGAATTATTTGAAGCCTTTCCATAGGACATTTTCAAAGCAATTATTTTAGGAATTATGTCCTTTTTTGCTGTTATTCATCAGAGCTGTAAGTTTCTAATTTTTCAGTGAGAGAAAGGAAAAGTGTTGCTTAAGGGGATCCTCAGGAGTTCTCTCCTTGGCTATCCCTGGATGTTGCTCTTGCTCTGACAGTCCTCAGGAGACAGAAAAAAAGAATCAGTTTGAATCAATGACAGCTTAAATCTTTAAATAATATTGCTATTACACAGTGTCACACCAGGACTAAGGTTGTCCAGACAGACAAACATTGTTTGGTGGCTTAATATTACTGCATTTCTCTGAATTTGAGGGTAGCCCTAAGTTTCTGTGATGTATAATGTTTGTTTGGGAGATAACTCTACCCTCACTATCTTTTTTTACCCTATCTGTAAGTGTTTATTCTTTCATCACTGCAGGGTATAGGAATTCACATGTCCCAAAAGCCTTGTACTGAATGCTACACAGAGAACAAAAACCTCTCCCACCCCAATGAGTTTGAACTTTAATTGCAAAAGATGAAAAAAAAAATAGAAATCCAAAGGGAAATGTATGAAAAAGATAAGATATTTTTGGCCTGAGTAATAAGCAGTGAGCTCAGTCTACTCCTGGCCAGACAAGTGAGAAATAATATAAACCTTGCAGAAAAAGAACAACCTTTTAAGGAAGGATCTGTAAGAGTCCAAGGATTTCACTATGCAAATACCCTGGAATAAAGGTCAACAGGGGAGAAAATAGATGTGAGTTGGTTAAGAAATATATGGAAGGTGCAGAGAGCTGGGTAGCTGGAGACAGGTAGCAATATGCTGATGCAATTAAAAGTGCCAAAGAAGACACAAGTGATGGGAGTATATCAGGTGAGACAAGTACTTGCTTTCGCCCCACAGGAAAAGGGCTGGAAAGGGAGTGGCTGAGTTAGCAGTAAAGAAAATTAATTTTCTTCACTTCACTTTTCTGAACTGATGGGAAGACAAGAGAAGTAAACATCTTACAGCAAGCTAGATGTATTTAAAATGTGGAAAGAAGTTCTATCTCAGTTGTTGCATAGTTTGATATTTTAATGGCAATTTCCAGTTTCTGATAAACACCTAAAGGAAGATGGATTTATTTGACTACTGTACTTCAACAGGGTAATTTAGATCTGTATGCACAAAACAACTAACCCAATGCAGTGTCTGCTAGTTTCCATGACCACAAGATTGTAGCAAAATACTGCTCTGTTAGTCAAGGGATTGAGGCTTGGTGAAAGCTCTGCAGGTCTCGTTGGTATAGACAAGGAAGATTATGGAAATGGAACAAAAATGTGTTATGGTTATCAGCTTGCATCCTGAGTAAGGGTATGGCTGTAGGAAGTAAATTAATCCTTATAAAAAGTGGGTTTGGATGTATGTAAAGGTGGGTTTACTTCACATGTCTGAGGTAGAAAAATGGAGGGAATGACAAAGCAGTAAAAAAGAATGGAAGGAGGCTTGCAATCCTGTAATACTGTTTGAATGTACATATGTACTCTTTTTTCCTTTAAGAGAAAATACTAAGGTTGTGTCACAATGAATACAGATCTTAAGTCAGCTGAGTTGTGCTGCCATCAAAATGTATTTCAGCACTGTGATCCTCACCTTGCTCATTCTCACATTTAAATCCCGTTGCATGGGTAAAAATATTAAAATTTTTCACCACATGAGGCTACATGAGCAAAAGGCATAGTATATACACCAAAAGTCACCAGAGTCACCAGCTCTGTCAAAGCCACCATCACTAGGGTTTCCTCCTCAAACACCTTCTCATTCAGACAGACTCACTGGCACCAGGGTCTCCTGGTGCATGACAGACCAAAAACGAAAGGTGTTGGAACAACTACCTGTGGTCAAGACAGTTCTGTCGTTCAGTCAGCTAAGGAAAGAGATCTCAGTCATTGCTCCTCACCCTGGCTTCTGTTCCAAGGGAAATTTGGAGATGTTTTCCCTTCCATTCTGAATTTCTTTTTGATTTCTTGGAATTGTAGGTCCTCCCACAGAACACAAATTGCAAATTTCAAAGCAGCTGTATTTAAACTCAGTCAAGAATATAATGCAAACATTTTTCAGTAAAAAAGGAATGATAGAAAATTAAAATGCACACAGTCAGTGATTGGTAAAATAGTAGATCATCACATAAATTTGCATTAATTGCACAAAAGCTGAAAGTACTTCATTAAATACTCTCATAATACAATAACCTCTTTAGAAAATTATTTCTGGTATAAGCATGTAAATAATTACATACTCTGTGTACCATGTAGTTTTATCTGCCCAAGCAAAGGGGAACAGAGTGTTACAGCTCAAGAGCATGCTGATTTTTGAGCAATTGATTAAAAAGAACAAGCATTTTAATGATGTTCATCAAAAGTGCTGTACGTATATGAATTGTAAATTCAAGTATCTGAGAATTTGAATTCCTAAGCTCAGTTAAGTAAGGAAAAATCAAGTGTATAAATGATGTATTGTTAGGAATCAGTGCTGAAGATAAGGATTTGAGAGTAAATCTGATTAATTTCAATGTAAATGAGCAATGGGATACTGAATGTAAGTATGAGGATGTAACTGGTCCATGCAGGTCCCTGTTGCAATGCTTATAGTGAAAACTTTTTATTCTTGATGAAAGAGTTTATTCATGGTGACATTCCAGATATTAGGAATTTTTATTTCCACATTTTACAATATTTTATTTCCATGTTTTACAATAACAAATACTGCTATCCTTGTAACTCTAGTCTGGCATTAGAAAATTCCCCTTTTTGCAAAATGTTGGGATTCCAAAGTTCTCCCATTCCAGATTAGGAAGAAAAGTCTCCAGCTCATGAAAAATCAGATAGAATTTCTTTGAAATGGCCCATAGGTTGCTGTGAATTCACCACGAGCCCTGAGTATATCCTTTATTTTTTTTGCCTGGAACTTCTATATCCTGTAAAAGAATGACAGGTGGGCCACAGCTGAAGTGAGTCTCTACAACATTCTCCTGGAGAAACCGGCTGCCTGTGGCTCTCATGGATGTACTCTTTGCTGTATGGAAAACAGGCTGGCTGTCCAGGCCCAGAGGGTGGTGCTGGGTGGACTTATATCCATCAGTATGGTCCCCAGGGCTCCCTGTTTGTACCAGTCCTTTTTCATGTCTTTATCAATGACCTGAACAAATGGATTGAGTGCACCCTCTGCCGATTTGTAGATGACACCAAGTTGGGTGTGAGTGTCAATCTGCTGGAGAGAAGGACTCTGCAGAGGGATCTGAACAAGCTGGATTGATTAAATCAGTTACATGAGATTCAACAAGTCCAAGTGCCAGGTCCTCCCCTTGAGTCACAGAATCACAGAATCAGCTGAGTTGGAAAGGACCCACAGGGATCATTGAGTCCAACTCCTGTCCCTGCACAGCACCATCCCCAAGAGTCACAACATGTGCCTGAGAGTGTTGTCCAAATGCTTCTGGAGCTCTGTCAGGCTTGGGACTGTGACCATTTCCATGGGGAGCCTGTTCCAGGAGCCAAGCACCCTCTGGGTGATGAACCTTATTCTAACACCTAAACCTGCCCTGGCACAACTTCAGGGTGCTGCCTTGGGCAGCACTACAGGCTGGGGACAGTGGCTGGAGAGCTGCCCAGCAGAAAAGGACCTGGGGGAGCTGTTTGACAGTGACTGAACATGAGCCAGTGGGTGCCCAGGTGGCCAAGAAGGCCAGTGGCATCCTAGATTGCATCAGCAATAGTGTGGCCAGTGGGACCAGGACAGTGATTGTGCTGCTGTACTGGGCACTGGTGAGGCCACACCTCAAATCCTGTGCCCAGTTTTGGGCCCCTCATGACAAGAAAGACATTGAGGTGCCAGAGAGAGTCCAGAGAAGGGCAGCAGGGCTGGGGAGGGGTCTGGAGCACAGGTCCTGTGAGGAGCAGCTGAAGGAGCTGGGGATGTTCAGCCTGGCCAAAGGAGGCAGGGAAGAGATCCTACTGCTCTCTACAACTCCGGGAAAGGAGGCTGTAGCCAGGTGAGGGCTGGTCTCTTCTCCCAGACAGCAAGCAGTAGGATGAGAGGAAATGGCCTCAAATTATGCTAGAGAAGATTTGGATTGGATATCAGCAAAAATATCTTCCAAAAAGGTTATCAAGCTCTGGAACAAACTGCCATGGGGTGTTGTCATGCTGGAAGGTATTTAAAGGACATGTAGGTGGAGTAGATGGGGCACTCAGGGACATGGTTAGGTTTATAGCTGGAGCTGATCATTTTAAAGGCCTTTTCTAACCTAAATGATTGTAGGATTCTATGGGATTTTTTGTTTATTTTAAGAATACTATTTGGATCTCTTTGACAATATGAGTGTGGAAAGATTTAATTTTTAATGCAATGAAGACATGGAAAGATTCCTGGAAAAAGTTTCATATTTTTTCAGTTTTATCCAAAGGACAATTTAATTTAACTCAACTATTTTAAACATCACCACTCAGAAGTGGGAGTTTGTCATTCCCTCAGAGTTTAGATCAGATTTGGGAGTGAGTAGTAATTATAAATTTCATCCAAGAATCCAGAAATTAATGGCAGTTTCCCAGACCCTGACCATGGATCTTCCCAGCTTTGCTATCCTGTTAATACCAGGGAAAAAACTATAGCTGCCCAGGTGATCTGTAAATTATATATAATTTAGTAATTTTTTTTAAGACAATAGTAAATTTTTTTGAGACAATGCAGAAGGATTATCACATTTCCAAATGTGAATGGAAAATGTGCTTTGGCTTTCAATTGACAGGTTCTTTTAGTCTTCACTTCAGATTTTCTTTCAGCTGACTACAGGAAGGAGTCATTAGTTCAAAGGATGGTTGTGAACATCTGTTTTAAGACAGCAATGGGCAGGGTGCACCATCATGGGTTAAACAGCATTGGTCGAAGGAGTTTGCCTTCAGAATAGAATGCTTTGTATCCAGAGGGATCAGCAGGGCAGGGGAGGCAATGTGGAATCTGAGTGCCTTGGAAAGGGAAGGCATAAGAGTACACTTATTTAAAGATCCATACATATTGCAACTACAATAATAAACACCTACTGTGCACACAGTATATTTGCAGTTTTCAATCATAAATGCCATTTCCTTTGTGAAGCTATGATGAAATTATACATTAGTTAGGTAGAAGTGCCTTGCTCTGTTTAGTGATAGCCAATTAGCAACCAAGAGACACACTTCAAGTCCAATTTCCTCCTTAAAGTGGATGTGTGAAATGTCAGTGTGCATCGTTCATGTGGTTGGCACTTCTAGGGAGCATTTGTTTACTCATCACCTACTTGTAAAAGATTTTTCCTTTCTTTTGGCAGTGTTGGCCTCAACACTTCACCAACTAATGAAGCCTTTAGGTTCATAGTTTTTCTTAAATCTAATGACAAAGATCCAATTCTGTTAGATCTTTTCTCTCCCTCTTCTAAAAAAAGACAAATAAACACTTAACTCAGCTGAATTACAACTTAACAGCTGACTCTGCAGGCCCATGCAAATCAAAATGAAATCTTAAAAGCACAGATGTAGTCATCAGAGTGCTAATTAATAATTTGACTGTTGCCTCTCCACTCCAGATCTTCACTGTAATTGTAAAACAAGGGGGAGGAAGTATCTTAGGTTCATATTCCACCTGGACTTCCCAGAGGAGTGAATTCCTGGCTCGTGGATGTGCATCATCAGTGATAACTGGCAGAGGGAGGTGTAATTGCTTTCATCTCTCTGTCAGCAATAAGAACAATGGTAGAGAGGTCATCATGCACCAAGCTGTCCACGTGGCTTCAATCCCCAGCAGAACAGGACACTCCTCAGTGAGAGATGGTAGCTTTTGCTTTTCTAAGATTATCCATGCTCATACAGACTTTGCATTCTGGCATCTTATGTGAAGAAATATTCTGTATCCTCAAGGCAAATTTTCCTTGAACCATCACAACCCCAGCTGCCATCACCTCTTCACCATCATGAGTGGGGGCTGCTATCATCTTTAGTACTTTTGCAATCATTCCTTTTTTTTCATGAATGAAAAGTTTAAAAATGCTTTGGCAAACAGTAGTGCTGCATCCTTTGAATGAATGACACTAAGATTTTTTTTTGTAATCATGACACTTTGGGGAAAGAATAATTCTTCTTTAGGGGTGAGAAGAACTGACAACTGGGATTCCATTCTTTACCAACCTCCTTCTCCTCCCCAGCCATGACCAGAACATTCTCTTAGCTTGTCTGTCATTGCTATAGTGTTATGTTTTTTTGGATGACATGGGTTTTCTTCCATCTTAAAGCTGCCTTAATTGCTAGATAACCATCATTCCATCATTGTATCCACCTATAAAAATAAGAGCAAAATTTCTAAAGAAGTCAATAAAAATTATAAAAATTCAAAATTTTTATAATTTATAGATTCCGGTGTTATTGTGACTGTACATACAGTGACTTGTATCAGTGTTTGTATGATGGTGATAAAATTGTACTTTCATCATGAAAAATTCATGTGGTCTGTTAGAAAATCTTTATCATTCAGGAAATTAGAAGATTTACCCAAACATATGCATTGTATTCAACTGTACATTGCCAGCTCATTGTGTTTCTTCATAAATCTTGCAACACTTTTCTCAAATTTTCAGTTCTTGAGTGATTTCATTCCTCTCGAATCTGAAATGTTGGTCTTTGTAGAATTATTTTTCTAACCCTCATGATCAGAAACAAGCATGAAAGCAAAAACACTAAACCTCAAAAAACAGAGATCTTAAACTTTTTTTATTTTTTTTTAAATGGTGAGAACTACAAGTAGAACTGAATATTTGAGCAGGTTGCACCACATTATTTATAAAAAGCAAAGAATTAATCCTCTTAAGCAAAAATCAATGTGCTCTTAATGGCACATCTGTAATTAAGTTCTTCTGATTCTGCTGTGCATCTACACTATGACCATTTCATGTAAGTCTGGGAATATAGGGAAGTCTTAAAAATGTTGCAAAGTGGCCAGAGAACAAAAACAATTAGAGACAGTGCTTTGAATTATGGAGCTATAAAAAGATGTGAGTATAAATGTTCTCATTTTCAGGGCTGCAAAAGAAATTTCTATTGAAGTCAAGCAAAAAGGAGAGAAAAAACAAAGGGCAAATTCCAATGAAAGCACTTGTCAGATCAGCTATATTAATTAACCATAAAAATGCAGATTATGATACTTTAGATAACATTAAATCCTCCTCACACAAAACTTGTGGTCACAAAAACCTTATTCAGCAATATGGAAGAGAATTTTCTTCCTGTCTAGATAAATGTTTCCTGCTTTTCCAGACAGCCCAGATTGTGGACTTCTGTGTATATATCCTTGTGAGTGATTTTTCTAACTTGGCTTTTCTGAACGTGAAACATTTGGAACTCAATATACACATACAGCAAGCACTCACACAATACATGCCAGATCAATATTTCATGTTTACAAAATGATTTTTTTCAGCAGAGTGACACTTTATCTTCTCTAGTCCTTCATCCTCCCTGTCAAAGCCCTAACACAGAAAAGTCATTTTCAAATTAAGAAGTCATTTCTTTCTCCTCTTAGATACAGCAATAGTTTTCTAGTTGCAATGTGGCATGACTCGGTATGCAATGAACCAAGCAAACTTGTGCCTCTCACTTTGCTTCTGTGCAGTGGGCCAGTTCTGCCAAGAACACTGTGGCTTTCCTCATCTTAAGTGTTGAACCTTTGCTCAACCCTGAGGGGAAAATGCAAGGAAAAAATAATGGGCTCTGAGGTCTTAGCTTGGAACAAAACCTCCTCCGGGCAGCAAAGGAAATAAACTAGAAGGCTCTGGTAGTAGCAAAAGAATTAGATTCCTTCCAATTTCTTTGTGGTATTGGCTACAAAATCTTTACATGGTAGGTGAGATCAAAACTTATCCTGATAGAAACACACCCTGCAAATTCAAGATAGGTTCAGCCCCACACTTGGATGCAGGCATTCACAAAGGTTGTGTGATCAGATGTGCCACAGACAAAAGGTTGAAGCACATGGATGGTGTCCCCCAGGTGCACCTAAGGGTACCCCAAAACAGACTCTGGTCACTGGTCACTGAGAGAGAACTAGGGGACTTACAGGGCCATGCTGTGCCTCAAAGAGTTGGATGGAAAAGTTAGTTAAACACCTACTCTCCCTTTAATACCTTCTGGGCATTGTGGAGGAACATACACTGAACATTCTGGTTTTGGTGCACCAGAATACAAAGGTTCTCTCTACAGGAATGATCAACAGAACACAAAATATATGATTAGCTTTTTTATGAGAATATATAAGTTTTTGTTGTTTTTCTTGATCTTAAGAATGAATGAATTCTGAGGATCTGAAAAACTTTGGACATCTTCTTAAGCATGCATGATTATCTCAGGCACCATGCTGCAGGTCTTTAGATGCAGTTGCACTAAGCCTTTTCAAGCAGTGGTTCTAATGGCATTTCCATAGCACCCCAGTAACTTTGGAACCTGGCTGCTCATCTACAGTATCTTACACAGATTTGCAATTGTGAGTTCAAGAATGCAATACAAAGCTGATACAAAGTTGGATCACAATGATTCTCTTTCTTTGTCCAAAACTTCTGACAGAGGTGTTCAGTTAGAGCATTTTGCAGCAGAATGAAGCTTTAGGGCAAAAACTATATCTGAATTTTAGAGCTTGGGTTTCAGTCACATGACAGAAAAAGCCACCATCTCTAAGAAAACTTCTAAAATAACTAATTCCTATTCTTTTGTTCTCTCCTCAAAGTTGCAGCACTTTCTAGCTTAAAGTTTTCAAGGAAATCTTTCCAGAGGAAAGCTGTTTAATCATAAATTTAAGCACCACCTGTCTCATGCTAAACATTGGAAACCATCCATGAAACCTTCTGATTATGTGAAAACTATGTTAGTTTCAAACATGGCCTCCAGAATAGAGATAAATGAGATGCATGCAGAAGGAGGAATGGGAACTTACCCAGAAGCTGAAGTTTAACATAACACATCAACAGGTCATTGTGAGATAGCCACAAGTTTTCATTGTTTATTTGATTAAATACAGTCCCAGTTCTCTCACTACTAGTGTCACTAAGGTTATATACTGAACAGGGTTACACATTTTTATTTCATGGTGTGATATTTGGAAATAATCTAATAATCCATAAAATAAATTATGGCACTGTAGGGGACTGAATTTCAAATACTTCAGAAGGATCAGAATACATGATATATTTCTTTTAAAGAAAGCACAGTATTCTAAAACCTCAAAAATTATACTAACTAGGGGAAAAAAATAATTCTTCCAATTCTCATGGCAGAAGAAACTCTAGACATAAAAGCTAAGGAAAATAAAAATAAGTTAGGCTTTTTTAATCATTCCAGCATACTTTTTTTAAAATATGACTTCTTTAATCTCATTTGAAGTAGGCCCATTAAACCTAATGCACTGAACATTATGTGATCTGAATAAAATTGTGTCTGTAGAGCTAGCCCCTCTAATGCAAAGTCATGAGGAAAAAATATAATAAACTAAGTCATTAATTCACTGCATCATCACTTCTCAGTAGCTCAACACTTCCTGAGTGCTATAAATTTTTGTTGCTTGTTTTATCTATCTCGACTGATCTTATTGGTATAAAAAAACTACTAGGGTAGCATAAGATTTTTGGAAGCTTTCACATAACTATAAAAAGTTCCTTGTAAGTCACAAGTAAGACTGTTTAAAAAAGAACAAGTTTAACTAAATGCAAGTTCGTCTGTTTAAAAATGATAAAAATCTGTTCTTGGATCAATGACAAACTTCCTTTCAGATATTTTTTATTTGGTCTTCAAATGTACCTGGATAGTATAACTATGTATACGTCTGTTTCTCAGATGCAGTGAATATGCAATGTAATTTGAATTGGAAAGATGGTGAGTTTTATTCAGAGCTGCTCTTTAGTAGATCAGTCCCCAGCCTGTGCTGGTACTTGGGGTTATTCCTCCCCAGGTGCAGGACCCTACACTTGCCCTTGCTGAACCTCATTCAGTTTCCCTCTGCCCAACTCTGCAGCCTCTCAAGGTCCCACTGAAGGCAGCACAGCCTTCAGGTGTATCAGCCACTCCCCCAGTCTTGTACCACCACAAAACATGCTGGGAGTACATCCTCTCCCATTGTCCAGGTTGTTGATAGACAAATTGAATAAGACTGGACTCACAATTGTTCCCCAGGGAATGCTACAGACTACAGGCCTCCTGCTCCACTGATCACACCTGTCTGAGCTCTGCCATTCAGCCAGTTCACTGTGCATTCATCTAACCCACATTTCCTGAGCTCACCTGCAAGGATATCACTGGAGACAGTGCAAACCCCTTGTGAAGTCAAGGGGGACAAATCCACTGCTCTCTCCTCATCCTGCCATGTCATCACAGAAGGCTGTCCATGCTGACTATTCCTGGTGACCTTCTTTTCATTTATATTCTTGGTGATGACCTCCAGGATGACCTTTTCCATAATCATTGCAGGGATGGAGGTGAGGCTGACTAGCTGATAGTTTCATGGGTTCTCCCTCTTGCTCTTTTTGAAGACAGAGGTAGCACTGGCATTCCTTGAGCCATCAGGCACCTCTCCCGTTCTCCATGATTTTTCAAAGATTATGGAGAGCAGCAGAACAACATCTGTCAGCTCCCTCAGCTCCCTCATGGGCGCATTCCAGCAGAGCCCATGGGTTTATGGGTGTTAAGTCTGCCTCGCTGATGATTCACACAACCCCCAAAACACTGATTCTTCTTTTTCCCAAAAAAGGATAGCTGTAAGACCATCACCTAATTATGGTAGTTGACATAAAATGAGAGGAGGACAAGAAATGTCCTCTAATTTTTTCCCATTAAAGCCCTTCCACATTGCATGGAATAATAGTAATCAGGAAGGAAAAGGAGACCAGGTGCAATTATTAATGTACTTAGTACAGAGCCCTCCCTGTGGCACAGAGAACCCAGATTCCAGTCCCTGCTCCTCCTCTGCAATTTTTCTCCTATGCAACGTTGCAGTTATCATTCAATGCTATTGCAAACTGACCTGTCTGATGCCACAGGCCTCTCTCTGGATAGATACATCGTACTGTCACAGAGGTATTGGAAATACTGTCCTAGCAGCTCTCCAGATAGCCACATGCTGGGAAACATCTGAACACCAGAGATCAAATAACACTGGACATCAAAAATCTACTGCTTTTAGTTGGCTGATGAGTGTGAGGAAAGGTGATAGACAGGTAAAATTGACTGTACCTGTTACAATAATATTCTGACATGCAAGTTTTCCTCTATTCTTGAGATGGTAGAAAATGAGTGATGTGATATCAGCTTTTGGTTTTTTTCAGAGTTTTTTTATTGCCATTCATTTTTTAGAGAACCTGAGCAGCTGTACTTCAAATGTCCATGATGCAGGAAGGTGGAGGGGATGCTGTGAGCTGGTGGCAGACAAGTGTCAATGCATGTTCAGTGAAAATGTAAGTGATGAGCAGTGAGGGCCCTTTCTGAACTAATCTGGCCCACTTTTTCTTCTCTCCTGCTGACAAGACAAGCATTAGAAACTTTCATCAAGGCTGCCTACACTCAGGGAACATCAGCAGGAAATTTAGCAAATAATTAGCAATCAGAGTTTACTTGTGAAGAATCGAGTTGCAGGAATTCTTTTTTCTATCTCAAGGTAGAGGGTTGATAATGAGGACTTCTAGTCTGACATAAATCCTTGTTTTCTCATTGCCTCTTTTTCTGTTAGTCTGAAGATTACAGCTAAAAATAATAATAATAAAAAAAAAAACACTCATATTTCTAGGTTTGATTTTTTTTGTCCTTTGATGAGGACACTCAGCATGGTTAGTCTAATTATTTTCTTCCTACTGTCTCTTATTGTCAGCCAAAATGACGAGTTTGCATAGGTAATGGTTTACACAAACTGCTTGCTCTCTCAGCCCTGGCAAGCTAGAGCTTTTAAGGGGCCAGCTCCAAGTGGAGGCTGTGTAAGAGATCAAGCAGCCACAATTTCCACTAAGTCATTAGCAAATTACAGGTATATATTTTCTATCAGAACTAGACCCTCTCTTTATAGCTCAAAGCCTAATACATAAATCTCTGCCTAGAGTATCATTCTCTCAACTTCATTAAACACTTAATTATTTTTATTATGCATCAGGATCATACCAGGAGAAGGAAATGATGGCTAAACATATTTAAAACCACATCAGAATTGTGATGTTGTTGGTAATGGAAGAGATATCTATCAATTCTGCTTTTCCAGGGAAACTAGGAGGGTGGCAAACTGTCACCAGTATGACTGGTGGTAATCAGCTTAAGGAATAATGAGAGACCTATTTCTATTTGAATCTTCAGTAAGATTCCCATTCATTTTAGAAGGTCAGGGATTTCTTCAAATATGTCCATGCATTTTTCTGCACATTTGCTTACATAGCAGGCACATGAATTATAATGCCAAAAGCATAAAAATGACTACATATATCTATGTTGAATCCTTGCCTTGGAGTTAATGGTCTATTTACAGAGTGAATAACCATGAGTCAGGTTCATTTCCCATACAACTCAGAGCAATATTTTTTAGGTTTGGCCTAACGAATGGAGAAGGTGTGGAGAAGGAATGGTGCAGACTTTACTGGGATTGGGAGTGGAGTCATCTGTTACAATCTGAAAATATATATGGTGTAGAGCTATGTAAAATCTGTCTTTGTGAAGATTACAGAGGTCAAAATTGGCAGGATGTGCACAGCAATTTCTGAAATACATAATTTTTGCTTTTCAAATACCTTTTTCAGCATATGATTTATATTTTGATTTTGAGCTGCCTTTTTCCCATGATCACAAATAAAAACTTTTGTTAAAAAGGGAAAATACATTTAAATTCAATGTACACTCCTGATTTCACTTTACATTCCAACTAGCCTACATTTTAATGATCAAATAAACATCAGAAAAATAAAATCAAGACAGGTTCAAATAAAAACTGTAATAACTGTCATTAATATTCAGGAGAAATTCTATTTTCTTAAAAAATAATACATTCACTGTATTAAATTGATTTAATTTGCTAATGATTAAAGAAAACAAGAAGTGGGACAGGAAAGGAAATGTTTGCCGAGGACAAACAAGCTGACCAGACTTGCATCAGTGGAAGCCACAGTGCATGCTGAGCCTCCTCCAGAAGCACTATTGCCAGCTTTATGTTCAGCATTTGCCTTTTCAGGATTATTTGTAATCATAGAGTGTCTTTGAGACCTGAGGGTCTCAAATGATTTAAAAACAATTTAATCTATCATTACTTCCACGCTGCTGGAAGGCTTGTTCCCCACTCTGATAACTCCAGCTGCCAGCCTGCAATCCATCTCCTGGTAGGCTTTCAACCTGGAGCTGTCATTCCCAGGCACAGAGGTGGTCCCTGAACACAGCCCTAAAGCTCCTTCACTGAGCTCCCTCAAGCCCTCTCAGAAAAGCACCTTTGCCATGATGTCAGTAACATTAAAACAAACCAGAGATTTGGCAATTGTGTCTGTTGCTGAAATGTTGAGGCTCCTGCCTGTTATACCAGCAACACACTTCTGAACCTCCTGTATCCAGTTATTCTCTCACTTCTCCATGGACTATAAGTTGCTTGAGACAGGCATGACATTTTTTTATTCTGAGCCTATGAACCATTAAAAACTTTAGGTCCAGGTATGTAACTTCAGACTCCTAGGTGTTATGACCTTGCAAATATTCTAGAAATAAGTAACAAATCTGATGAATGTAAATGATCCTTCCAGATGTGAGGAAATGAGAAGCCAAGCTCTTAGCAAACTTACTGAGTACTTAATCACACAGTCTTTGAGGATCCTTGAGCATACCTAATATAGCTGAAGGTGCAATTTGAGTGATAAATTATGAAGTGCATAACAGTAATTTTTAATATTCACAAACCCAGTCTATTCATGGTCAGAAAATCCCTCTCTTTACATGAGAGAGAAGTAAATGACCCCTTGGATACACGACAACTTTTACCACTAATCTAATATATTTCCTAGGCACATAGCACTGGAGCACTGAGGACCAGAGGCACCATCCAGTGAAGTGACTGGAAGGAGTGCCATTGAATTGGGCAGAATTTAAATCAGGCCTGAAACCAATTAAGAAAACTGGACATTGCATGACCAGCACAGCATTTGTACTTCTTTCCAGTGTCTGACCATATTCATTAAATTTTAAATGGAAACACTTTTAAATTGGTGCTGACACTGCGTTAACACCATAACACTGTGAAATTTTCACTTTCTATTGGCTTTTCATTTCTGTGATATTCCCATTAAGAGTAATGTCTATTATTTGGAAGGGAAATATGGAAAGAAATTACACAGTTTGCATTAACTCTGCCGTTGTGAGCTGGTAAATATCAGCAGATGCCTTAATGAGGCAATGGCATGAATCCTGTGTGCAACTATTTATTCAGCCTATTCATTATTGAGTTTTTATAGTTCCTTGCATGTATTTAAAAAGAAGAAAAAATCATCCAGCACATTAACTTCTCTCGTTTAGAATCATGGTCTAGCAGGTTTTTGGGCTTCTCCTTTCCTTGACTCACAACGCCTCCATGACAGAAGTCTGTCTTCCTCTCTTAATTCATGGTTCACAGCAGACAGATGAAATTTTTCATGAAGAATATGTATCTCCTTAGTCAGGTTGATAAGCACAAGTAGCCAAAAGGACCAGAGGTACTGAATCTAACTTATGTCCATGTTTCTTGTACCTTTAAATGCCCATATGCAATCATCCATAAGCATCCCAAACTTGTTGTCTGCTTGTTAGTAATGAGAGAAAATTAATTTGAAAAGTGCAGGTGGGTGTCTCATCACTGCTATAAAAGCTGGCCATACAACTGACCATGAGAATGGGTAAATCAGATAACTGCCTGAAAGAGAGATCACTAATCAAGAGGTTTTAACATGGACTAAAAAAAACAAGGTAGAAATAAGTCTGCCTGTAAAATCTGTTTCGTCTGTACTTCAGGGGTGATGCCTCATTTATTTTGAAAATTAGAAACCCAGAGCTTTTAGAAAGTTTGGGGATTTTTATTCTATTATCTCTGTTTTAACGTATCTCGCAGTTATCACTATCAATATTGTGTAGGGGAATGACATTAAAACAGCAGGGAAGAAAGTAAACCTGTCCTTTGAAGGGTGCTGCACAATGAAATGTTGTTTTGATCAAAACAGTAGTTTGTTATTTTTATGTATTTTCTGCCCCACAAAATTGTAGTTACATCTGCCAGGACACGTGTGAACAGAAGTAGACCAAAACAAAAAGGGAATTGGTGGAAGTGGTTTGCTCAGCACTGCAATTTTTTTGTTATTACAAAAATGTTTCATTCTCTCCTGAACTTAAATCAAGACCTTTTCTTCTGTATTTGATTGACTGGCAGAGAGCAAATAAGTGGTCATGATGCCGATATCAGAATGACCAGGAATCTGAGCACCCAGGCAGGCAGTGATCTAGGAAATGGGGATTGTGGCTTCTATTTTTATTTTAAAACTTGTTCTATTGAAACTGAAATTAAAATCCGTGTTGGTTATAGCTTCAATTTCACATATCATGTACTTATTTTTCACCCTATTCATTATCTTGTTTAGAACCTGAAGCTAAGGGGAATTTCGACAGTGGCTTCAGTGGGAACACTGTCAAATTATTAAACCTCAGTACTTTTGAAAGTATGTTTTAAAAGCCACCCAGAAGTGAGACATGGGAGAGGAACTATATGAAGTGACTACCTTACTTCAAAGCTCAGGAAAGAGAGAGGGGAAAAAAAAATGAAATAAAGCCTGCCCTTTTTGTTTAAATGCAGAATCATGTACAGCCTGAAGGAAATATTTTAGGAATTCAGACAACTGAAATCCTGCTCTGTGATGGTTGTCAGAATGACATCAATGCTGGGTCTAATCGATGGCATGCTTACATCAGCTCTGCTACCTGATTACTTAATTTGCTGATATCTGGTGCTCTCCAAATCAGATTCATTTCTTCCAGTCTAGATTTGAAAATCTTTCTTTTATTTTTTTTTTTACTTAAATTATTCTTGCTGTCTTTAGAGTGCCCCTTTACTTCTAGCATGATGCCAGCTTGCAAAACAATCCTAATAATTTTCCCTTGGTCCTTTGCACCTCCTGCTTCCTGTTTCTCTTCTGCTAGCACACTACCATCATTATTAATCACTTCCCTTCACCTGGCTTTTGCTCTAATAATAATTTTGTTGTCATACATACTTGAATTGTCCCTGATCATGTCTTATTTCCCATTCCATTTGCATCCTCCACAGTTTTTTTCTGTATGTAGCAGTTCCAAGCTCACTTGCCTCTACCTGTTGCTTCAACAGCTGGAAAGGGTTGATGGCTTTATGTAGCCAGAGACCTCAATGCATTGCTCTACCACCTGAAATATCCAGCTTTGTAAAGAATATGAAAAGTTATGTTGAAACAACCTTCCTGCAAAGTGTTTTACATGTCAGAGGCTGAGCAGTGACTTTGGTGGAGGAGAACCCGGGAGGTCAGAGACATCAGCAGGGCTTGAGGGCATGTTAAGTTTTAGTCTGTTCTTTCAGTATTTGATATCTCCTGGGAAAAATGAATGTCTCTTGCTGCCAGTGTTCACCACGTTTTCTGTTGAATGGACTCACTGGTTTCCCCTGGCATGTCCAAAGAGAAGAGAAAAAAGCAACCTCACTTCTGCCTGTTCCCAGTTAGCAGGAGCACGGCCGTGGGCCTGGGACATGCAGGCAGACAGACAGGTTTTGAGCTTCATTTCCCTTCTGCCCTCTGATGCAGATTTATTTATGCAAGTGTTTTTTGAAACATCAGCCCATCACCTTTAAGTGCTTCCCTGATCACTGCTGATTTCTCCAGCCTGTCTTTTCTCAACAGTTAGGGCAGCACTAGACCTGTGAGTGATTTAGAAAGAAATGCTAATGAGAAGTAAATACAGATGGGAGGCATTGGCCCTACTTTCTCCATTCCCAAACCAAAGGTCAAGCATACATTATCAGTCTGAATAACCTTCAGATAAAGAAAACCACTACCTGGGAAAGAAAAAAATAATGCCTTTAAAATATTGCCTTGACATTACTTTGAAAAATGGTGACTAAAGATACTTTGGAATTTCTGTGTCATATCTGAAGGAAAAACTCTTTATTCCTCAGAACCAGCTGAGGGCTTGTCAGCCTGAAAGAATTTACTGCCTATGAGAACAATTTCTACAAATTGTAACGGTTGGCCTAATAAAACCTTATCTCTTCTTATATACCTTGCTGAACACTGCAAGCAATGATTACAGAAAGGTGCACGAGTGTATAGAGCTGTGTGCTAAAGGCACACCAGCTTAGAAAGCCTGCAAAATACTATTTCCTTTACAAAGCTCTGTGGAGAATTGCAATGGGAGATGTTGATAAGAAAAGAACAGTTGGCATAAGTGCATCACTGTAATCAGCTATGGCTTAATATTATGGCCATCACTGTTACCCAAATGTTGGATCTGGACACAAACCAGGAGACTCCATATTTCCTATTGCACTACGGATTTCTCATCAGAAGCACACACCTGCCAGACTAGGCACTAGTCTGCCACGTCTGGGTCCGTGACACTGCCTCCTGATAAGCTGTGGAATTAACTACTTTGTTTTCTCTGCTGAGTGCCCACCAGTCCTGTTCATGTCATGTTCCCTCTGCTGAGAAGTACAGGAGTAACTCCTGCAAGAGGCATATCTCAGCTGGTTCAAAAGCTGGATTAAAACCAGTTATAAGCGTTGATGGAACTTAAAACAATACCTTCCTTTGGATTCCTGCAATCATAACAAAATTGTCCTCCAAGAACAGACTTTTCTAGGAACAATCATGGAGTTTGAGACAGTGACAGAAAGTAAATGCCACATCAGCGGGATACAACAGCAACAATATTTTGAGATGATTGATAAGAAAAACACTTCCCAGAGGTGATTTTGGCAGGTGCCTGTTAATTCAGTTCTCCAGCTGCCACTTTGAGTCATAAACCTGCCAGGAAGAAGGGACCACAAGCAGCCATCTACTCCCTCCTCAGAAACAGACTTAAGCTTACACTTTGACCAGCCTAAGTGTGCATGACTTGCTTTTATATTCCCCCATTGAACAGGATTCTCTTACCAGCCTCTTTGGTTTTATTTCTAACATTCAACTTAAATCTTCTTTGAAGCCAGTTTAGTCAATTTGTTTTCTCTTTGTAATAACTTTTTCAGTTACTCAAAGACTGCTACCTTGCCCCGCATTTATCCTGCTCTCTTCTACCTGTATAAAAGCATATTCTTTTAATGCATTCACAAGCCATGTTGACTGATTATCTGATATTTTTACTGTTCTTTGCTGGGCTCTCTTCAACTGGAGTTTCTTTAATGGACACATTATTCCAGGCAAAAATTTCTGAAGACAAATGGAAAAGAACAGATTTATCTTGTCTTCTGTATGACAAACTTACAGCACAAGTCCTATAATTACAATGTCCAGTATGTAAATTCTCCTTTACCACACTGTTTTCCCAGTTTCTGTCTTAAGAAATGTTTTTCACTTTAATCCTAGAATAAGACAAAATCTTAACTTGTGCCCTAGCAAGACCTATTTTTAAGTCTGTTGGGAAACCCCAATTATGTCTTTGTTATGCTTACAGTCTTTCCAAAAATTACAGTAATTCTCAAAATGCCATGGGAGAAATTCTGTGTTTTGTAGAATTTTAGGAAAAACTCTATCTATTATTATTCTTTGACTTGTTTTAAAAAAGACAAGGGTGATGTACTCTTTGTCATTTTGGACAGCAGATCCAATCATCACCTATGTGGTGAACATGTGATTTGTAAAGTCAATATTGGTAGCTCTCAGTACACAACCATTGTCATCAAGAAGGATATCTCAAAGGATCAGATATAATAGAAAGCAATGAGTGAGAAAAGATGGTCAGTAAGAGACAAGACATCTAAAAACCAGTAGACTTTTCCAACTCTTTTAATCAAGAAAAGAAATTTTTCATGAGCAAAATGTTGCATATCCATCTGTTTTCTACACTGGAAGAGGAAAGTGATTTTTTCTTCACAGAATCACTGAATGGATAAGGTTTAAGGAGCCAGAGATGGTCACCCAACTTTACTGCCCAAGCTGGGCCATCCTGGAGCACAAGGCACAGGATTGCACTCAGATGGCTCTTGAATATCTCCAGTGAGGGGGACTCCACAACCTCTCTGGACAACCTGTTCCAGTGCAAGGTCACCTGTACAATGAAGTTCTTTCTCATATTCAGGTGAAACTTCCTGCAAATCAGCCTCTGCCCATGGCCTCTTTTCCTATTGCTTGGCAGCACTGAGCAGAGCCTGGCTCCATCCTCCTGCCACCCTCCCTTCAGATTCTGACAGACTTTGATGAGGTCCCCCTCCGTTTTCTCTTCTCGAGGCTGAACAGGCCCAGCTCCCTCAGCCTTTCCTCATAAGAGAGATGCTCCTGTCCCTTCATCATCCTCATTTCCCACTGCTGGGCATGCTCCAGGATCTCCATGTCTCTCTTGTACTGAGGAGCCCAGAACTGGACACAGCACTCCAGATGTCTGCTGGCTCATGGGCAGCTTGGTGTCCACCAGGACCTCCAGGTCATTTTCTACAGAGCTGGGTTTTCCAGCACGCCTTGACTGGGTTTATTTACACTCTGACTACTGTGTGTAGTCTGGTTCACCATGAAACACTATGGACAGCATGCAGGCAGTTTCAGTCAGAGTATCAAGGGAGCAGTCCTGCTCGAGGTATTGGCTTGTGTTAAAGAGGTTGAACGAAAGATTAAGACAAAGAAGCTATCCTGAGGCTGTTCTTGTGTTACAATCTTTACAACAAAAATCCAACTATCTCATGTTTCCTCAGAGATGAAGAGTAACTGAACACAGGAAAAATACTCTTGGGAGGATGAATGTAACTGCACAAACTGTTACCTGTTTCTATCTTGACCCAGGTGTCAGAATTGTTAGCTGAGTCAGTTCCAATGAAGAGACCAGCTTTTCACCATATCTATCCAGACTGTTGCAAGGCTTCCAGCTGAAGTAATTTAATTTCTTCCTAAGTGTGACCCCAGGATCTGGTTAGATGCCATTTTCCCTCATAGAGGCAAGCCTTTAGAAGTGCTTAATTTTCTCTGTCTGGACAGACAGTTTTATTGAAACTGTAATGAGGATGGGATTGTCTTTGAGAAGCTTTTGTTGAGTAGAAGCTATACATTCTCACTTCCCTTTTACTCTGCAGAAAACTCATTACTGTGGCATTGGCCACAGAATAAAGCATAATCTTTTTTATCCTATTCTTTGTCTCATTAAGAAAACACCCCATCTCTTTGCCATTAATTCTCCTTTCTGGTCTACACAGTTAGTACTGAGGTCCTTGCAATGTTTTGTTTCTCAGACCATATTGGAAATCAACAGTCAGAGCCACAGTCTTGGGCAGAAATCCAGATCCCACCACCCACCAGCAGGCCCAAAATGAATGTTCATCACTGCTTTCTGCTGCTCAGTCATTTGACTCCGGTTTCTCTGACCTTCTCTCTTGACCAGTTCTCAGCCCCCTGCACCACATATTGCTCTGTCTCTGGCAAGCCCTACCTCATATGCCTTGAAAGTGCTATTGACCTTAAAATTTATAGTTCTGTCTTTGTAGAGGACCTTTGTTTTATACTTAGCTGGTAAGAAATATGCTATAGGTCAAAGACTTACCCTGTAGAACCTCTTCATATCTGAACAAGCTTCAGATGGCCTTTGGTGCCAGAAAATTGTCTACCTGACAAAAATACTTGGGGAACAAAAGAAGGAAGCCACAAGTAGGTGGAATGAAATCAGTAACTCTGAATATTCAAAATTATTTGGGGTACTTTGAACCCTACTTGAAAAAGACAGAGTTACTTTATATTCCAAGTGCAAATAATTTATGATTTAATATTATTAGAAATCATATTAACTTATAAAAATCAGAAATGTGATAGTCAACATGTTTTAAAACACATGCAATCTCCCTACCCAAAGGAAGGTATGTAAGCTCCATGCAAGGTAAATTTCATGTGAAAAGAAGGTCAGACTAGGCCAGAAGTTAACAACTTCAAAGGAACTCATTATTTTGCATGGGCAACAAATCTGTTTTTCCAAGTTCCTTACAAGCAATGCAAACAGAGGTAACAAAATATGTTTGATTAAACAGCACAGAAATTGGGCATTCCTTTAAGAGAGGCTTGAGAATTGGTGTGTCCATGGAAGGGAGTGGTTTTGTGTACATTTTTTAAGGTGATAGAAACAAGGAGAGACAGTCAGACAGATTTAAACTTAACTTGATAAAAGGATTCAAGCACATAAATCATTTTGTGCAAAGCAAAAAGCTAAGCTCCATCATAAGAAGATGTTGCTCAGTATGGCACTGTAGGAGAAATTACACAAACCATTGCCCACAGAAAACACAGCATAATGAATAAAATTTGTCTTGAATTATTTATTTTTAGTGCTTTATTTTATCTACTCTTTCTTGCACAGCGTGGAAATTGTTCTTGATGAGAGCTTTTTGAGCATCTGAGTCTCAAATTAAAACAACACATTAATGTCTTCTATACATAGAGGTAGAAAGATTAGAGTGGAGTGCTTAGAAATACACTAGATTCAACACTTTCCACTAATGGGACAACTAGTGTACACCACTTTACTGCCTTAAAATACATCCATAAGATAGAGTATTCTTGGTTGTATGATGACTGAATAAAATTTAATAGATGCAGAAGTGACAGAGCAGAACTAATCCTTTCCAAAATACCAGCTCTATAATAAACTGTATTTGTTTTGAAATCTGATTAAAAACATGTCTTGCAGCACTAGAAAGAACTTAGAAAGTGGAAAATCAAATGTAGCCATAAATTTCAGATTTCCAGATCACTTGTAATTGAAGTGAATTTGGTTTTTTTCTTATCAAGGGAGATTTTGTTGTTTGGGGGGTTTTTTTGGGTTTTTTTTGTATCAGAGCCAGTTATCCCTTTAATACCTTGCAAAAACCAAGCCTTCCACCTTCCTGTGGTAACAAAGAAGAAGAAATCCTCCTGAGTGTGTCTGTGCTGGGCTTCAGTATCAGGGAGGATGAGGGGTGATCTTCACTCCAAAATTCTACCACACCTTAATAAGTGATTGTGTCAGTGCAGCTTGCTTGTGTGCTCTTAGCCCAACCCAAATGTCACACCAAGCTTAGCCCTTAGTGAAAGGGGATTTAAGAAACATGTGCCATGATCTAAGAATCTACCTGTGAAGAGTTATCAGAGTTAATGGTGGGTAAAGGGCCATGACAAAATACAAGGTAAATACATCACTCATTTAAGCACTTAGTCTATCTACAGTGGTCCAGTCTACTCCAGTCTGGTGGGCTGAATGGACACTCAAACTGAGATCTGTGCCCTCTGGATTCCCTGCCAGATATGTCACACTAAATTGCTAAA
Source organism: Parus major (assembly GCF_001522545.3). NCBI lineage: Eukaryota > Metazoa > Chordata > Aves > Passeriformes > Paridae > Parus > Parus major. The sequence goes on from NC_031771.1 coordinate 54,809,098, forward strand.
TTTCCTCTTCTATTTCAGTATTTTTCTGCACATTAGGTTACACTATAGAACTATCTCCTAAAGGGGAAGAGGATAGGAAAACTGGTGCAAGACTTATATTTACTTATATTTACTTTTGAATGCAAAACATTTACCAGCATGTGTGGGTGGTACTACAAGTTTTGGCTACATCAAACTGAGTATCTCAATAAAAACGCTGTCTAAAATTAGTAAAGATAAGAAAAGCCATAGAGGCAAATAAAATACTATACTGAATTGGAGTTCATACACTGCATACTGTGATATAGTTAAAGAGAACCAATTCTAAACTTATTTTGAATACAGAAAATATTCCTGTGAATGTAGTTCAGGCTACGTTCTCCTACTATTATGCCTAAATGTGGGATATTTTCTTAAGCATTTTATTCATTTGTTTTCCCCCTACCCCTCCCTGAAGTGCTCAGAAGACACTCTGAGAGCATCTTTCTGACAGCAGACATGGGAAGGTGACCATAGGAGCCATCTGAAAGTTTATTCCTTCATAAAAGGCCCAAACACGTATACTTCTGTAAATTTAGTCACTGTTTTCTTCAATATGTCCTTTGCTATCACTACAGTCCAAACATTCAATTAAGTTGCTGATGTTCTGTAACAGAACTACAGAATGCTGAGATTGATTCCCTGTTTTATTTTTTCTTGGAAGAAATCTTTTTCAGTAAAAGCAGATCTTTCATATGCAAAAACATCCATTACTTCAAAAACTTGAAATTCCATGTGCAGAATAGAAATTTCAATCAATTCTTTCTCTCAGCTAAAGCATTTGGGAAGCAGAAGATTACAACAAGAATATAAAATGGGATCCCACCTCAGAGTGAGTCCTATCTGTAGACACTGACTTGGTTACTCAGGCAGTGGGCTTACACAAGATTTGTGAGTAGCCTGTAAACCATGGATCTAAGAGACCTCAGAAAAGAACCTTTATGTTTTCCTAGAAGAGAAACAAAAGTCCAGTGAAAGTCTAAGGAAAAGCAGGAGGGTTTACTCCCTTACAGCACCACCATTCCAGGGAATATGCCCTGCAATCATAAAGATTTGCCTTCCTCTTTTGAAGCTTGTGATTCCTACTCCTCCCCTTTCTGACGTCCAGTAAGGTTTACCCTCTGTGCAGCACTGCACACTGATCCAGACAGAGGCCTGTTGTGAGTTTCTCTCAAATATTTACTTTCATTTTTATGAGAAAGCTTACTTATAATGGATGTAAATGGAACTGCTCCTGCAATGTAGATTATCTTTGAACCCATCCTTCCAAAATCCCTTCTCCCACAATGTAAGAGGGCAAAAGAGAAATGTAGGATCCCTGGCGAGGTCTGTCTTATACATCTCAGTTTCATGGTTTTCAGATTAATGAACCTAGGAGCAACCAAACTCATTAGAGACCTTCTAGTCATATGTCACAGGCACTGAAATGCTTTATCAAATGCTTTATCTTCATCTGGTCTTTCCTTCTTACCTTGCCTAACTCAGTGGCAGCACTGGGGGAACAGCCAATTTTTTACCTCAGAATGTTCAATAGCAGATGAAGAAGTCCTCACTCCTTCTCTGTGTAGTAGAGAAGTGATCTGTCTCCTTACCCACCACTTTGTCAGACACTGCTTCTTTGTGCTTAATATACTTTGAGTGGGATATTCTAATTTCAGTTTTGGCAGGAGAAAAGGAGAGGAGATGCTGTCCATAAAAGCCACACACAATAGCTTGCTGAACTCATACAGGGAAACCAGTAGACTGCAAGATAACTTTCCCTCAAAATATATCTGATTACGTAACAGGCTGCCATATTAAAAATTAAATAAGGCTTGAAATACACAGCAATTTGCAGGCACTGGAGAGCATGCCTAATAAAGAGAGTGCATTAGCTGTTTCTGCTTTCTGAAAACCAGTCTATAAATACTGTAACATCTTCCTATTTACTGTGGGAGGGCCAGACTTTGTGAACCTGCTTGTTAAAATCAGCTCTCAATTCAGTTTGAGTGACATTTTCTTTAGCTGTGCTTTGGTGTTAATATTGGTCTAATCAGCATCTGACAATTGCTGCTCAGGTGGCTGGGACACTGTACCTCATGCATTCTCAAAACACAGCCTCCATGTGGAATTCGATCCCTCCAGGAAGGGTAACAGGACCTGAGCAGGATCCTGACCTCTCCCAGGGGCCACACAACAATTCATGGGACTCACTAGTGTCACATTATTTTGGCAGAGGTTATACTAACATCTCTATTAACCCTCCAAGCACAGCCATTGCAAATCAGACGTTTCTCAGAGTTATACAGAACTGCTTTCCAATGCAACTTAGGGAAAAAAAGGCACTTCAGAAGCATCCTACTTGCTGTCACCACCACCATCCTGTGGTTCCTAAACACCATTAAAAGTCAGAGCCCTGTGGGCACAGTTCTCACTGAAAATCATACTCTGACTTTAGGTGAGGTATGAATTCACACAGATGCAGTTAAAAGCAGGGCCTCTGTGCTCACGTTTCATGGCATAATTATTCATCAGAAAGGTGAGCAGGGAAGTAGGAGTCGATAAACAAACTCCCAATTTACCTTTAGGGCAAACTTCCAATCCCTCTCACGATAGCTGTTCAAGCATTTTACACAAAGATAAGCCCTACCAAAAGTTCCTTGGTTGGTGTCCAAGACACCTGGTGAAGATGTGGATGCCCACTTCCCTCCAGGAGCAGAAGGCTCTGACCCGAGGGTGGGCTCAGCTCATGAGGCCATGGGTTAAAAGGAGGCACTGTGCAGGTGGTGTCCTGCAGGGGCCTTTGCCTGTGCTGATGCCCCACAGCAGCAGCCCCAGGGCAGGTGAGCTCAGCCAGATGGTTTGCACTAGACAGGCACAGAGGATGGCCTGAGGATCAGAGAGGGACAAACATTCTCCCACCTAGCTACTCTAAGGCTGGGTTTCTAGGCACTGTCATGTTGTTCCTGGGGTGTGCCTCCACAGCATTGCTCTTTTACAACCATGCAGAAAGACGTTGTCAGTTGTCAGACTTTTCAGGAGTACTTTGCCCTTTTGTTTTGTAAATCTGCATGGGAAATGGTAGGTATATGAATGTGTCTCAGAGAAGTTAAATGAAACGACTGTGCATTGGGCTTGTGCATTTCCTTCCTGTCACATTCAAACCCATCAGCAGCCCAGTCCAAGCACACACAGGGCTAGGTTAGGGAGCTCATCAGGCATGCTATCCTCGCCTTCTGACTTCCTCTTGGAAATAAAAACGGTGGCCCTAATGAGAATTAATTAAGGTTGGGGGTGGAGAGGGGGATCCATCATGGTTTTGTTTGTGTTGTTTGTTTTCTGTAAACCCATGGAGGGGAAAAAAAAAAATCATATTAGTTCTCTATGCAATATAGTAAACGCAATAAAAAATGAACACATGGTAATTAGCTTCTCCATTAAGTATACCAAGCATAGACAATAGCAATCGTGCAGTGCTGATTACAGACATTATCCTTGCCTGGACTTTTTTTTCCCACCATTCAATCAACACTGCTAAATAGAAACTTCAGTGTTCAATATTATAAGACACTAGCTGGCAGTTATACAAAGATGCTTTACACAATGTCATCTGGCTGCTTGCCTGATTCTCATATTACCTTCCTGTCTTGCCTTATACGCTAATACGCATGGCTGATTAGAAGAAAAATGCAGAAGCTGCTTCCTTCTCGTCTTGCTTTTTTCTCCAGCTTCGTGCCTTGAGGGAAAAAAGGAATCACATTTGCTAATTTTGCCAGCAGTGCTTAACCTGGGAATGGAACAATTCTCTTTCAATTCCTCATTAGTTATAACTCATACACAAACACTGCCTTGCACCAGACTAATTGGGCGGTCTTTGATTCCTCTCTGAGAGAAATGGTGATTACTGTTGTTGTACAGGAGTTCTCTAGTAGCTTTGCTAAAGAGGGACTCAAGTTCAAAATAAACATTTTCAAGGGCTGTACAGTATCCAGGGGTCAGATGTCTGGAAACAGGATTTCAGACTAAAAATCCAAGAAGCTCAAATGACTCTGGAAAATGTCGAGGAACTCCTTAAGTGACTGCTTTTAGGTGGATTTGCTGATATCAGTAGATCCCTTGGGGAGTCATAGTAGAGTTTATGCCAGTTTCTCAAGGAAGATAAGCCTTCTCGCAGGAAGAATAATTTTCACACATTGAAAAAATGTGGGGTTTTGTACTCCTGTTTACATATTTCTTATGGTAAAGCCATATCAAGGCAGATGTTGTACAGCCAGTTTTCTGAGACAAACATTAATTTTTCCCTGGCTATTTTAGCCAGGTTGAATTTGAAGTCTAGTCAGGTGTCCGGGATTTCCAGATGTCTAGCAGCCACATCAGAGCAAATTCTGTGTATCTGAAAAGCCTGGGCATGCATATGGACATGCTTTATAGCAGAATAATCAGTGCCTAGGATGTCTCAGACACATGCTCAGGTGCAAGTCACCTTCACGGCAAATATACCACACATCCAATAATTTCCCAGTTCCTCAGTGAACCTTTCAGGAAATAATGGGGGAAAATGTGGGACTGTTTTATAAAGAATAGAAATTTTTACACTCTTAACTGATAAATTTCTTCATAGGTATAGATCAAAGTCTACAGGCTGAAATCTCCCCTTGCAACACAGCAATAGCTCTGGAAGCAGTCTAGCTTGTGAAAATGTGGGTGCTGTAACAAATGACCTGAGTGCACACTGGCCAGCTGGCCCTGTGTCAGACAGGATCTCTTCTCTGAGGACTGATCACTAAGCACTGCAAACAGCCAGCAACTGAAAGTGTGGAAAATAACTTTCCCAATTCATTCTGTCATCACAACAAATACACTTCAAAATAGTCTAAGATTTTAACACTGGACCTTCAAATTTACACATGTATACATAGGTGTGCACATATAAAAATAAAATACAAATATGTTATTATACATTAAAATGTGTTGGTGTTGTACAGATTGGAGAAACTTTAGGCCACCTACAAATCTCCTCCCTTTCTAGCTTTGTGACTGCTATACCTAAGCTTATGCCAATGGCATGACATACAGGCAAAGTTCAGGACTAGAAACTAAGCACCAGGGGACTGAAGGGACTCCTTGAAATAACTATTTTTTTAAATATGCACCTATGAGGGTAAGATTTCTGCGTCTAAAAGGTGAATCTTAGGATTGCCAGGAACTAGAGCAGAGTTTCAGCTGCTTGTGTATCCTTAACTCAGTGAAAAGCACAGAAAAGTTGGGACTTTTCCTGGAGACACCTCTGGTCATCTGCAGTGGCTCTGGGATCCCAAGTGGGAATTATTCAGGTTTTAGTCAATGCAAGAGATATGGAGTGCTGCAATTAGTCCTTCTCTTCAAAGGTAGTTGTGGAAACAGTTCACAGCCCACAGGATTGTACATCTCTAAATATTTTAAATTTCAGGAAACCCTTTTCACATGGTTAAATTTTAAGCTAAGCAGGTCTGTTTTACCAGAAACATGTTTCTTTGATAAGTTCCCCAACCCCATCAATGTGTACACAAAATTCAGTTTCACTGCTGGCTCTTCACACATTATGATCATCCAAGAAAAAAAGGCAAAATATAAGTCAAGTCTTCCATTTAAATTATACTTTAACTCCTATCCAAATTATACATTCTTTCATATAAAATCCTACCTGGTCAGCAGTGTATGGACTTGCTTTATTCCCATGAGCCAAGCAATAAGCAGGAGCTAAACACCCTACCTGCCTCAGTGCTTAAAGCTTTAAGGGATATCAATCTGCTGTGTCAGACATCAAGTGCTGTTTTTTCCTTTAAGAAGACATTGAAGCTATGCTGATGGATGGAGAACTCATAAAAAATTAGGTTCACGCTATGGTTATGAAATGTGTCTTTTTACTAAACTCCTCTCTCTTTATTCAGCACCTCTGGCTCTTGCAAAGGTTGTCACAGTGATCATTAGTTTAGTCTTGTCCTCCATGAAGGTCATTTTCAGAATTCAGAGAAAACATTTTAAATACAAGGCCTCTTAAATATTAATTAATTAATTAATTAATATATCTTAATCCAGCGTGTGAGCAGCTATTGATGTCACCTACAAATGCTTCAGACCTCAAACCCAGCCTTTGTGCCCCAAAGAAGACATGATCAAATACCCAACTTTCATGTTTTCACATGAATGTCTGAGTGTATTCCTGCAGAGGAAATACCTGGTGCTATTGTGCTCTTCATTGCAGAATAAAGGGAACTAGGCCTGGTGCAAAGCTAATGTAATGAAATGATAAAGTGATAATTTTTTAAAAACAAAAAATTACAGATTTTTAAGGAAATTATTATATTATCCCTCTCTGTGTGTCTTCAAATTCAATCTTGATACTTTTTTAACAAAAAACAAGTTATTGGTCTCAGAGAAGAGGTAACTGGATAATATTTTGTGATGCATTGGAATGATTATTTGTCTCCAGAAAGGCTGGATTCTGTTTAATTCAGAAGAAAAACATATCTGTGCATGTGTAGAGCATGAATGAATAAAACCACACATCCACAGACAGCTGGTCCTTCAGCACAGGTTAGAACCATTTCCACAAGACACCTTGCACTGTGTTCATCCTGGCTTCTCCACTACCACCACTGATCACATCTTCTTCCATGCACCCACAAGGATAAGGAGTAAAATATCCCTCGTACATCACCAACCCTTCCAAAACTACTTTAAATAAATGTGTTTTGAAGAGCAGCTGTCACATCCCTCAAGTTCCACAGGCAGCTGAGTACATGGTACCCCATTCAGCATCAAGCTTTTGATGATGTTGAATAAACAGTTACTGTTCCACCTATCTACAGGACTTACTGGGATTTACATGTCTTGTAGGTACCTGCTTTGGAATTTAGGAATTCTTCTAATTTAACAGGAAAAGAAAAAGAGAAAGAAAAAGAGAGAAAGAGAGAGAGAAAGAGAGAAAGAGAGAAAGAAAGAGAGAAAGAGAGAGAGAGAGAAAGAAAGAGAGAAGGAGAGAAAGAGAGAAAGAGAGAAAGAGAGAAAGAGAGAAAGAGAGAAAGAGAGAAAGAGAAAGAATGAGAAAAAGATGGGGAAAGAAATTAAAGTTTCTCTAACTAGATCTTTTTTGTTATCTCAAACAATTTTTAGTTGTACTTTCCTGTGCAAACGTTTTCTTCTTTACATTAGCTAATACTTAGAGAAAATTTCTTCCAAAAGCATTTTACATGTGCATCAGTGTTTACTTTGGTAATGTATTTTTAAGCTTCCTGCAGATTTTTCATGGTGAAATATCCTGTTCTTTTACATCTTACAGTAATCTTATTAAGTGATTTTCACCTCTGATTTCTTAAGTCAACACATGGTGTAATATGACATCAAATTACATCTGACCTTCTCTGTCCCTTCAAAACCACACTTCATCAGAGACATGTGAGTTTTACAGTAGATATCTTTCTCTTTAAAATATGGTCACAAGAAGCCAAAGGTCACCAGTATTACCTATCTTATCTGCAGGGAAGCTAGTAAATGCATACCCAGATTGTTACAGTCATTTTTCTTCTCCCTATTTTCAAGGTAAAATAACATTATAGCTTATAAACTACAACCAAATAAGGCAGTGAACTCAGATAATGCTCAAGGGAGACAATAGAAAGCCTATCTCCTCACAAATTAACCACAGTCATTTAGGATCTATAATAAAATCTGGTATTTTGCCAGTTTCTCAGCTATTTAATAAAGTGTTGTTTAAACCATGATTGAGATTCTTTTGGTTTTTTTACAGAAACAAAGAATGACTTTGAATTCTTGAGCTTAAATCATTAGAAGACACATCTCTGAGTTTAAAGAGGTATTTTTGTACAGAGCTGGCATGGGCACTTTGTCCTGACAGACTGTTTTCACACAGTAAAGCAGATTCTTTTGGACAAAGTTTAGCACAAATCTTTAATGTATCAGGGCAGAGACAAAAACACAGGGAGGTAATGCCATGGGGTAACACTGAAACATTAGTGAGGGGAAAGTGAAGAGCTGGCAGCCTCAGTGCATCAGGCTGAGGTTTTATGAGCATCTGGGCAGACTGAAGGGACAACCAGTGCCAGCAGGCAAAGCATCTCCCTTTCTTTCTCCTGCCACACAGCTCTGAATAGAAAAACATGCACTAGGAGCTCTTTCCACACCTGTCATTAAATAATTTTTGTCTTCTGCTGTCCCCAGCTCTGAGCACAGATAACTGACCTACCCTGGGTCTAGATTTTGGTTACACCAGTAAAGGAGCCATTCCCTGTCCAGGATGAGCCAGAATCCATTCCAGCTTAGACACTTCATTTTCCTGTCCCAGCATGTTCTGAATGAAGGCAATTGGTGGGAAAAGGGACATAAGGACACTAATTCCAGCTCTGTGCCAAGCAGGAACTTACTCACAGAGAATTGGAGTAAACACAGCATTTATAACAGGAAGATGCAGTGCTACAGCTGGTAACAATAAAAGAAGCTTTACTGTATGAAAAGATCAAGTTTTACATCTGTATAATCTAAATCAGGTTGGTTTAAATGCTAATGCCTTCAGTTCTGCAACACATTTTCTCCTTAGTTTAATATTGCCTTGCTAGTGTGACCTTCAGCTTTTTTCACAAAACCCCTTTCTCTAGTAATTTGGTGAGAGAAAATTAAGAATAAAGCTCCTGTGTAGGAGGGCTACTGGTATGAATAAGCTTTTTCAGAATGTAGCACTGAATTTTTCCCAATTTGCATGAATTTCTCAGCGTATTTTGTATATAGGCCCAGAGCTTTGTGTGTATTTTAATTACATCTCAGGATATTGAGTGCTGGCTCTTGTTGTTAATGTTGTCAGGGCCATAAAGTTGATGGTAGGCAACAAAAGACTGAAGGAAATTTACCACAATTTTGGTTTTTGTCTAATTTATATATGACTCACTTGGTACCTTGCTCTTACATTAAATTTCTTTCTTTACCAACAGGGCTGATAAATCTTATGGCCTGAAAACCTAAAAGAATGAAACAAATATGTTTAATTATTCATATGAGGAATACATTTTGTTTTATTTTATTTAACAGCTTTTCCTTTCAGATAGCTTATTTTTAAGAGGTTGTTTTCTGGGTGTTTTTGTATAATTGAAATAGTCCAAAGAAAGGAACAGTTATTTTCACAGTTGCTTTTATTTTATTATTCCATTTTTTATTCTTTTTCCCACTAACCCACTCAGATTCTCTCCACATTTATTTATTCTTATTTGTCTATGCCTTTGGGTTCACGTGCTACATTTATCCTGTGTGGCACCTAGCACATCAGGGTACTGACCTGGTGAGTTATGTCCTGCAATTTAAATTATGTTCTTATAGAATCATCAAATCATTTAGGTCAGAAAGGGCCTTTAAGATCATTTAAGATCTCAGCACTGCTGAGCCCTCCATTAAACCATGTCCCTTAGAGCTATGTTTACATGTGGTTTAAATGCCTCCAGGGATTCCACCACTTACCTGAAGGGCCTGTTCTAATGCTGGACAGCCATCCTATGAAAGAAAAAATCCCCAATATAAATCTATCCAATCTAAACCTACCAATCTGAGGACATTTCCAAACTGGTTGCCTGGGAGAAGAGACCAAGGCCCATCTGGCTACCAGCCACTCTTAAGGTGGTTGAAGGGAGTGATCAGAGCCCTCCTGAACCTCCATTTCTCCAGGCTAAACAGTCCCAGATCCTGCAGCTGCTCCTCATAAGACTGATCTCCAAACCCTTCACTAGCCTTGTTGAGCTTTTCTGCACTTACTCCAGCACCTCAGTGTCCTTCCTGAGCTGAGGGGCCCAGAACTGGACACAGCACTCAAGGTGCCACACCAGCACTGAGTAGAGGGGAGCAATCACCTCCCTAGTCCTGTTGGACACACTGTTTCTGCATGATGGTGAGTATGATTCTGAAAGGAACACATTTTTGATGTTGTCACCATTAGAAGCTACCTGTGATGATTATTCAGCTCCTTGTTGCCTGCCTCTTAAATACCCTTTGACACCAAATTAATTCAGGAGCAATTTTCATTCATCTTTAGAACTCAAAACTGAGCAAATTGTAGTGAATATAATAAAAAATATTGAGGCAAAATGTTAAATTTGATAAAGTTTAAGCTATCTTTCTAGTCTGAAGTGCAGTACTTTTGCTTATTGCTGTTTTTATTAGGGAACAAATGTTCTTCAGCAATTATGTCAATTTAATAGATTATTTTTTTTAGTTGTTGCATAATGTATTCATGAGTAACGATTTTCCTTACCCTGGTCATGACTCCACTGAGACATTAACAGACATTTTTCCTTGAAGAGTACAATTTGATAAGCAACCAACTGTTAATACACAAACTACAGGAAATGTAGTTGAGGGAACACAAGCTGCTGTATGGCTGGCAGCTACAGATGTACCTTTGAAAGTGAATTTGCAGCTGGACTAGATAATCCATGCAGTTTTCTGTTGCCCCAGGCTCAACATTTCATCCAAATCATGGTTGCTTACTCAGCACCTGCAATGGAGCACATGTGCATGTGGGATTTCAGCAGAAATGTGCCAAGGAGCTCACTCAGCCAGAAATGTCAAACTGGATTCAGGCTAAAGCAAATGAAAGTTTGTCATTTTGGTCTTTATTATGGCAAGGAAGCAAAAAAATATGTCAGGATATGTGTCATGTAAATATTTGTGCGAAGCTGACTAATTGCAGAGGAGCTGAGCACAGGAGCTGCATTGAGCTATGACAGCCAAAAACAAAGTCAGTCGCCATTACCAGCTATAGGGAAAAATGACCTTGTGAGTGAGGAATTAGTCAGGGATTGAGTCTGGGTTCAGTTCCCTGTAGTGCCACAGGAGCTGCATGTGACAGAATTAGATGGTAATATCCTGGCTCAGGAGGGCAGGTGATTTTTCTGAAAGAAACAGGAAATAAACAGGTACTGAATAGCAACTCAGTGTAAGCAGGGCTGATTGTGTGTTAATGAGATGCTGAAATAATTATTCAGTATATGCAAAACCAGACCTGGCCCCAGATGAACCTGCATAAACAAAAAGCATTATCAGTGGTATTAAAAACAAGCCTTTCATCTCTCTACATACTTTAGGTCTTCATTTGCAACATAAGACTAATATACTGCTTTGAATAATAAGTATGTCTTCTGTTTTGTTGATGTGAACACTTTGCATAGAGTGTCTTTTCTAGTTGTATGAACACCAGTAGCCCAGATGTCCTGACTTTACCTGGGAGAAGGAGAAGAGAAGGATTCTGACCTTCAGCCAGTTCATCACCCAGCACAATGTGAACCTGCTCATTCCACAGTCATCAAATCAGTTAAACTGAGGACTTTCCCTTTGTAAGCCCATGCTGACTGTGCCTGATGACTGAATTGTTCTTTAAATGCCTTGCAATATTTCCCAGTATGATCTTCTACATAATCTGTCCAGGAACTGAGAATAAACTAACAATTTTGTAGTTTCCTCAGTCTTTCCTCATGCCCTCCCTGTAAATTGGAATACAAGTGGCAAGCTTCCAGTCAGTGGGGATGTCTCCAAACTCTCAAAATTTTTGGTAGATGATTGAGAGGCATCCTGCCATCACATGCACTTACTCCTTCAGTACTCTGGGATGAATCCCATCAGATCCCCGTAGGTTTGTGAATTTTCAACTGATACATCTGGTTCTTGGAACCATCATACCACATATTCACCATATCATATACTGACATTCCAGTACGACATGTGCTTCCTTCTCATCTCTCATTCCTCTCAATCTCCGTACATCTTCACTGCTGGTGCAGTATAATAATACTTTTTATAGAATTCATAAAGTGAGGGGTAAAGGGTTTTGACTTTCTTGCACTAACCAACTGGGACCACCAAAAGATTTGTGAAAATAGAATTTTCAGTGATAAAGCTGCAATTCACAGTGAAAGTACCTGAAATCTCTGGAGGAAGACCTTTCATTCAGAATTTCCAACCTGCCTTGCTAGAACTGGGAACTTCAGATGATTCAGTTAATATTGGAGGAAACAGCACCTTGGGAGCATAACTCTTCTGTTTCCCCTCTCCCTCAATCCTTGACCACAAAGTGTGAAGTCTCTAACTGAATTCACAGTTTCTTCTGCCCACAGAAAAGTCTATATTACTTAAAACTTTTATTTATCTCGAATCTCAATTCTAGACTTCAGTCTTTCTTTTCTTTTTGGTCTTTTTGGGAGTTTTTAAAGGACAAAAACAGACTCTCCTTTCCAGCAACATTCTAAAGTTTTAGAGTATTTATGATCATACCTATAACTTTATCCAGAACTTATAACTTCTTATTATATTATTATAACTTTATCCAGAAGAATTGTTAGCAAACTTACAGAACTCTTGACTTCACATCTAGTGATAAATAAATGTATTTTGTCTATAGACTAATAAAACTTGCTCTCTGCGCTTCACCCATTAAAGTTTAAACAAACACACCTTGGCATGTTGCAAGCATTTTTACCTGCAGAATAATAATGTTTCTTTTGATTAAAGCTTGGACATCTTACAGATCATTGATTTATAGGAAAAAAAGTGTGACAAGACATTCAAGGAGGGACTGGATATTGAATGGAACTCAGATTTTGCAAAACACTCACATTTTTCTCTTTTAATAAGGACAAGTCTCCTGGTGAAAGATGGAAAATAAATCAATCCATTATTTTAAAGAAATGTTCATTCACTCACTGTGATGTGTGTCTTTATATAAATACAAGTTTGTTCAACTTGTTTAATTCTCCCACTAAATTCAATATCTTTGCAAGCTGAACACAAGGTTTTTTTATTAAAGTAATTTCATAGTTCCAGAGACATTCCCTTTTCACCTGACCATCTTCCTCCCCACATTTTTCCAACTAAATCTCCCAAATGTACATTTGGGTTGTCTGTTTCAGAAATGCTTCATGGTTTTCTGAGGCACAGCCTTTGTTTGCCCAGAGGTCTTTTAAACTGACTCACAGGTGAGCACTCAGTAGGCTACAAGTGTTACACTGACCTACTGACAACAAGAGAAGGTGCTAATTTCTCATCTTTTTGAGTAGCTGGTTTTTATTCAACTGCTGGAAGAGAGGCTGATGCTTCTTGCTGTTTCTACAAAAGAGTTTTCTTGAGAGTTCAGGGCACTTTATTTCTTGGTTGAATTGTGTACAGTCCTTTTACACTTTTTTTGCAGCCAGCTAACTTACATGTATTTCAGTCCTAAATGCACAAGAATTCTCCAGAAACCATCTAGAGTTTCATTACATTAAAACCCAGAAAGGACCAGTAGATTGTCTAGCCTTTATATCACAGGCCAATTATAGATCATTTTCACACGGAGGCTAAAGACCAGTTTCTGACAAAAGCATAACTTCTACAAAGGTAGCAAATCTTGATGAGCATACTAAGCAATGGAAAGTAATCCACCTCTCCTGAGAATTATCTGCTGTAATGGAAATCACTACTAAAAAACTGCTCTGTGTTTTTCAGATTAATTTGCCTGCATTCTGCTTTCAGGCATTGATTCCAGAGAAGACCTTTAGAAAACCTTTTCTTTTTTCATTCAGTTATTTAAAAACTGCCACCAAGCCTTGTGTCTGATAGACCAACTGAAATTGCTGTGTTTTCTTTTGTGAAGAACTTCCTTTGCTTTTCTTCAGTCTTCAATTTCTCAACATTTTTTTTTAAAGGAAGGTGCCAGAAAAAAAGGTGCAATTTTAGTATCAATCCCATTCTAGCTCATGAAAGTAAAATAATTTCCTCATTTCTCATCAGTGATCTCCACTGCATACATCCCCAGGTGGCAAATCTCAGCATATTTTGAAAACAGGTTTGGAATCAGAACTTTTAGCCCTTAAACCCATTGAAGGATCCCAGTGGCATTTCCCTCTTTGCATTAATTCCTTGAGGTCTATTATTTAGCCAGTGTTTAATTCTATTTCAATTTAATTCAAATGTATTCAATACTATTATTACTGATATGATAGTTTTATTGATACTATACTCCTTTATACTAAATATTCAATACTGATATTAAATATAGATATATTTAATACTTAAAATAATGTTATATCTAAAATAGATAATTCTTTAATATTTAAAAAAACAAAAGGTTTTTTAATAATGGTTAAATTCAGTGCTGTCATAGTTTATCCATCTATCTTGATAAACCAAGTCTTAACTAAAATTTAAAGAATACATGGGGTTTGATTCACATAATCTCTTTGCCATAAAATTTTATTTTTTTCATATTTACATTGTTTTTATTTCTTTTCTGATTTAAACTTTCATTGTATTTTCTACCAGTACCTCTTGCTCTTTCTTTCCAAGTTCTCTGGAGCCTTTTTGCCTTTAGTCATCAGGAGAAGTGTCAAATACTTTAAAGACCACCACCTGCCGGTTTTGTCTAAATAGTCCTCCCTTTCTTTTGTTCTTTTTGTTGCTGAACTTACTGGATAAATTCACAGAGTTACCAGTTCAGCCTGCTGCCAGTACAGAATGCAGGGTCTCACGTTTATTGAATAAGTCTATTAACCAAAAACATTTTTAATCAAACATTGACTTTCTTGATTCAGAAAAGAAAAATCAGACACCCTTTGACCAGAAGTATAAACCCAGACTTCTATTTCCCACATCACTTGAGTATTCTGTGCCTCAGTCAGCTGTCCTTGGGCTCACACAAGGGGTCAGGGTTGTTGGGAGGGTATACACAAGTGTGTGCACTTGGTCAGATTTACTACAGGTGGAACCATCCAGAATGCTGTTAGGCAGAGAGTTAAGCCACACAGAAAGAGACATGGACTTTTAGCTTGCTTTACCTTGGCAAAAGAGAGTCTGAAAATAAATTTAATAATGGAGTGTTTAATAAATATATCATGGGAGATAGGGCAGTATGTCTGAAGGAGAAAAGCTGGTTAAAGTAGAACTGTAGACCCCAGAATAAATGTATCTATATTGGCTAGAAATGGATGCAGGCCCAAGTCTCTGATGTGACATGGCACTCTGCAGTACCCTGGCCCCAGGCCTCATCCTCAGCAGTTCCATTCACTGTTGCACCCCATGTTTTCATGGTTTTGCCTACAACCCACACTTTTTGACAGTTATGCCAGTCTACACCAATCTCTGTTGTACTTGAAGAAATAGCCCCAGTTGCAAAGGACCATTTTTGTCACTCTGCTTATCAAATTATATAAAATTCATTTGAGCAGAAGATAGTATCTGAGCAAAAATATCAAGAGTACGTAGTAACCTGTCTCAGCATTTATGCAATGCAAATAAAGATTTCTTTGGAGAGGGAATCAGGAGTGCTTTTCATATTAATTCCTTTTGTTTGTTTGTTTTTGTCTTTTTCTTAAACTAAAAATATTTTTCCTCTCATTTAAGTAATTCTGATTACTGCAGTACCACCTGTCACAGCTGCAACAATTACTTAATAACAAAGAGAAGGTAATAACAATGTCAAACGTCTGCTGCAAGTATAAAGAAAAAGAGAATTATTCGACACTAGATGAGTATGAACAAATGAGTCTTTCTTGTTTCAATATGTATTTTAGAAGTGACCTTTCTTCTTCCAAAGTTTTACGTTTGCTCTTGTTGTCCCAGAAGGCAATATCAAAAAAGAGTAGAAAAAAAAAACAAACTTCTTACAAGCCAGCAGGAGAAGGGACTCAAACCTGAGTGCTGTCTTGCTAAATTTCTGCTAAAGCAAGGTTAAAAACTCTTCATATCAAAAGAAAGAGAATATGTAACTGCTCTCTGCCAGCTATAAAACAAAACTAGATTTTCAAAAACTGTTTATCATTAGCATGGATGGGGAAAGAAGAAACTTTAAGAAATCTCTGCAAGCAGATTTTAACTTTTTGTAATATATATGTCATTCTTAATCATTCATTGGCTAGTTTTGTACTGTAGCTTTTGGCCTATACCTCACTTAGAAGCTGTTAGCTGCAAGTATTAGAGATCTGAGGACTTGATGGGAAACAAACACCATATTGTGAATAAAAGGCACAGAGCCCTTAACATTGTGACCAGTCAAAAAAATGGCAGCTAATTCTACTTTTCATAAAATACTGTATTTCCAAGATGTGAATATCCTGATATGTCAAACATTTTAGGTTTTAAGACTCCCAAAGGCAGTCATATTATCATTATTATAATTACGTATTATATTATAATAATATTATATAACGATTATCATGACTTTTAATTCAGTGACAATGGCCTTAATTAGGTCAGAACATCAGCCAGAAAATTAAGCAACCACAAAATAAGTATGTCAAAACAATGGGAAGAACCCTGCTTGCAGAGTGCATCCAGCACTGCTTTGCTCTTGGATTCAGTCTCCAATCTGGCTTCATTGGCCCATGTTTCCAGTTGAAAAGGCTATGGAGCCCCACAAAAGCAAGTTGAGTATTCACTACCTGTCCCAGGCAGCCAAGATTTCCAAGCTCTATAGATGGTGTTCTGTCAGGGGAGCACAAAATGAGGACTAGAAAGCCTACCAAGCTACAGTGCAGCTCAGCAGTGGAGTACGTAGAAATTTGTCCTACATACTGGCATTAAGACTTCTTCAGTCAGGTAAGTGATGCAGCTATTCACAGACTTGGAGGCCAAAAGGTATTTCCATGCTTATTTAGCTGACAGCTACAGTATTGGTGGGTATGAGGCTACAGCACAAAGGCTGTACCTTTCAGGTGACTTCTAGCTGTAACACATAATTCAGGACATCTAGTCTTTGGAAAGGTCTCAAATGGGGGATGTCAATCTACCAAAGACCAGTCTAAGGTTCCCATACACAAAGAAAACACCACCCAGCACACACTATTTCTTTCCTTCAGAGAGGCAGACAAAAAGAATGAACCACAGGTAATGTGTATCATTGATACTGCTTAATATGAAGGTAAATCTGTGGGGCACTGAGCGTCTTCTGAACAGAGATACTGAAAGCTTCAGTGGAAAAACAAAGCTAAATATGTTAGTGCTCACATAGCAGCAGAATCTTGGGGTTAAGCTTTCCACTGTGTGTGTGCATCTGCCAGATTTACACTGAGTACCTGTGAACAGCGGGGTCCTGTGCTGTCTAGAGGCAGCATGAGAACTAACAATGTGGAGTTAAAATATACTTCTACTGTCAAAGGATTCTAGCTTCCTTATAACTTTTGACTTGTCCAGTACTCACAGTTTTTGCTTCTTTCTTCTCCTGAGACAATGTATGCTGGCACCCAGTGCTCAATCATTCCTCTCTCAATAGGCAGTATAATTATCAGACTTTTCTTCTCCAACATATAGGGTTATCTTCCTGTATTAGAAAGTCGTTCTCCTGTTCCAACACAAATGGGTGGCACATTGAACACTGTAGCACAAGACACAAAAGTAGCTAATATATTTTCCATTTTCACCCATTCTCCCTGTGTTCCGAAATCTTACATTCAGCAACTTGCAGGTAGCGGAATTTAATTACTGAAACACATCAATCACCAGTTTTAGGTCCATTGTGAAAAGCAAATTAGATTTCCTTGTGTAATACAAAGGCCTTTCCTTTGTTTTGCAATAGAAATGACATAGCACAGGCATGAAAAGCACAGATAGGAAAAAGACAAAAGGGAAGAATTGGACTGTGAACATAAAGGACATATTTATACTGATGGACACAAGAAAACTCCTGGAATAAGAGCTGTATTGGTCTGGTACATAAGGGTTCATTAGTACACTGGTCAACAGGAGTTAAATGCAGTCTTGCAACTGCATTATTGTAAAAAAAAAAAAAAAAAAGGAAAAAAAAAAAAAGAGGTAAAGAATCATAGAATCATTTATAGGGTGGAAAAAAGACCTGTAATGTCATCAAGCATTAGCCTAGCTCTTCCAAGCCCACCAGACTTGAGGAATCCTCCCTTTGCTAGGTTATTACTTCTCAATGAACAAATGAATAGCCAACTGGTGAGAGACAAGGCTGACAGAAGACAGGATTTCAGGTTACAGCTGCCCTAAGGGGCTTGACCAGGAACAACTAAGCAAATGGCAAGACTAGACTACAGCCCTTCATTACACTTCCCCAGTCACCACCTATTTTCAGCCCTGGGCTAAGTTTGGCTACTGTGTATTGTACATTTCCCAGTGTACTTCTATTAGCCTGTCCAGTCTCTCCTAGTTCCCCCCTAAACCTTTAGTATTCACTGCATCCTTTGGCAGGCAGTATCATTGACACATCACCTACTGCATGAAGAATAACCTGCTGCTGCTTGTTTTGAGGCTTGTTCCTACTATCTGACTTTGATGATCCCTAGTACTTGTAGTGGAAGAGACAGTGAACCATCAACTCCCATCCATCCTCTCCACCTCACTCCTGATTTTATAGCCTTCTAGTATGTCCCCTGTAATTTGTCTCTTCTCCAGAAAGAAGGATCTCAGCTTACTTAGCTATTCCTTGCACAGCACACGTCCCATATATTGATAGCCCTTGACAATCAAGGACAATTGAACCTTTTTCCAGTTCTACCTATATTCTTTCTGAGATGAAAAGACCAGAACAGTATAAAGACACAGACATGCCATGCATTTATATAAAGGCATAATGAACTCTGTTTTGTTCTCTATTGCTTTACCAATAGTTCCTAACATTTGCAGTTTTGTTCTTGCTGTTGTTGTTCAGTGGTGAGCACTGGGCTGTCATTTTCTTGGAATTACCAATTGTTTCCCTAAATTCTCTCTAAAAACTAGCAAAGGCTAGGTCAGAACCCCTCATTTTACAAATGAAATTTGGGTGATGGCTTTCCTATGTGTATCACTTTACTTTGACACACATTTAATTTCACTGTCTATCCCGGCTGTGCAAAGCCACATTTTCATTCTGAGCTGTCGTTTCAGCCATGTTCCATTCTTAGCAATGCTTCAGTAGATGCCAGGAGCACAATGCACCACAGCCTGCACACAGAAGCTGGTGTCTCCCATCCTCCATTCAACAGGATACCTCCAAATTGAGGCATCTTACTGAAACATCACTGTGAGGAAAGATGAGAGATAGAATCCCAGGAAAAATAAAAAAAATTAGGGAAATACAGGAAAGAAGCTGAAAGAACTTTCTATTTGTCAGTAATTATGAATGCACCTGTTTTTGGGAATCTAAGTTGTAACTTGTTCAGTTGTTTTATAAAGAAGGTGAAATTCAGCATCTGTGTGTGCATGTGGAAGTCTTGTCTAAGGTCTGGAAATCAAAAAGAGGGAAAAAATTTAAAGGTTTACAGCAGTTTGCTCTTGACATATCTAGCCCATGCCACTGCTTTCCTTGTAAAACTTGATAGTGTCTTTTATTGAGATTAGAGGAAGTGTTTATTGCACAATTCTAAATTGAGGTTTATTTTCAGCCACAATAAAGAAAGCCTAGGAGATCACTAAGGAATACACAGAACAGAGAATTTGAACTTCTTTAGTCAGATTTTAGTAAACAGACAATGTCATATACAGTTTTATAAATTTGGACAAACACAAAGAAATTTGGATCGCACAGACCTATCTTATCATGCAAATTCTCTTTGAAAGCATGATCTGGTTTCTGGTCCTAATTTTATGTGTTGCATGCAAGCATATTACCACTTACCTATTGTTCTTTTTTTTTTTTCTTTTTTTCCTTTTTATTTTTTTTCCTTTTTTTTGTTCCTAAACATTAGATATCTTACCCAGGATACCTGGGACAGGTATGTTGGAGGTTTATTTCCTACTGTTGTATACATACGTATTTTCCGTATATTTTGGCTCCAGATAAAGTACTTCCACTATAAAATTCTGCCAGCTTTGTGACAGAGTTTAAATGTGACAGCTCAGACAAAGAGAAATACTTTGCAACAACTGTTGCAAAACAATATTTTTTGCCCAGTATGACTGTTTTAGCCAAATTCCACTGGGCCTTTCTAAACACCTTCCCTCCATCCCATCCCCCACATACTTCACAGGGTCACTTAACATTTAATTTGCCTTGAGTTATTGTAGTGGCACTGGCTGCTGTTACAGCTACTGCATTTCATCTTTTTTGCAGCTTTGCTGAACTCTCTCTTACACAAGTAACAACATTTGCAAAGTGCTTAGGATCCATCTGCTTCACACAGTAGACATGGAGAATCATTACACCACTAATGAATAACAACATTCTGATTCCTCCCAGAAATAACTGGACCTATTTTGTCTAGAGCCCATCTTCAGAAGATTAGATGGCACAATTTGTGATGATCCAAGCGTGCATTGTGCTCTTAGGTCAGAGATAAAGTGATGGAGTCTGGGAAGTCACCCCAGGAGCTTCCATACAAATGGTGGTAGGGCCCAGAGGGCAGCAGGACAGGGATCTGCCAGGGCATCCCAGAGCCTCAGCAGGGACAGGGCAGCTGGGGAGTGGCCATGGGAAAGCCCAGCCCAGGAACCAGGCACATCCCTGGGCCAGGGCTGAGGGCTGGATGGGCTGTTTGGTTGAGGGCCAGTTGAACTGAAATGTGGTCCTGGGCCATGAGCAGGGTTGGAAGCCCCCCAGGAGGCACTGGCAGGAACAGTCCATCACATTAGTGCCCTCAGGCCATGGCAGGGTGCCCTTGGGTGAACTCCAGCTACATTCATCCTTTGCTGTCTTCATCCTCCATCCCCCCTGCTTTTAAAACTCTTGGGAACTGGTACCAACAGGTTGCAGCATATTAATAAACCTCCTGGGGTGTTGGTAGGCCAAGCTTTAACTGGTGCATGACTGAGTGTTTCAGAGTCCTGGCTGCATGTTCTGATATTAACTGTGTTTGTCATGCTACGTAAGGGCCACGATCAGCAACTGGCCTCAGGCAAAGGGAAAGTAATCAGTCTTTTGGAGAACTTTTCCAGTGGCTGCCAAGAATTTTCTGCATGAGAAAACCTATTAACGAGCATCATGTGAGAGAGTATTTACAGAAAGTCAGAAAATGCTGACCCAGGATGAGGAAAATGTCTCCTCTGCGTAGTTTCACAGCTGAATAACTCCCTGATATTTCATTGAAGGGATTTATAGATAAGAGTTACAAAATAACTGTACAAAAATGCTTTTAAAACATGTTTATACCAACAACAGCCTGGCCCTGTATGGTAATATTTGAACAAAGATTACATTGCAAGGGACAAAAGAATGTTCCTGGGGTGTAATATCTGTGCAAAGCAGGGTCTCAAAGGTCAGGTGGAGCATCTGACCCCCAAAGCTCCTTACTCACCACCTCACCTTGCGGCTGAGCCAGCACAACAAGCCTGCAAAAGCCGTGTGCACAAGTTAACTTGATGTGCTCCTAAAGGAAACTCAAAACCTCCAGTCATTTAATGAGAATAAACTATGCCATTATGAATGGTAGATATTATTTATTACACAGAAGGAAAAGGTAATTTTAAAGCTCTTTCCAGCAGCTTTGTCAGAAAAGCAAATATTCACATAAACTATGTCTTTTAATTCTGTTGCAATTTTGCTTTTTTTGGCTATAAATCAATGTTCAGAGCTGAAACATGGGATGTAAGCATGTAGGCTGACAAAGTTATTTCCCTGATAAAAATATATGTCAGAGAATTTTGCTCATACGAAATAGCCACTAATGATATCAGTTCAACTATTTTATTGTCCTTGTCTCTAGAGCTTCAAATAACTAAGTCACAGCAGCTTCTGAGGTGATTGTGAGTTGGCTGCCCTAAGCCCATCACCAGGGATTTACAAACCCATGGTGGAGCAGTGAGGATGATTTGCCATATCATATTGAAGCATTTCTGTCACCTGTGTGATTCCTCTCTTGTCACTGAGCTGGGGCAGGCACAGGCTTCCTGCCTCACCTGTTTCTATTTCTGCACAACTGCTCAGAATTTTTTATTAGTTTTATTTAAACCCAAAAGAAATTTAAAAAAAAAAAAAAAAAAGAGGAACCCAATTGTGACAGAAGATATTAGTCCAACTTGTAGCAACATGACGTGCCTGAAGTTAATACTCAGCACTGCTGCTTTGAAATAGTGACATTTCCATTAAAAAAAGCTAGTAATCAAATCATCCTGAACCAAGCTCTCTGCTTTGTAACTGAGATTCTATCTACAGTGGCATTTAATATAAACTGTAAACACAGAAAATGAATTTTTCTTTTATGTATTGCCTTGTGCTCTAAGCAGATAGATTTCAAAAGGTTGTATGTTTTATCTCTCTTTCAAACTTCTCCACCTTGTGCCTTGCTCAGTCTATGGAGACTTACACACGTATCCTTGGGTATGTGCTCTGTGTACCCATAGACTGGTGATATTATAAACCCTTCATACCAATTTAATCTGCATTCTTTACCACTGCAGGTCAGCTCTGCCAGCTAGTTGTGCCTGCATGATCTCCTAATATACCCAGTATTCTTTCCAAAAATCAGGAAAAAAATGCCTGACAAATGTTCCTGATTTTCTCAAAAACGATGAACCTCAAATTTTATCCAAAGATTATAAAAGACCAAATTTGGCTTGGGTTTTGCTCTTTGATTTAGGTGAAAAAAAGATACCAAATTTAGTCTTTTATGGAAAGAGGAACAAACTAAATAATAAAACTTCACAGAATTATGTTTTCATGACTTTTCTTATGTGTCTACTAATGGAAAACAGTACCAATTTCTCCCACCCCAGACTGGCCATGCAGACAGTGAGTAGTGTTTTGGTAGGCAAGCAGCCACACGCTGCCCCAACTCCTCCCAGAGCTGTCAGAGCAGAGATGATGGTCAGTGGCTGATGGGAACACGTCCCCAGTGGAAGGTGAATCCTTTACCACCTCCTGAAGAGAAGTGTCCACCAGGCTGTGTCCCCTGCTCTGCTGGGGGCTGCACACCCCAGGGTTGCTCTGTTTAGAGAGCCAGGCAAAGCTGAGCTGAGAATTACAGTGCTGGATGTGGATTGACCCATCTGGATCTCAAATATCTACAATGGAGACTGCACAGCTCCTCTAGGAGAGCTCTCTGTCCCACTGCTTGCTTGTATGCATGGAGAAAAAGGGTCTAAAGCACAGAGGTTTGTGGCAATGACTTCCCCTCAGAAGCACTTACATAAATGTCAGAAGCTGAGCTCCCCTTTCCACCAGAGTCCTCAAAAGTCACATTCTAACCAACCATCTGGCATGTTCTGGACTGAGCTCCAGCCCTGTGATCCCTGTGTGGCAGCTTTTGGAGATCTGTGGCCAACAGCTGAGCTGTGACAAAAGCTTTGCACCCCCTGCACAGTGATTCTGCTAGCTGAAACCCAAACATGGCACTTTAGAAGACAAAAATTTCTGTGTCTTCTTGTGTAGTCACCATTTCTCTTTCTTGCTAAAGAGGGCAGGGTCAGTGGTCATCATATCTGAAAAAAAACCTCTGGGATTTTGGTGCTGAAGCAGTTAAATGAGCAGGGCCAAGATCCATGGTGCCAGCAACGCCAGGGTCCTGGGTTTGGTGCCAGTATGGGCCATTCAGTCAAGAGATGGATTCAGTGATCCTTGTGGGTTCCTGCCAACTCAGAATATTCTGCGATTCTGTAAGCTTTGGCCAAATTCTGAGCAGCTAATGAGATTTTAAAGGTGTTAAAGTTCAGCTCAAGAATCACAGGGAGAGCAGAGGTGACATTTAAGGACACAGGCCATAAGAGTGATAGTAACTTGCAGGCTACAAGGCTCAGTGCAGCAGGTGTATTTTCTCTGCTTTGGAACAATAACTGAACACTAAGAGAGAAACTTCCTGCAACTATTTATCACAATCTTGGCAAGACACAACTGAAGGAGATGCGCGAGAATCTGACTGACCTTTTGCAGCTAAGACAACACAAATGCATGCAATGCAATTACCTTGTGTTATAGTGATAAAAAAAATTCATTCCAGCTCTGGACCCAGACAAGCGTTCCAATACTTTACTTTTTTCCCAGTAACAATGTCTGCAGAAAACTCTGAGTCATCCAGACAGGAAAGAGATTAATAATATCCACCTTGAACTCTAGACAAAGACGAGAGCTTTCCGACCTGAGTTGGGAAGAAGAAGTCTGTTTGCTTCCTTTAAAAGTAGGGTGGTATTTTGCAAAAAATATTGGAATGCAAGATACAGAAGCCATCCCCAACATACCTCACTTCTCAGTTATTGCACAGCTATATCTTCCAGAGAAACTGGTTTCAATCATTGTCAGAATATGAGAATAGTAAATCCTCAGCTTGATTCAGTGTGGCATCTCTCTTATATTTGAGACACACTGCAGGGCAGGCAGATCCATATGAATGTAGGTAAGAGCAATCTTTTGCTCTGTACAAACTCTGTCACAGGAGCTTGAAGGAGAACCACAAAGCAGAACACTGATGGACCTGCTGGCCAGTATGAAAGCAATTCTGCAGACAACTTTGCTCTATACCTCTCCTACTGATCAAGAGCACTGCTATCAGGCACACATTGTGCAGCATGTATGGCTTTGAGACAAGGGCTTGCATAGGCCTTTCTGCTACTTAGTCTTCTTCTCAGAATTGGTAAAAAATTCAGAAAAGGTGGATTGATATAGTTACTAGAGCACAGAGCAAACCAAGTTTTCCCAAGGTCCATTCTCACAACCTTTGCCTTCCAGTGAATACCAAACAGTTACCAGTGAAACAGTTGCATGTGTTCCATTTTTAAAAGGACTGAAGACAGGATTTTCAGCATAGAGAAACTGATTTGCCAGTGGGAGCAACACTTGCAGCATCCCAGATTAACTGTGGGGCTCTTGTATGTGTGCAGAAGATATGAACATGTGCAGCAAGAATTTTCTGAAAGGCTTGGATTTACAAATGCAGAAGTAGCAAGTCTGAGAATAACACAGGTCCAACAAACCATTGACCTAAAAGTCTGAAATGTTTGTGGTATTCAAAAGGAAAAAGTTAAGCAAAGAAGCCTTTCCCCATTAGAATTTCTAGACTACTTCTCTAAGTCATGCCCAACTGAATGCTGAAATTGAAAAGCCAAATGGTCTCATGGTTCTCATGATTCTCTCCATTTTAGGATCAGAAAATAAAACTCGGCCTGTGGAAGAGAGTCTGGTGAGCATCCCAGAGTGAAAGGGGTACCGAGCATTAGGGATGAGCCTGAGCTCTGTGGCTATGGTTCTCCTTTCACATCCAAAGAAAAGGATTGTAGCAAAAAGAGATGTTACCAGAAACCTGCATCTGGAAGCTCTCACTCTCTTAATCAGCCTAATCCCTGCAGGACCAGTGAGAACATTTAAATAGTCTTCAGGACATGCACAATGCCTGATCTGAGGCTGTCTGTGTAATTCCTGCCCATTAGCACTCACAAACCCCACTGAGGTATGATCTGTCTCATTTGGGTAAGTGCTAACTGCTGCCCCTCGGTCACATCATCTGCTACTCCAATGCACACTGCAATCTCGGGCTTTATTTGAGACATTTAGGGGTGGCTGAAATCTGTATATGACTCACTGATTATATGAAAGCATCAGTCTACTCTGTATGGTCTCTGGGTTAAACTGATCCAATCCAAATTACATTTAAACAGATTCAAATGTACAGCTCTTTGCTCCAGTGCAAATGAATAAAATTGAAATAGTGCCTACCATAAAGGAACTGCTCTTGCCAGATTCTTTAAAAAGGCCATGCTTGATGCTGATTTTACCTCAAATGTCACACTAAGAAGCATCTAAAGGGAATTCAATTTTAAAAAATGCTCTGAGTTTTCAATGTATTAAAATACAGTTCACTTATACCGCCGCAGTCCAGAAACAAGTAATGGCCTGAACCTTCTGCACCATCTTGAAGAATTTGAAATCTTCATCAATTCAGCAAGCCAGACAAGGAGCACTTTGGACTATCCAGTTAGAAATGCCGTGCTGGGGTCTGCATGGCCAAGACAGCAGTAAACTGGAAATGCAGCATGACCAGGAATGGTAGGGCTAGAGCAGAGAGGAAACATTATTCCCCCATTCCACCCCAACTGTTCCTTGATGGTAGAGACCAAGTCATGATATTTGCCATACTAAGAGTTATTACTCTGCCTGTGGACAGACAGGCTAGACACAGTCAAAAATTGATAACTCTCTTCATTTGTCTTTGCCTTTGTAAACCTTTTCTTTATGCTGAAAAACAATTCAATAGAATTTACCCCTTGGCAGACACAGAACAAAGCCATTTCCAAATCTTAGAAAGACTGCAAAACTTTTTTACAGGCTTTGTAGAGCAAAAGTAGAAAGCCAAGGGGGTGGAAAAGGTTTACATACTGCTGAACAGAGGGCAGAATTAAACTGAATGAAGAAAATTCCTGGAAGAGTCAATACACTCTCTCTGAACCGTCAAATATTTTGGTTCACTTAAGCTGTGTGTTTATGTTACTATAATTTCCTAAGTTCACCTTGGTAAAAACTAACAGACTCTGTGTTGATAGAATGAGAAACAATTGAGCAGGATAAAGTGAAAGAGAATGAACAATGACCTTTCCTTCTGCAGAGCCCATTGTGAGAGAGGCAGGAAGAGATCTATCTGGTAATGTTTATCTGACTAAGGCAATTTACTGGATGATAGCTTTCCCCATAAGATCTAAGGACAAAAATGGCATAATATCAACTCACAAGGGACACACTAATATGAGCCCTAAAATGAAGCCCTCTGTGCTGAACCAACTGTATATTTCATATGTAAGCCATGCCATTGAGATGTTTAATGTTCCTCTGGAGAGCAATAGACCAGTGACAAGAAAAATAAACAAGAGCTAAAGATGAAGATGTCCTTGAACCGAAAGTGTTTCACTTTAGGAAACCCAGTAAAGTGAGCAAGAAACTGTGAAGCATAGTCGCATTAAAATTGACAATATTTTTTGTGTCTTCAGTGGGATGACTTGGGTATTTTATACCTTAGGTCTCCATGCAATTATGAAGACAGTATTTTTAGCTCACTCTGTCCTACTGAAAGGTAGAACTCCATCTCCTGATGAGAAAAAATCCTTTTGGTGGGAGTGGAGATTTAACCTGTGACCTTGTGTATCTGTTCAGGTATCCTCACCACTGGGCCACAGTGCCACTTTCTCCTTTCCCCCTCATGCGTTCGTTCCCTGACATTTCAGCATGTCAATAAAAGTGTTGCTGAATCTGACTTTTTCCTTTAGAACATTTGATTTTTAACCAAAAATTGCCTTGTGAGAAAAGTCCCTGCAAGGACCACATGAAATGTACTAACCATCAGGTTAATCTAATAAATACCTTTATTCTCATGCAGTTCATGGCCGCAATATCCCAAGCTAAACAATCTAAAAATACACCCAAAGGTTTGTTGACTTTGTCTTTAAATCACTGCCTAAATGCATCAAGCCACTGGATCTGGAGTAAATATAATTAAGTGAGCAGAAGTGCAAGGGTATGGCTGGCTTCATAAGGCATGTTCACAAATAAACACATATAATGGCACCTAACCTCTAACTGGGGTGACACAGGAAACACAAAATGTCCAGAGGCATAAAGTGATACAGTTTATATAATGGCAAGGTCTTCAGTGAAACCAGATTCTTTGAAGTGGCAGAGTGAAAATGCATTTCTAAATATTAAAAGTTATCTAGGAAATTAATTTCTTTTCTCTAAATTTTGAGATTTCCATAAGTATTTCAGCATAGCTGATCCAAATTTATTACAGCTTCCCTTTCTGTGAGTTAAAATATATTTCCATTTCTCCTCTATACATAGAAGTTAAACAGAAGTCAAAGTGTCAAGATCAGCTTGAGTACTAAAATTCATTTTTTTCTTGTTCTGATTTTAAATTTGGAACTTGTGGCTATTCTTAAAATTAAGATATTGATCATTATTTCCAATCAGTCATGCTACAGTCCTTATTTTCATGCCAAGGTCTTTTTTTAAGTGTGTCGAAAAGTAATCTGCGCTATTACTTTCAATTACAGTTTAATAATTTATGAAATTACTTAGTATCATACCTGCAATATGTCAGACAGGCTTCATTACATTGCAATGAGGTCTGATTTAACACAGTCATTATTGTTGCTGTTAAGGATTTGTGGGGGGAAGATTCCTGCAACTGTATTAATTTTAGCCATTTTAGACTAAAATAAGCAGCTACAGATAAATGACAATATACAGTGAGGTACTTAAGTATACCTAAGACTATCCTGTCTCCTAATTGCAAATACCTGCCTTTTGGAATAGCTCCATGTTTTGCACTCAGTTAGGGAAATAGTCTCCTACATTTTTTTACAGCAAATTGTTTTACAAGCAAGGATGAACTATGAAAACTCATGAGGAAGGTAAAGGCTTGCATAACATTCCTTGGCAGCCAGGATGTGGGCAGCTTAACTAGCACAGAAACTCCTTGGAAGTGTTGATAAGGACATCATCTTCATACAAAGCATGCTCAGGTGTAGCCCAGGCCCTCTGTTGTGGTTACACTGACTTGTGAGTTATACCCCTGATGTATGAGACTGTCAGTGGTACAAGGTGAAGAAATGTGTTCCATGTAGCAAGGAAAAAAAAATTATTTGGCTCAATTAAACTTGGAACAAGACAGCATTTGGGAAGAAAGCACATAAGACTTTTTCTTTGGCATTACTTCTCAAACTTACCTTTAGGTGGCCATTACTGAGGGTTTGCCAACTTTGGGATCAGGGGTTATTCCAGATTTTGAAATGAACTCAATAAAACATGTACCTGGGTTTCTCAGGGCATGTCCTGTTTTGTAATGAGGCATGAAAATCTGCAAATACATAGTTCAACCTAAACATTACATAATGTTTATAAATTTGTATTTGGTTTTCACTGCTCTTATGAAAAGCTACTTTTTGAGAATAGCAAAAATCAAAGTAATTTTCTTAACCATGTGTATAATGCCAGGCCAAGGAAGGGACCACTTTCTTTCCTGCAGGTATTCTGGGCAGAGATAAAGTAACAGAAATAAAGCAAAACAAAACTGTACTTCATATACCTGGGATCTCACAGGAACAGAATTAAACCAAAATTTAACCCTCCCAGACAACTGAAAACAGCCTTTACTCCAAGGTTTATACTGCTGACTGCAAGACCGTGGGGTAATACTCTATAGTTTGTATTTGATACAGCCCAAGTACAACACATTGAATAAATAATTGGTATAATTCTTTGCTGTTGTTTTCAGCTCATTAGGAGTTTTTTCCTGACTCAAATGCTGGTGGCTGAAGATGATTTGAGGCTTCAGTCCAAAGGGCCAGTGGGTGCTGTGCTCTTCAGGAGCCACAACAGCCTGGCAAGAAGGGAAAGGTTAACTGAGGCTTCTGCTGGGGAGGCAGACGAGAGACTGGCATGTAGAATTAGAGCAGGAGCAAATGTAAGGGGGAAAATGAATCACAGTATTGATGTCTAGAAAGAACAATATTATGACTGTATGGATTTAATGACTGCTGATATCTAGTTCAGTGACAGGTAGTCTCATCTACAGGGACAAAAGTACACAGTGTGCTTCGAGGAGACCTAGAGGCAATCCTTCAACTCAAATCCCATGATAGGATAATATGCTATGGCTTCTTTTATGCTGGAGGTGGCATCCTTTCTAGATCCCTTCTGAGTATGTCAGTCGATGATAACAGCATAATTTGCCTTAGAAATTTTAATTCCCCACACACACACCCTTTTCCTTACAAAGAAGAAAAGCGTGAACAATTCCTTTGAGCTGTCCTGAATAAATACTTTAAGAATATTAAAAATGAGAAGTGGATTAAAGCTTTCTGACTGAATTCCAAACCATGTAGGGTGCTTTGCTGATTTTAAAAGGAGGGATGTTATAACCTTCAATGTTCACACTGTGTGATAGACAGGCATCACCACTGTTCAAAACAGGCAGAGTAGATCTGTGGCTGAAGCCAGATGTATAATCTCTTCTGGAACATCATCTGCCTGTCCTTCCTTTTTCACAGAGAAAATTTAGTGAGGAGCAGGTAAGGCTGTGACATCACAGTTGTTCTACAGGAACTCCTGGATGTCATTAGCTGTTGCACTTTGTTTCCCTGTATTTTATATTCAGCATGCATTAGCAGTTGCTTGTTTTGAAGTTCTCCAGGGTATTCTACATCGAAGTTGCCTGGTAGCAGAACAATCTGTGTTCCTCAGATATGCAAGTGACTAATTTTCCATCAATCAGAGATGAGACTTAAATAAATAAAGGTACTTCATGGGGCTGCTGTGCCTAATGATAAGCAATTATATAAAGTCAAATTAAGGCAGTTCTTTGTGAAGGTCCTGTGAAATTGGTTAAGCAAAAAGAATAACGGCACCATTTCAGTGATTCATCCTATTGCTCATTTCAGTGGGAGCATTATCTCAGTTAACTGATGCAATTAATATGAAAATGAGGAAATCATTGTTTAAGGAGATGAGGAGAAAGAGGGGGTCTTAATGCAGCAGCAGTGGAAAAAAAGAGTCACAGAGATGGAAATTTGCATAGGTCAATGGTAATGTAATGCATTTAGCACATATTCAAAGCTTAACTTGCATAGTAATACAGATCCATTAAATTCTCATTATGATGACCTGTGTCCAACACAATTCAATTTTTCTGAATCCTAATGATAAAAAGTTAATTATGTAAGGTGAAAACCTTTTGTACTTGGTCTTAAAATAAAGCATTGAAAGGGCATTGAGACTATCTTTTAGATATGGCAGGTAGTTTCACTTCTGTTTAATTCAATATTTTATTAACCATGACAAAATCTTAAGTTTGGCTTCTGTGTGCACCACAATTTTTTTATGTAGTCAGTGTCAATAGATAGGCCTTTGTCTGTAAAACCACAATTTAGTGCTAGTCATCTTCTACAGGTTGCGTTTCCAGTTTATCCTGGTTTCCCTATTTTTAGTAACCAAAAAACCTATCCAAATTTGGGAGAGAGGGAAGAAAAGACATCTCCCTCTCAGCACTGTATACACATTCCACCTCTTGTTCACTAGACATGTCTTTGAGCCAATGATGTGGTAGAGTGTGAGGTCTGCAGCAGCTGTTTCTTCTCATTACCTGATTTGGCTTCCCACCACAGCTACAGGTGGAAGATGAGGGTCTGCTCAGCCTCACACCATTTCCTTCCACTTATGCCACATTCTCAGATAATGGTCCTCCTTTGCCTAACTCATCCGAGGCAGGGAGCAATTGTGCCTGTTTCCTGGTGTACCAAGTCACACTTTGTATTAAGTGGAAGGTGTGGAGATTTGCTAAAATCAGATCCAACAAGGCAGGCTGCCATGTGAACAGCCTGTTCTTCTGGAAAGACAAGCATGCCAGAGCGGCACCTTCCTTACTCCGTCACATTAAAGCCACCATATATCACTCAGACCATGTCAGGTTGTTTTAAATTGTGATTAATTTGCATTTAATAGATGTCTAAGGCACCTTTATTAACATCTGTGCAATGTAAGTCAGGTTTAGTATAAATGAAAGCCAAGTCCTGTGCATATTATTCTCCTTGTCAAGTTCTTTTATCCTGAAATTTGCATTATACTTACAGTACATGACTGGTGTTTGTGGAGGTGATCCAAGTCATGACTTTAGCTGCCTAACACCGAGCCAGAGCTCAGGATTCGTTTGACAAAATGCAGACACCTGCAGAGCAGATGCCTGTACCTGGGCTAGTCATGCAGGGCTCTCCGTGCAGGCAGTGAAAACACCCAGCCTCCACACTTCACGGAGCAGATGGCTGCGTGTGGTCCTGGGCATCAGCCTGGCCCCAGAGATGCAAAGCTACATTAAAAAAAAAAAAGATAATTCTAATTCTTTAAACCCAAGCCAAGATCCAACCTTCACAGTTTAAATTGCCACAGTCCCCTGAGCATGTCTATTTTTTTACCTCCTTTAGTGCTTGTCTGAATCTCTGTGGAGGTAGGAGACCTTCCAGGGAACCAGTGAAGCTCTCTCAGACAACACAAGACTAATTCAGCCCCTGCCCCAGCGTACACCCATGTATGAAAAGGGATTTTTCCCACACACAGAATGGGCATCTGTCAGAGTAGGACCAGTGCTGGAGCAAGGCAGGGCTCAGGCTCATCTCTCCCAAGATTTCACCATTACATACCATGATTCAGTTTCTTAGCACCATGCAGGAGTTGCACTTCTAAAGCTATTTCAATGCCTTCAAATGCAGATAACAAGGGAAAGTGCCAGATTCTGCACCTGAACAGGGCAACCCTGGACGTAGGAACAAAGTGGGGAATGAGATGCTGGAAAGCAGCACTGCAGAAAAGGACCTGGGGGTCCTGGTCGAGGGAAAGCTGAGCCAGCAGTGCCCTGGCTGCCAGGAGGGCCAACCCTGTCCTGGGGGGGAGCTGGCACAGCATGGCCAGCCAGGCAGGGGAGGGATTGTCCTGCTCTGCTCTGGGCTGGCCTCACCTGGAGTTCTGGGGACAGTTCTGGGTGCCACAGCATAAGAAGGTGGTGAAGGACCTTGAGGGGAAGCCATACCAGGAGCAGCTGAGGTCACTTGGTCTGTTCAGCCTGGAGCAGAAACTGAGGGGAAACCACAACCCATTCTTACAACTTCCTTGTGAGGGCAAGAGGAGGGGCAGGAACTGCTCTCTTCTCTCTGGCCAGTGACAGGATTCAAGGGAACAGCCTGAAATTGTATCGGGGGGGTTTAGGTTGGATATCAGGAAAAGATTCTTCACCCAGACCGTGGCTGGGCACTGGAACAGCTCCCCAGGGCAGTGGTCACAGCACCAAGACTGACAGAGTTCAGGGAGTGCTTGGACAATGCTCTCAAGCACGTTTAATTCTTGGGGATGGTGATGTGCAGTTCTGTGAGATGCACGTGATGATCTTTGTGTGTCTCTTCCAGCTCAGGATATTCTGTGATCTAAACATAAGCCAGAATTAGGTGGCTGAATGTTTAGTTGGGCTAGAATCCTATTAGACAATAATTGATCTCAGTAAAAATTAAATATCTATTGCAATCCAATGTTAGGCAGGGATCTAAATACTTTTACAGATTCAAGCACTTGTGTTTCAAAGGTCTAAATCTTTATGGACATTTTTCAGACTACAGTTTTTTGTTTTACAAGAGGTAGAAAATAGATATGGTACAAAAGCTCAAAGGTTACACAGTCATTCTTCTGGCTGCTCTGGCTGTTTTCATCAGCCTCCTTTCTGGCAAGGCAGTCACTTGCTGACTCCCATGAGGGTGCTTCATGTGTTGCTGGTGAGCAAACAAAATCTAATTGAAAAATAATGCAAGAAAAAAAAAAACATTCATTAATACCTTGGTTTTAATCTTTTCTGATTTGTCATTTCCCAACATGAGAAAATTAAGAAGTGCTGGGTGAAACCATGTGATCAGCGTAGACTGTGTAGAGAATTATAAGAAATGGTTACATATAATTAATTGTGATTAACCCTAGTAGAAAAAGAACTTGTAGATCACACTAATCTTGCTTAAGGCAGTTACTTCACAAGTACCACTCTAATTAATAAGCTTCAGTTAAAGAAGAATCAATAAATACTGCTATTCATAGAAAATGGATATTATAGGAGGAGAAAGATTAGATTTTAAAATAGGTTGGTTTCCTCCAAGCACAAATTAAGATTATTTTAGGGAAAAGAGAAATACCAGGTACTGACAAATTGAGGTATAATCCAATTAAAATTTTATTGGTTTCATTCTTTATGAAGATCTGACAAAAGCATTTTATCTCAAGCATTGATATTTACCAAAAGAAGGAATTCTGCCTCTAAAAATAGAGGAAGTCTACTTTTCAATGCAAACACTAATGTGTACTGCTAAAAGAACCTCTAATGTGCCATATTAACAAAGCAACAAGCAAAAACAATGCTAGCAAACCCTGATGACTACATCTGGATAGCAAGAAATTCATAGAGTATGAATGTATAAGACAAAATCTATGTGATTAGATTAATTTTCTTTATTGTCACTACCTAATATTAAGAATCCAAGATATTTCCAAATTGGAACAGGCAATAGTAGAGATTAATTATTTTTTTTTGCAACAAACACAGCAATATTTTGCCAACAGAAAATACCTGAAACCTGTTCTGGGGTTCCCTGCAAAAAAGCTGTTCATAGGAGATATATTTTATAAACCATAAAAATCTTTTTCTTTGTATCATTCTGCTGTGAGCTGCTAGTGTTGTGTGGCACACTGATGTCCAATTTCACTTGCAACCTTGTTGGAGAGGAAGGGACTGAAGCCAAATGCTTTGTTGGTATAGGTGATCCACTAGCCATAGGAAGCTGTTATATGGGAAGAGCAGAAAGGGAAAGCTCAGCTGTTTCAATATCCTGATTACAATCACAGAGTGTGGTCATGGCAGGCAGTTTGAAAAGAAAAATAATTCAATATGCTTTTTACAGATTTAGAGGTTTCAGGTCCTTTTTGAGCTGGATCTATGCACTGGTCTTGCAGTACAGTTAGTTCTGCTCACGGGTCACTTGAATCTCCAGGAATTTGTCTAATCTCTCTTTGAAACACTTTTGGCCCTTGCAACATCTGGTAGCAAGGACTTCCTCAGCATCTGTGTTTTAGGCTCTATGAGGGTGTCTCTTTCCAGCACCATTTTGGAGTTCCTTCCACTTTGTTCTGCATCAGAAAGGTGGCCAGGTATCTCTTCTCTAATCACCTTATGGCAGACAGGTCAGTCAAGGAGAATAGACTACTCCAGCATTGAGGAAGCTTTTCACAGCATGCCCACAGCACTTTGGCTCTTCAGTACTCACCACCTTGCACTGTAATCTGCAGTTGTTTCACAGAATAACATCCAGGTCCATCTTTATTTTCCACATCTGTTAAATATCTGTGATCATCAATGACCCCAAATGGATTTGTCTCCCCTAACTTCACGGGTCTGAAATTAATTTGTCTATACTCTTTATCTGTGCTCTGCCTTTTGTCAGATAGATTCCTCAGCGGTATTCAGATCATTTATCTCAGGCCCCCAGTTCAGAATTAGATTAATTGCTGCCTGTGAATGCCTTTCCTTCTCAATTGATGAGGTGACTGGCTTAGACTAGATACACAAGTTTTGATAGTTAAACTCAAGTGACATGACTCATATGCTGAGTGTCTTACAAAAGGCAATAACAACAGCAAAATTCAAACCAACCTTACCTTGCATTTCCCCATCGCTACAAATATTAGAAAATTATGTAAAATCTTGGCATGAGCCCACCTTCCCACATTTCCTTAGCTCTTGATTCTGCCATAATGAAATGAATGTATGAATCCATACAGGCTCCCTGCAGAATTTCCTAGTGCAAAAGAGGTAATATTATTTGTATTTCAGGACCAATAGGATGGACAGACCCTTAGTGTCTAAGCAGATCCTGTGGAACTGCCCTTCTGCCATTTCCTTCAGCAACTGCTGTCTGTAGCCCTAACCCCAGATAGTTTGCCCTGCTTTTACACACAGAGTTTGATTAAGCAATTAGAACCACATCTGGATTTCAAACCTCCTCAGAGGTGAGGTGACAGGTCCACAGACTTAGGTGAGACCCACTTCTGTTTCTAATGCCATCAGTAAAATAGAGCTGAAAGATGCTGTCTCCTACTGCCACTCAACAACATCAGTCAGTGCCTTTGGGCAGCTCTGCAACCTCTCCCCTGCTACCTGCCAATACTTACCCTAGGAAATCAAAGCCCTCGCAATCAATGATTTTCAGGGCAGCATCTTGTATGTCATAGAGTATCAAGGTTGCTAAAAAAAACCCCAGCTTGCCTCCCTAGTGAAGTCCCAGAAAATCAGGGAAGACAAAAATGGCATCTTGCCAGGCTGTCTGTTTGTTCCCAAGCTTTTGCTGTTGGCAAGAACACATCCCTCTGCTGCAGTGATCCCTGCATAAAATTTAAGTAATCATCCTGATAGCTTGCTAGACTAAATTTTGCTGGATACTCATACAAGAATGTGAAAGCTATTTTTGTGCATCATTCTTACTCTGTTCTAACTCAACAGTGTTAGATAATATAGAAATGGGGGAAAGGTTGCTGCTGTGGGAGAGGCAGGGGGTCTTAATATTTCCCTTGCACCAGTACAATGCAGCTGCTTCTTTTGATGGGTTTAATGCAGCTCATTCTAATTTACATTGGTGTAAGTGAAATCAAATAAAACCCATTATGTCTCTGAACCCAGTAGACGATCAATGTAATGCAGACTTTTACAACCCCAATTTCTTTCTGTAATAGCAAAGAAACAATATGGGTTTGCAGAAGGGCCAGGCTAAAGATAAACCTCCCCTGCCTTCTCTTTCTCGGGCTGCAATCATAAGGATCTAAATAGCCATTTGATTGTGAAGACTGAGGTCAAGAAGGACAACAAAAGATCAAGTGAGAGCCTGGGAGCTCAACCTGGAGATAATCTTGAAACTGAAAAATGCTCAGTGCACAGAAGATCATCTACCAATTATACAAAGATATAGAAAATCTGAACATTAATTAAGATTATTTTATTACTTTATTAATAATGAAGTCAAATTGAGTTATACTGAGTTAGAATGTGAAGATGATTTCTTTGTATTGTTAAATGACTTGTTTCAATTTTACTGCTTCAGAATTGCAGGAAAAATGTATTTCAAAAAGAATAGATAGATTTGTATTAATTATGCACTCTAGACTTGCTTCAGACTCTTTTGTTTCAGACTCTTCTCCCTGCCCTTCTTTTTCTATTTCTCCTTTCCTTGCACTGTCGTATTCCTTGTGAGCTGGCAAAACCCCCACCATTTCTGGTGCCAAAACATCATCTGCAGCTCTGCAAGTTAAAACAGTCTGTCTGTAACTCCCTGTTTCAGCACTTTTCTGATCTTTGAAAAAATTAGGATGGATTCTTGTCTGGAGAATCTGCAACAGAACTCAGGATACGTCCACTGGATTCAGTGAAGCTGTCAGATTACCCCAGATGAAAATTGCCATTCCCCATTCTCTTTTCTTCTTTACATCCTTTGGTAATTTTTCACTCTGCTGCTCTATTTAATGCAAGAAGCATTGTAGGGACACCGTTTGTATAAAATATGTGATGTGAAACAAACTGTATTCTAAACAGTCAAGACAGCTTAGTCAAGAAGGATAGATCCTTCCTTCGACACAAATACCCCTGAGTCAGTGGAAGTGGCTGTGGTAGAGACAGAGAGAAGTCAGCTCTCTGATAAAATAGCTGTTCACTTTTGTTTACAGAGATACAGTTTTCTGGGGCTGACAGTGACTTGTCTTACAGTATGAATTGGCACAAGATGAAGGCATCTTAAAAGCTGTGACTTTCACAGATGGCTTGGAGTGTCCTTTCTGACTGTGCAGCACAGGAGCATCCTAGAAGAAGTGGTTTTCCCTAGCACTACAGCCTGGAAGACAAGTAAGGGAAGAAGGTATCTCAGAGAGGGAGGTAGCATTGTGCATGGTCCCCTCGGTCCACAATTTTAGCTGTGCAAATGAAGAGAGAGAAAAGCTCCCCAGTGATGAGACCCCAGCACTCTGAGGAAAGAGATTTCCTGATCCCCAGGCTTGAATTTCTTCTGAAATGAAGTGCTGTCTACACTCACAGACTCCCGCTTCTACCTCTGCATTTCACTGCAGATGTTGAAATCACCATTCTCTTTTCACACTCAAAAATGCTCTAATCAATATCACTGGAAATGTCATTCAACCTTTCCCTTGGATGAAAGGTGATGCTGACATTCTACTTTTCCTGAGTTTCCCAAGAGAACATTTAATCTCTGTGACCTTGCAGATATTTAAGGAACCTTTCACAAGATAACACTGTATTGTGACAGACAGCAGGGACTTTCTCACAGACAGCATTTTGCCACCAGGGACCAGAGTAAACATCTGGATTCAGACAGGAAATAGTAATTTTAAAGGAACACATTGTTCATCAGTATCACTCAGTGATATAGTATTGTATCTTCCCATTGGACACAACATTATTTTATTTCTCAAGCAAAAAGACCATGACCTATGAATCTGACAGTGGGAAACTGAGGTGGTAAAAGCATCTAACATTTACATATTGCTGAGTGAAGACCAGACCCTGCCATCTATCATTATTAGGTTCCTCTTCATAGTTCTTGTCCTTCTGGAAGGACTGTGAGTGTACTCTATGGATATGCTGTCACACTCAGGGATCAACAGGGGTGACAGTCACTGAAGCTGTATCTAAAGATCTGGGGCACAAACCTCCAAGGAAAGCTGCTTTGCAAAGCAATAGGAAGAGATACAGGGGTTAAATAGTAGAGATCACTGGGACCCTCGTGAAGCTGCTTTGGTCGGTCAGGTGTGGGCACAGCAGAAAGCAAAATAAATTAAACTCCTCCAGCTGGAAAATAAATATGAAACAGCAAGTGAATTTTTGCACTTCATGACTGAGTGAGCAAAGCTTAATTCTCTAATTATTACCTCTATTCTACCCACTGAGATAAAGAGCAAGTTAGGAGAGATAATCAGGTTCTAAAACACTGTGCCCTCTTGAATTCAGCCCAAATGTAACAGTTAGCAATCATTCCAATACTGGTGCACACTCTTGAAATATCTATAATAATGCAATATTTGCTATTTTGCAATTTTATATGTCAGTATCAGGTGAAGAGATGCTTCATTCTTACTTATTTTTAACCCACTTTTCATTGCTAAAAATGTTTCAATTGCAGAACTATGCATCCATTGCACAAAAGTTTGGTTAAGTATTCTACATTGCATTATTCTAAATATTCATATTGTTTCAATTTAATATAAATTCTGCTAATACCACCCAGATGTCATCTTGCATTCACAGTCTTAGTTATGTCAATGGCAGATCCCATTAGGATTGATCATAAAATTCCCTGGTTTCAGAAAAGCACTCTGTACTTGTAGCTACTCTACAACACAAAAGAAGGGGGGCAGGGAGGTCCTTTGTAGTTTTTTCAATATGAAAAGAATAAAAATATCAATACAATAACTCTAAATGCTGCTTGCAGTCAGATTATGCGTTAATTATCCCATGACCCCTATGAGTGCCTGATAACTAAATAACATTCTAATCATTTGTTTCAGCACTTCAAGATTAAATTTTATTCATTCAATACCTGCACTAGATAAAAGAAAAAAAAAAAAAAAAAAGAAGATATTTGATTTGGGTTCAAACAATTAAGAAGGATATCAAGGAAGCTGATCTATTCCTCCTTCTTATCTTGTGCCTTTCTTCATGAAGAAGAAAAGAGCAGCTAAGAAAGGAAAGTCTGACTGAATAGCATGTAAACTTAACACAAAGAGGAAGATTGTCAAGGAGGCTGTCAGCCAGCAGTGAGGCACTGCAGCAGCTGGGCAGCAAGTCAGCTGGCACAGCTGCATTTTGGAGAGGTGACACAATTCTGAGCATGAACAAAGTTGTTGCCACAGCAGACAGGTTTCCAAGAATGGCTGTTACCTTGTGCTGTGTGCAAGGAAAGGGAACAAGGGAGGAAAGCATTTCACCTCAGCTGGCATAGGTGACTGGAAGAATGTTCATCACTCCCAGGAAAAATGTTCATCACTGTGCAGGAAATGGCCATATAAAGGGTTCCCAGCTGCCTCAGCAGAGCTGTGCCAATTTATGGTGCTCAGAGAAGCTTCTTGGTTAGCTAGCTGTAGGAGGAATGAAGTCCAAAGTGGCTTTATGAGCACAGCTCAAGAAGATCTGCAGATGAGTGCTGTACAATGCACATCCTGGTGTTCGACTCTACTCAGCTCCAGGCTGACCCTATGGGTTCAGCCCTAGCATAAGAACAGGCAAGGTGTGTTTTGGGAGAACACTTTCTAGTTTAGTTTCACTTCAAAGGAACCCATTTTTATATGTCCTCAAGTTCACTCTGTGATATTAATCAAAGTGCATGGAATAAGGACACTGGGAAAAACAAGATAAAAGGACTTATAAGCTTCAGGAGAGACACCTTTTAAATTATTTTACATATTAATTAATCCAAAAAGCCAAATAAATTATCATGAGTTACTTAGTGCAGTGTTTGGTAGGAAGTATTTCCCATATGTTCTCCTCAGCACATATAAGTAAGAAAGCTTTTTTTAACTTCCTCTTCTTGTTGATACACACTGGTTTCCAGAGTCAGATAACTCTGAAGTCTCTACCAGTTCTTTTGCTCAGTATTTCTTTTCACAGATCTCTCAGGATTCCCCTGAACAGAGACTGAAACAGAGTCCCCCAAGCTTTCACCATTTGTTGCCCAGGGCCTCTGGCTTGGAGATACAGACTTTTTAGAGCAATCCACAGGGAGTCAGGAGTCAAGAGTCAGCACAGGCAGTCAGGAGTAAAAAAGAGCTAAAACCAACACAGTGCTGACCATCAGCTCACCCAGTCATAGTGAGGGCTGTGAAGGTTTCTCCTGTTGCCTAGGATTACAATCCACAAGCCTGGAGCTAAATGTTTCTACCCATTTGCAAAGAGAAAAAAGCAAGGGAGGTTCCACCTCACAAGATCTGATAATCCAATTAGAGTATCCTTGCAATGTCAAAGAGCCAAGTTCAAATCACTCTTCTGGATGATTTCATTTTTGCCTCTTCTGTGCTGGGGATTCCTCCTGTGGGAGCTATTCTTTGTACACACAACATTAAACATTTAGCAAGGACTGAGACCTCAGCTTCCGAGATCTCAGCTGAGTACACTTACCAGGGGGGTATAGACTCAGTCGGACCAATTATTATTTAATTTAGAATTAAGCTGAATCAAAGCTAGCTGAGCAGCTCCAGCAGGAGGGCTACCCATGAAGAATGGCTGATAGCCATTTTCCCGGCATGCAAGACATCAAAGCCTGCTTAGAAAATAAAATTTGAGTCAGGACTTCCCCTTTCCCAGAAAGAATTATGTCATT
Source organism: Parus major (assembly GCF_001522545.3). Classification (NCBI taxonomy): domain Eukaryota; kingdom Metazoa; phylum Chordata; class Aves; order Passeriformes; family Paridae; genus Parus; species Parus major. Next base: position 54,849,895 of record NC_031771.1, read on the forward strand.
TTGGGAGTCAAGGACTGCAAGCCACAAGTCACAGGTGATTTTGTATCCCTACTGCCTCAGGAAACACTGTCAAAAAGCGTGTGGGAATGGCTGTTCTGAGAAAACAGCCGTGGGGCTCCATGGACCGAGGATGTGCTCCAGGTGAGGCGATGGAGTGTCTGTGCCCAAGCGCACTCTCCCCTTCCACAGTTCGCGTGAATGGACCCCTGCTGTGCAATCCAGACTAGTCTGCTGCTCAGCAAATAAACAGAGAAAACAAATTGGACAGAAATCAAATTCTTGCCTCAGTAATGATACAATTCCCCAAGGTTTCTGGTGCTGTCAGTCATTTCAAGATTACAGGTTTTCAGGACAGAGCAGGTGGACGAATATGACATCAGTGTAAAACTGTCAGTACCTGCTCCCTGCTGTATTGTTGCAGTGACAGATATGCATTTCTGCCATAAGAAGAGTTGCAGAAACAGACAGGTCATGCTGGCAGGACAATATGTATATTTTGTGGGAGAAGATAACAGTGCCAAAAACATGGTCCTGCTATTTCTTTACATTTGAGTGATTACACAGATAATCTCATGTCTTTTTGAATCACAGTTTACAGGTCCTCACATCATTTGGTGATAGCAAGCACTGTGTAGTTCTAGCGTTCTGGTAGGCATTTTCTCCCTGGCATATGTTGAAATTCAAATTCAGTCCCTGCCCTGTGCAAAAAAAAAAATATAAAAATAAAAATATTATGAACCAGAGCTGTTTATTTACCAGTATCAGCTGACATTGGAGGCAAGTTAGGAATTTTCTGTGTATGGAATATAACTCATGTGTCAGCTGTGCAGTGAAGACAAAACCATTCTGAAAAAGTACAAGTTCTCCAGTGACTTTCTGTTTAATTGATATTTAGTTACTTTAAATTTTTTTATGTATTTCCATTTCTCTTCTAACTTTCAAAGAAAATGATGAGATCACAGAAGGCTGCTACTTCAGAAATCATGAAATCTCAGAAGCTGAAAGAAAGAGATTTGCTGTGTGATGTTCTCAGTTTCAGTTTCAGACCCAGAAGTCTGAAACAGCGTGGGATGTATTTGGACTTCTTAGTGATGCTCATTAAAACTTAATATAAACTTTATCCCATTTTGAGATTCTTCTGTGTTAGGGCTGACTGAGATATTAGGCAGCTATAAGATCTGCCATATAAAATTTTGAGTAATATAAACTACTAGCATATAAAAACTTGCATTAATGTAACCAAGGTTACAAACAATAATGCTTAAAAATCTGGAAATAGCAAATTTATAGCAAACTCAGACCTTAATTCTCTTCAATTTTCTCATTATATGGATTACAGCACAGGATTTTTCTGCTGGTTATTTTATTCCATCTTTATTCCCAATGATTTTTATAAATTAAGAGCATTACAGCAAATTATCTGTAATCATAAGGCTACCCATTTTTCCCTCAAACTAAATAGTATAATCCCATAAATACAGCTGGGCGTGCAGTTGTGCACTCAATTTCTCTTGTACAGAAAACTCTTTACTTAAAAAATCCTAATCCAAGATAGATTGAAAACCAAAGTGATAAGAGAAATTAAATTCTGAAAGAAAATCAAATGATACGAGTCTTCTAGCATTAAAATTAAAGCCTTTTACATGGAATTTTACTTCCTCCAGGATATTGCAGTTGCTAGAAGTTTATGGAAAATGCATTTCAATGCACTTAAAGAAGAATCTGTTGAGGTCTATTCGACACAAAGATACCTGCTCTGTCTGATGAAGTTTCTGAGCAGAAAGCTGTGAGAAGCTACTAAAATGTCCTGTGAAAGCACACCAAAGTGTTTCCTGTAAGTAAACTGTCTCTAAAGGACATGGAATGATTCACACAAACACATTTCAATGGTATGACAGGAAAAAAGTAACTTTATTTTCTGACTCCAGTATTTATAGATTCTCAACTATAACCAAGGATTGGATAAATAAGTTAACACCTTCCCAAGCACACTGGTCATGTGAAAAGTCCATCAAAGGACGTTTCTTAGGAGGAATGTGATAAACAACTTATATTTACAGTTACTTTCTTGGGAAAGTAACTAAAACTATGAAAACAAGATCAGAAGGTTTAGTTTTCAGGGCAACAGTAAAGTTACATTTCCCCCAGGTATGTGATGTCACTATATGCATAGACAAGACTCAAAGCTGTGGTATCCCTGGGCAGCAGTGGTGTGCTGCTCTCACGTAACCAGGAATGCTGGTCTACCATAACTTTCTGATACATGACATTTCATTAAATTAAAGCAATTAGGGACAAAAAGCAATCAAAACATCAGACTTGTTCTCTGCTGAGAAGACTAGAACACTCCCTTCTCAATTAGCTTTCCACAGCAGAATGGCAAAGCATTTTCCAAAGTTAAAGTGTTACACCAGGAAGCATCTTATATCCAATGCTCTCGATCAATCAGCTGTGGTTCATAAACCCAGCAATTAGCAATACCAAAACTCATGGAGTGAGACAAAAATTAACAACATTTTTGTTTGTATAGGACTGAATTTCCTTTGATCAATGTTTTTAAATTACTGGAAATGACATAAAAAGGAGAGCAAGCTATAAAATTTCACAAATAAATTTTATATGCTAAGGCCAAAATTAAAGCTAATCCTATGTATTTTAAAACAAGAATACCCATGTTTAAAACTGTGCTCCCATACTCTCTCTAAGACAAGGGCTGGTTTTGCTAAGGGGCTGTAGTTGTCTTTCATCTGCACACCCATACTGAAAGATTAAGCTACAGACTATGGACACATGGCAATGTACATGCACAAAATTGTGCTGATTTTGCAGTAGTTGTTTCAACTACGGGTACTGTGTATTAGGACAAAAAATGTGCTTAACATGTTAAAAAAATATTGAAATAAGACTTAACCTAAACTTCTTAGAGTCTCAAAATTAGGATGAACTATGCATTCTAAATGGAGAAGCAGTTTGGACTGTTTTAATTTAATTCTTATTACTTTTAGTCTTGTGGGCTCTGTGGAAGATATGAATGTTTAGGGATCTCTGGTATTCTGCTTTGGTCATTATTGATGTGTGTTTACAATTCTCCAAGTGGAAATAAAATGGTAGACAACAGCCAGTGCCATTGTCACATCACTGTGACAATGGAGATGGAAAGATAAGGTACTTTCCATCTCCAGAATTCAGGAGCATTACAAATTGGTAACAGGCCAGTTTTCCATAGGCAAGGATTTAAGAACTTGCAAAATATGTACAATTCTCTTATTAAAGAGTATTAGCATCACAGCCAGTGGAGAATCAGAATGTTCTGTTAGAGCCATTGGGAAAATGATTTCAGCTATAAATGTTGAAAGAAAAGAACATGAACTAATGAATGTAAAACTCTCTGTGCAACTATACAGTTGTGCCTCATAGTGCTATTGCCCCAGTAAATGCCATCTTCAAGAGAAATTTATATTCAGTTGCACAACTATTTTTCTCCAGCAGATGATGATGATGATGATGAAAAGATTAAAATGTATCAAGTTGCAGTCAAAACATTACTCAGATGCCCCCTTAAAGGGTTCCTACTGCACAATAAAAGAACAAAAGCAAGAAGCAAAATGAAGTGGTTTTTCACTTCAGCCCTAGCTGCCAGATTGATTCTAGGCTTGTTCTACCCACTGCTTCAGATGAAATGTATTTTTAAAAGCCTTTGAAAGAGAAACAAGTGTACAGGCTTCCTTTGACTTGGAGACCAGTGTCATTTCTCAGGGCTGGTATTGGGGCTGCCACTGTTTAGCATATTTAATGGTGACATGGACAGTGGGACTGAGTGAACCCTCAGCAAGTTTGCCAATTACGGTTGTGAAGACAATGCTTTTTCAGGCTTAAAAAAAAAGTGATACTCTAAAGAGGGGGAAAAATCCTTCATTAATGCAGCCAAACCTTACACATCAAGAAGAAAATAAATAAGCAGTTGACATTTTACACTTTTCTGGGTGAATCCCCATGTATAAAGCACCCACAAATAAAATTTTCGCATACATTTTTAACTTCAGTTTTTTAGGTGCTGAAATTTACTGAAGCTAAAATAAAGCAATGAACTAAAGAAGGAAGCAGACTGAAGTTGTTAACAGCTAACAGCATGGGTGTTGCCTAAGGCCAGAAATAGCTGATGGATGACACAACAACAGTCAGCAGACAAATCCTCATTACAATTGTAAATTTTGTGTCCCAAACAATTTACTCTCTTCACTATCATCCCTACACTCACTTTTTGCAGCAGCTGCACTATCACTTTCCAGTGCTGGCATAGCTCTCTTATTCTGTATTCCTGGCACAGAGCATAAGCTCTGAGATTGCCACTGTCAAAGTAAAATGATGAGTTTGGAAGAGCATTGTGGCAGAGGGACCAGAGGTAATGTCCAGGTGTGTTCTGGCCAACCTACAGCATGCTGACAAGGAAGGCTGCCCAGTGCAGGATTTTCTGGGGAAAACAAATAGGGGCAGGGAGCACCTGCCCATGAGCAGATGCAGCACACATTCCATATCACATGGAAAAGAGAGGATGCACAAGCACAGAGTGTCTGGCTGAACTGTACTCTCTTGTCCTTAGATCACAGAAAAAAAGTCCTCAAAAGAATACAAGAGTACTTGAGCAGAAAACTGATGGAAATACTAGGCGCTCAGAAAAAGTCATAAATAAGTTTGACCCAAAAACCATCCTCTTGGCTGTCAATGCATATAAATATGTGCTCACGTGCTCCTCTCCACACAGCACATTTTTACATTTAGCCACATAATTACAGACTATATCATAAAGCACACACAAAAGGATAGAAGCAAAGATGCCTGAGAAACCTTTACTTCTCCTTCTCTAAGAATCCGGTGTGTTTATTTGCAACTTTAAAAATGGTTTTTATGTGTAGGATTTGTGTTGCTCACACTACAAATAGGTGAAACAGAATGCTACATTAAGAGCCGACCTCCAGCCTGCTGTAAACTCACTGGAGCCACTAGACTAACACAAGTTGCAAACGTGGTCTGCATATAAACAAAGAATGTTTTTTTCTTGACTTATGTATATTCTGGCCAGGCACTGAGACAGAAATAGCTCTACAGAAGAAACTTAGCTCCCCTTCCTTTAAAAGTGAAGTGGTGAGGGTAACTATCTAGCTTCTTGATTAATGAAAACAGTCTTCAGTGTGAAACATATGACTAACATGTTCAATAGGTCTCTATTGATAAATTACCATATATCTCCAAGCATGCTATAATTAGGTAATAGGCCAGAGTTGTAAATCTAATTCAATTTTTATTGATGCACCTCAGCTTTGTATCTTTTCCTGTGGGACCAAACCAATGGGTTGGTTTTATTCCTTTCTAATTTTAAGAAATACATCCACTGCACTCAGAAATTTTCTGTCTACAAGCTATTGATGAGTGCATTAAACAGGGACCTCATTACTCTTCTACCATTTTTTTATTTCTTCTTCACCTCTTTCTGTTTGTTTCTGTCTTCTAAGCTTACATGAAACAGCCATAAAATACCAAGGTGCTTTTCACTGTTTAGATGTTGCTGTCAGAACTTCTATTTCCCATTTTAGTTGAACTTGGATTCAGCTCACCTATGAATTCATTGATATGTTGAATCTGTCTGACAGACAAAGAACTGCCTCTGAAAGAATAGGCCATCTCACCTTATTAAGGTCCTAAACAAAAAGGTATCAACCTCACTGCTCCAGCTGGGAGAATTGAGTCTCCTTTTTTGTTTTGGGTTATTAGCCTTTGATTTATAAGAAGTGCTACCATTTGTTCATGTGCTCAGCAAGGTAACTCAAAAAGAACTAAAATTCACTGGTGGGATCTAGTTATGTCATCTTGCATGCTATTTTGCACAGTTCAGGAGGAGCAAAAAATACAATACAGTACAAAACAATACAATTTATCAAATTTTGCACATTTGAATAGAAAAGTTACTGATCCAGATACCCCTCAATTTATTTTCAGGTGGAAGAAGTAGTGGCCTGAATAATAATTAAAATGCGAAATTCAAAGCTGAAGCAAACTTTTTTCTTATCCTTGGTTTACATATTGCCCCAACCCATAAACAAAGTGTATTTCTCACTCGGGTTCCCTCTCCCAGTGGCTCAACTAACAAACATTTTCCTCATTACTATCCATGGTTCTTTTGCCCTTTTCTGTGCTTGTCTCTGCCCACAGCCTAATTATCTCCCCAGGTTGCTCTGTGGTTAATTAGGGTCAGACACTTTGGCAATGTAAAGTGATTTATTCTGTGGACTTGAAAGAAGCCAAGGTAATGTCACAACCTACCAGCTGAGAACCAAGAACTCTGTCTGTCTCTTTTTCTCAAGCACAGGACTCCCACAGAATACCAGGATTCTTGTGCCTTAAGTTTCTAGAGAAACATCAAAAAGGTAGTTTGACTGAATTAGCCTCTCAAATGTTACTAGATATTTCCTTACAGAGGCAGATTCCAAAATTTAATTTCTGAATGTCTAAATTCCCTCTGAGAATTGGATGGAAATAATTTTAATCTCTTGCATGAGTGCAAAGAGGTCATTTTAATAAAGTTTGTAATACCAAATATTTAATATTCTATCTTATAAGAGCGAGCAAGCTGGGGACTACTCAATGAAACTGGATTTCTTCAGAAATCTATAGATATTCTGATACTATTTCACTTCAAATAATGATTTATTTATTTCTCTGAGTTGCTTGTTGCTTTTCCATTATTCTATGCTACTATTCTTTGGGAGTGTTTCAAATGTTTCCACCAATCAGCTAAGTTTAATGGTTGATTCACAGATAAGTCAGACTTTTCAAAAGCTGAGGCTATTTGCCATCAAATTGTCAGAGACATCAAAACTGTGCTCCCTTCTCTTGCTATGTCTAACTGCTTGTGCACAGAAATGTACTCTCCTTAAGTGATGAGATGTTGGAAGGCGCCAAATAAAAGGATTATAGGAATTAATAAAAAGCTGCTGACAAGATGGCCATTGGCAGAAAAAAATCATCCTTTCACATAAAAGACATAGAGAGCTGGGATTTTACTTGCCAGACAGAAAGACATATTAAAGATAAGAAATAATTTTTATATGCCATTTTATGATCCAGATCTTATTATTTCAAGACTTGTACACTGATAAACAATAGCAATATGAGAGGACTGGGCATTTTGAATATTACTGCAGGGCTTATGTGATGACTTTCTTAGTTTTCAGGAATGTATGTTATACTTTCATTGTGAGGTAAATCTCAGCCTTTGCCTAATTTATGGAAAGATAAAAACATCACTGGTTAGAACTAGCAAGTTTTTTCAGAGGACAACACTATAAATCCACAAAACTGCATACTTTTCAACTGACAATACTAGATCATTTGGAAAGAAAAAATGGCTGTTTCCATCTGGTCAGCATCTGTTAAACTCCATGTCACTACAGGGTGCATAAGATTATTTTTGCTCTAGTTTTTGCTAAGTTTGACCCAGTTTAGCTTCAAAAAACAAGCAGATGCACATATTAGAAAGATGCAAGTGAAAGAGACAATCTCCTTTACACCTAACTTCAGAAATACCTGAACATCTCTTGTATGAAACACAGATTAATTACTTGGCCCTTCTGTGTGCTGATCCCAACCTACTTCAGTTCTCAGGGATGCTGTCCTTTGATAAAAAACACTATGGAATAGAAGACATTTTGCAGCCTTTACTTACTAATTTACTTACTTGGCTGATTTCATTGGCTAATGACTACACAAAATACTTTAAAATTCCTTTAGTCAAGGACAGCTTTCTCAACTTGTGAGACAAACAAGAGGTGACATGGGAAAACTGGCATGCCCACAATCCCACACCAGGTGTGGAGCAGTCCACACGTCCCAGCTCAGTCCTCTGTCCCCTCACCCAGGATTTCTGTTCATGGTGGGATACAGCCAAGTGGCCAGTCTAGAAAGCCACTGTTACTGATCTTTCTGATCTTTCAGTTATCTTTCAGTAACTGTTACTGTTACTGAACTGTCACTACAGCCACGAATTAATCACAGCAGACAGCAATGCCAGTCCTACTTGTTAGCATAATCTGATTTCCGTCATTGTTAAACATCCAACTTAAGTTTTGTCACTTCAAGTATTGTAAAATTTACTCTTTAATGAAATACAGGTGACAGAAATACATCTGAAATATATCTGCTGTATTAGCAAAGGCATCAGTCAGTTCTTATCATGGCAAAGAACTAAATCCTTTGTTCATACAAAATGTATTTTCATCCAAAATGCCTCATTATCCTGTTTATTGGGTCACTTTCACCTATTTCATACCATTGTTACTCTGCTTTCTCTGGGGAATCACTACTGATTTGAAACAGAATTAGATAAAGATGAGACCATAACATACCTCAGAATGACTTGACATTTCCTTTATTTTGTGAAAGGTTGATTTAACATTAGATCAAGCATTTCTTGAAATCTTTTCATAAAATTGAAGTTTTACCAAAATATCATGTTTAGAGATAATCACATGCCTTAGAAATCACGGATTATGTGTATCATGTAAGATATTAAACCTGTCAAGATGTTGTTTTTAATACGTCTTTTAGTTAAGACCATGTCTTGACATGAATTATTCCTAGCATAGTTTCTCACACACTGGTTCAGCAAGCAATCACCCACTACATCCATCATTTCTGTTGCTGTCTCACCATATGTCTCAGAGGGATGTAAGGGGGAATTTTCCTGTTAATCATTTCTTTTTGCATTTGGTATGCAAATCACTTAAAATTGAATGATGTGGCAATTTCAAGAGGTATTGTCTTAAGAAACACTGGAGCTTCAGCACTGAGCTAAGTTTGATAGTACAGTGGATGATTTGTTTTCTTTTTTGCTTGCATCTTAACAAAATTTTACAACTAGAAAAAATTCTCAGTATAATCTCTGGCCTATTTCCTCCTCAGAGATATACTTGCAAAAATTGGCTTTATATTATCTTAGTGAAAGGCTTCTGCTTGTAATATTTCAAACCTTCATCTGTCCTTGGCTGCCAAAACATTCATCCATCTGACAAAATGGGGGGGAAAGAAAATGTCAGCCTCTGAGTGAATGGTCCTTTAAGTGAATTTGTTATCCAGGCATGGAGGATGCTGCCACAGCCACGTGCATCCCGTGACTCCTGTGGGCACAGGGCAGTGCAGGGCACGGAGACTCCGGCTACATTCCATCCACAGGGCTCCTGCTCCCAGCAGCAGCCTGCTCTCATCAGCTGGGAACCAAAACACACAACAGAGCCACTCTGTAGGCTGCTCCTGGCATCTCTGAAGATGCATATAATGAGATAAACAATGGTTTGTTAAGTTTCAGGTTCATTTCCTAAGCTCACAAAAAGCTCTGTGTACTGCTGCTCGATATTGGGAATTGTCTGGCCGTAAATGCACGTCAGTAAGGCACAGAAAGCTCAAATCTAGGAAATTAATCAGAGCTTGAATAAAACCTTTGCACAAAATCAGCAAGGTACTGAGACCTGAATTTCTCAACTGTATAAGCAGTCAGGCCTCTTTTGGAATAAGACAGAGATGGGGAGGAACATTATTAATTTCTGAGTTTTTTCTGAAAAGGTTGTGCTGTGCATAGACTACCAGGGAGTCTCTCAGGCTGCCTGCATTTTCATTCTCTGCAGGTAATAGCAGGGATGCACACAAGTTATTGCCACCAACAACGGGTTTTGATTTCATACTTTGCAATTAAGACATATTTTAAAAGCAGCTCTTTGTTTTGTGGGATCAAAGGTCAGCTTGGAGCTTAGCTTATGAGACACATACAGCAGCTTACTGAGCACGTTTTCATCTTTCCATTCAGCAGGAAAAGCTTCACACTTCTGACAAGGGTTCCTCCTATGCAAAACACTTATGTACAATCTAATTAAATAAAAAGTGGAAAGAGAGATCACAGGGTCAGATTTTTTTATATACTTTCCAGTGATTTTTTTCACATAAAGTCATGCAAAGAGCCTGGTGGAGGGGTGATATGCAGATTTCCTTCTGCCAGGTGGCTGTACAAAGTGCTAGAAAATGCAGCCATATATTTCTCTTAGTGCCTGATTAATCTTTTTACTTGTGAAGGTTTTTCTGCACAGTGAATCAGCTTCAGTCAGAGAAACAGATACTTTCTGCCCCCTCAAACCCCACTCCAGCTCTTGTACCAGCATCATAGCTGTTGGGCCTTTTCTATGGGGAAAAGGTAAGAAATTTGGAATTGAACCTTTTCAGGCAGGAAGGTGAGTTAATTAGTTAATTAATTTAAATAAATTAATTAATAAATAAATAAACATATAATATCAGGCAGTGACAGCCAAGAAAATTATTTCAAAATTACAGTTCCCAGTATATACGCTTTAGTTTTGCTGATTTTAGGCACTTACATCTTTTTTTTTACAGGAGATCTTTACACTGTGTACTGAAAAAAAGTCCCATTCATTCCTGAACAGAAGAGCTACAAAGAGCATTCCCCACTATTCACAGAGAAATGGCTGTTTCTCAAGCTGCCAGGATACTATCAGTGACCAAATTTCTCAGCTGAGAATATTTCTGTTATTCAGAAACAGGAAGTCTTGTGATTGAGTGCCTGTGAGAGCCATTTTGTCCAGCATGAAGTAGCTCTTTGGAGCTGACTGTGCCACTGCATCCAGCAATTATTGAGGTATTTCCCTTGCACACTGATATTTTGAACTACATCTGAATGCTCCTGAGTCACAGTATGGAGCTCCAAACCTCTGCATCTTCATTAAAACATTACCATCTCTTTCACACAAAAAATGTTTGGTTCTTGAACAGCCACTCTCCACAGGCTGGGCCCTGCCTCCCACTGTGGTCACTGAGTCACAAACAGTCCTGTCAGGGAACTGTAGCCCAAAAACTGTTGACCCAAACCCCTGTGGGCCTGCAGCAGCCTGAGGCAGTGGTTTTTTCTCCCATGGCACCCCAAGCTAGACACAGGAGAAGGTTGTACCACAGAGCCAGAGAATCACAGATTTGTTTAGGTTGGAAAAGGCTTTTATCATCAGGTCCAAACATTAACCTGTTACTGCCATGTTCACCACTAAACCACAGTATCACAGAATCACAGAATTGCTGAGGTTGGAAAAGACCTCTGAGATCATCAAGCCCAACCATTAAGCCACCACTGCCAAGCCCATCACTTACCCACGTCCCCAAACACCACATACATACACTTTTTGAACACTTTTGGGGATGGCGATGCCATCACTACCCCGGGCAGCCCATTTCAGTGCTTTGCTACCCTTTAAGTGAAGAAATGTATTCTAATATCCAACCTAACCTGGCACAACTCGAGGCCATTTCCTCTTGTCCAATTGTTGTTACATGGGAGAAAAGACCAATCTCCACCTATCTATAATAGGTACTCTTTCAGGTAGATTGGAGAGCAGTAAGGTCCCCCCCAAGTCTCCATTTATCCAGGCTAAACAACCCCCATCTTTCTCTTAGATCAGCTGGAAAATTGCTTTCTTCCATAAAAAAAATACGGTTCTTTTTATTTTACTGTTAGAATAGGGCCTGCAGATGTGACCCAAACCTTGATTCACCTCTTTCAAAAGGAACAAAGAACCAGATGTGCATGGAAAAGGCAGAATAGGCTTTGGCCAGGAATCTAGCTGAGGAAGACCTACAGAGGGCTCCATTTCACACTGCTCCCAAGGGGAAAGGACATTTCTTATTTAGCTGAAAAATAATGACCATTCTCTGAAAACCATATATTTTATTTTCTCTGGGTAACTCACAGACATTTTACAATGGCAATAAAGCTTTAATTTAAAGCATCAATGATGCAATCTTTCAAGAGGTAATGGTTGGTTTAGTCTCTGGCAGCTCTTTGGTCCAAATATCTTGGTCTTCACTTTTCATGGGCCATTAATGAAGAGATGAACTGCAGAAGAGAAACTTGATCCATTAAATCCATGCCATTAGTTCTTTTGTCCTCTTTGCCAATTGTATCCAGATCCAGGTAGTGACTGGAATTTTCCACAAACTTCTATTGCGTGTTCCATTTTTCTTTACTCTTTGGATAGTTTTTATTTTGGTCTAAGTATAACTTTTGTCTACAACATCTCCTGCATGGAAAGAAAACTTGCTATGAATACTGATATTTTATTGAATCATTTTATTCCTCAAAAAAATCTATGTCTCTGCATAACTCTTGATCTGGAATGTATTGTTTTGTTGCCTAAAGAAACATTAATCATAAATTCAAGAAAGACAGGGGAACAGAAATAACAAAGATAAAACTGAAACAAGAAATGAATAAAACATTGGAAAGATGTAAATAAATTCACCAAATATGCCTGTTAAATCCAAAGAATATGAATGATTTTATACACATAATGGCTTACATGCTAAAGTAAAATGTTTCTGATCGTGACTGTTGTAGTCTGTTTTGATAGCTCAAGATATTCCACTGTCTGACACATCTGAAACAATGAAGTAATTTTCCTTTCAAAGTAAAAAGAGGTATCAGATATCTAAATAGAACAAGAAATAAAGTTTTTCTAGCAAAAAACTGAACCAAAAATTTTGAGTAATTTTTCTCAAATTAAGATAATGAAACCAGATTTTCTTTCATTCTAAAAAATGCTATGAACATAGTTAGCATGAATAGATATAATTTTTCAATCTCTTTGCTAAGAAAGTTTTTTTCTTTGAAATATGAATTCAGGATATTCTCAACCATTTAAGTTTCTGACATCCTAAAAGGCAGTAACTTTTGCTTGGTGCCAATGATTCTGTGATAGGTATTGTGCCATGTATAATATTGTGTGTGTTTCTGATGCATACTTATCACCTTAGAACTTGAAAGTTAATTAAAATGTTATGGAAAGATAAAAACTGACTTCCAAATACAATGGAAAACACAAAAAGAGACAGACATGGTCAAATCAAACATTCAAAAGCATCTGCTGTAAGGTAGGGAAGGAAGAACAGGGCTCATTTTGTCTTCTGGTGCCTCTTCTGTATTTACACATGGGTGAGAGTTTTGGCATCAGGTCCTTAAGTCTGTCAGTTTTGTCACTTAAATCTAAGGGATCTAGCATTGTTACCCAGCATGCAGGAGTTCAGAAAATGTCCACCACAAAAAATATGCTTCCAAAGTTAAGAAAAAGAAAGAGAAGGGAATTACAAAAGCAGTGAAAATGCTACACAAAGGATTTACCCATTCATTACCTGTGTCACTTTTAGAGGATTTGGATGAATTTTAGATATAGGGAGTCAAATCTTCTGACAGTGTATACAGTAATGGCTGCACAAACAGGAACAATCTCCATTCAAATACAAGGAACTTCTTATTTTCTTGCATTACACAGTAGCACCAGAGGCACAGAATGTCTCAGTTTGCTGCACAGCCTGCCTGCTTCCATGCTTCATCCAGCACTCTGCAGGAAACTGAGCACACAGTCTTCTTCAGCATATGGATGAGCTGCTTCTTAGGGGCTGTTAACATATCCACCGTTAAGTCAGGATGCCAACCAAAACAACAATACATAGTTTTTGAAATTAAAAGGAAAAAAAATCCAGCTTAAATAAATCTTAAATTATGCATTTTTCCTGCCATTAAGTGCTAAATTTCATGTAAACAGCTTCTAGTGTTCATTGCTCTCTCTTTTCTTTCTTCTGTACAAAGACATGAGTAACTCACATCCTTTGCAATGTAGTACTGACCTGTAAAAAACACAAAAAGAACGTATTTAACAGAGAGAAGCACTAAATGAATGAATAATTATTTTGTTTGTCTCTCAGAATATGCACATACACAAATAAACACCCACACAGCTTTCCATGCTGTTTTACTAAAACAAATCTTCAGACCCCCAGCAACAAACAGCCAGTCACTTATTAGTAGGAATCCAAATAGATATTACAGAGCCTGACTCCTTGTGCTTTTGAGATGTAAATATCAAAATAGCTTTTTGAAGAAGTAAAATGGAAAAGCAGTTAAAGTTCAGGATTCAATTTTTTCCTCTTCTTTTGATAAATGCATTTACATTTTAATTTTCAGTGTTTTCAATTTTCATCAGTGAAAAGCTGTATCCCTGGATGAAAAGCACAATAATAAAATGTTCTCCACTCCATAATTTTCTTGTAATTCACAGAAATGATCTGAGGGCATATAGCTCACGACAATATATATTATAGCATTCAGTGCAGAGAACTCAATTGTTAGGGCTGCAATTTCAAACATATGTATATTAATGAACTGGCTGTGGCTTCATTTTAAATTCCTAAAGACTTTTTTGCTGACATAGAATCATCACGGCTGTAATCTTAGAAATCTGCAAAGATTGTCAGAACAGTGCATGTTATTTCATTTATTCAATCAATACAAGTGTCAATGCCAATTATGCTGCAGAAATCCATATAATAGTCCTATTTTTTAAGTCCATATGGCACCATAGATCATGAGAGGAACAGAACAATGTGACATGCCACATCTTACATACTTCTGGCAGAGCAGCTTGCCTTTATTTATAAGAACATGCTACAAATCTTGTTCTGCTTTTATTGCAATCAGTTCCCTTTCTACCTCAAAGTGATAAAGTGGATTTTGCTAATCTAAAACAAAGCAAAAGTCCAAACAAACACTGGAAACATTATTGGTCTTTATCTATAGCTTGGGACAGTTTTTAGTTACACATCTTAATTACTCTGGCTACTAGAAACTGCAGAAAAAACTTGTAACTTGCTGAACATACAACAGCATCTACAGTTAACAACTGCTCACTATGGTACCCATTATAAAATGCAAGATTGGTGTGCAGAGCTATAAAAAAACATACAGACTCTATTCTCAAAAAACCCTGGTACATCAATAATAACATCAGTTGAGAAACCAGAGGATAACGTGAAATAAGTAGGAGGTCAGCAAAAGCCTGTAGATAAAGCTCAGAAGAGAGGCTGAGAAGCAGCACAGAACGAAGACTGCATTCAGCACAGTGCCAGAGAATAGAGACAGGCTGAAAGCAATCACTGGGAGCCTGTGATTCCATCTCTGCACGGAGACCACGCTGCCACAGGGAAGTGTCCCTCTGCCCATGCTAAGGGAGCCCAGGGAGCTGTCTGGAGCCTTGTTCTTTGGGCAAACTGCACTCTTCTTTACTGCAGATACTGCAGGCTTTCTTCTGCTTCCAGCAGACACCTTGCCCTGCTCCCATTCAATTCTTTTTCCCTTATAAAGCTTTATTTCTCTCTGCCTAGGTTTGTAGAAGCTCCCACGAGCTCTCTTTGCACCTACTTTATGTTTTCTGATCAAGTTTAATTTCTCAGGTTTGGTCAGAATTCTCTCCACATGGCTTTCAGGTTTGTTTTCCTCCTTCAGTGCAGACTAAGATGGACCTATAGCCCTCCCTTCCTCAGCTCTGGTGCTGCTGAAGGCACTTTCCGTAGGCATCCTCCGCAGCTCCACATGGTCCCAGCCAGGGAGCAGAGTCTCTTTTAGAGCAGGAGGTAAACAAGCCTGGTCTTAGCAAGACTGGGAGCTAACTGCTCTCTGGAAACACTTCTAAGGATAAGCATCAGGAAGATCTATTTAAGCTAAAAGTTAGAATTTGCATTAATACCATGGTTGTAAGGGAGGCACAAACCACATCACACTGGAAACAAACACACACACAATAAAAAGCTGGTTTAGGAGTCTAATTTCTTTTAAGGGAAATGCCAATAAATATGAGAATAATATTATGTAACATAATGCTTGCTTGCTCAAGTCTGGAGTATCTTCTGACACAACTGATATAATTTCAAACATGAAAAATACATAAGCAGCAAAGTACTTTAAAACTAGGAGAGGGCATATTCACTTCCACCATAATTTTTCCTCATTATATTGGCACGATTATATGCATTATTCTAAATATATGTGAATTTATTGGCATAGTGATGTAGTCAATATTTTTTTCTTATGAAAGGGTCTAATGAACCAGTTGAAATCTGGGTATTTAAGTGCAATTGGATACACTGCACTTGTTCACTCACAAGATCATGTCCTTCATATTTTTAGAAACTTAGTCAAGACTGTTGTGTTCACTCATCCTAAATTTATTTGACCTTAATTCATGCTTGATGATGCAGTGAGAAAGCCAAAAGGGACATAGCAGACATAACAAGAGATGTGCCTCACGGCAGGGAGCAGTTTATTCTAATGATTATTTATAAACCCTTTTAGTTCCCCAAGACGTGCTTTAGCAGTTGATTATAGTTTTCTTCAGCATTTTAGAAGCTGTTCTTAATAATGCAGCAGATTTTTCTAGCTGGTAGAATTGTGCTTCTGATTACTTTTACATCTGTTGTGATACTAAGAGGAGATGCTTGCCCCTAGTCACAGCCTGTATAGCCAAAGAAAGGGAACTTAGCTGCTGAACACCTACCCCTACAACAAACAAGCAGTAGAGTGGCTTTCTAAGTTAAAACTCCCTTTGATTTCTCCAGATAATTTTTTTTCCCAAGTTAAGACTGCAGGGCTTGGCTGTGAGTTTGCAAGTGCCAAAGAGCTGAACTGAGTTTTACTACTCCATTACTCATGTGTCTCTATTTTTCCCCAAACTCTTTATATAGCTGCCACAGTTCCTCTGCACCTTACAAGAGATGGATGAGCCAAGAAGCACCTTTTTAGCAATATCTGTAGCACTTTCCAAGTGCCAAGTCATCTATTTTACCTAGGATATAAGCAGTAGCTCTGTGTGCTAGACTGCAGGCCAACTGTCCTGTAAATAAATCCTGGTCTCTCCAAGTTGACCCTCTGCGCACATTTAAACACTTCATCCTTCAGAACTCGAGGCTGCTCTGGGATGCACAGCAGCTACTGAAGGAGTCTGCAGCCACAGAGAGCCCTGCAATAAGGTACTGGGGTATTCAGCAGAGACAGCTTCCCAAAAGAGTTCCTTACCAAAGCCAAGGTTAGAATCTGTCCACTTCAGCTTGTGACTTTCTGCTCTCTCCTCCTGCCCAGGTTTGACTCTGGGATTACAAAATTTGAAGTTTCCCTGAGCATCCTTCTCAGTAGGTATCCACAATGGACAAGGAATTCACAGTAGAGAGAAAAAGAGAAATAAACACTGTGATAAGCCAAGGCTTCCTGTTACCTTTATATTGTACACTCCACTATAAATGTTTGGTATAGTTGTTTCCTAGGAACTATTAATTTATTTGCAAGCTGCTTCTACCACAAAATGGCTGATTGTTCCTATTCATAGGCAGGGCTGATGTACCTTTCTGCTGAAGCAACTTTCATGGAAAACAGAGATTTAAACAACTGCAAAAAATACCTTCATTACATAAAGACACAACCACTAACAGCAGCCTCCCTTACTCTAGTGCAGAATTGTAGATTTTAGGCAGAAGCCTGAAAAAATCTATGGGTGAGGAGGGGGAAATCACTGCATCCTTTCATGATAACCTTTTATTCTTGCAGCACCTACTTCTCCATGGGCTGGATCCTGCAGGACAACAGCAGTAGCTGTGGATTCTGCCCATCCAACAAGGTGACATAAACTGTGCCATGCTGACAAGTGATCCCACACAAGTGGTGTAACCACTACATGCACTTCAACTTGCAAAGTTCTGAAAAAACAATGGGGCATTTTATAGTGTTGTTTCATTGGTGGCCATGCAGTGTCAGGGGGATTAAGCCCACTCCCTCTTCTGCAGCTATCCCTTATCCCCTCTTCCCATTTAAGCATAGGCACAGAAACTCCTCTCTCTCTCAGCTTCAGGCAGTCTCCTCAATCCACAGCCTGCACAGGCACCTCAGCACACCCAAGCTGTGAATGCCTGCCCTCCCCATCACTTTCTGCAGCTTGCAGTACCATGCCCTGGCTTATCCCAGGCACAAAGCAAAAAAATAAAAAAAAAAAAAGAAAAAACTCAGAGTGCGCTTTAGTTTTCTTAGTTTGTAGCTGCTGGCTTTGGTGGGCTTTTCTGCTTGCAGCTGAGCTGACTTTCACAGCAAATAGCATAGATTAAGTTCTGTGCACTGAGCAGGGATTTCTCATTTCATACATCATTTATAACTTTCTGCAGTGATTCCACATAGTCAGTATCTCTACATAACACAAAGATGAGAAGGATGGAAAATATAGCTGAAAAAGTGACAAACCTGCAAATTGCATTTATGTAGAATTCTGTTGCCACAAAGCTTCTACAGCAATTTTATGGGAACCTAGTAAATTCAGTATAACTAAATTTGCAGTTTAGGAAAGTTATGCATTTATGGATTTCAGTACAGTGCCATATTACAGCTTAGCAGAGATGCTAAATATCTCTCACACAAAATGGAAATTAAATCTGCTGTTCTATTTTGTCAGATCAGGTCTTTGCCTATGGTACATTGGGCATAGATTTCACTGTTCCTTCCTCGCAGAAGTGAAAAATCACACAAACAAAACCCACTTTTGCAAAGGTTGCAAACACTAATTACATCCTGTTGTCCTATAACTGGCAAGTGATGTCTTTTTTCATTTTTTATTTCCCTAGGTTATTTCATCCATCATTCATTACCAGAATATGAACGGAGGCAACTACAGAATACCACATTTTGGTGACATCCAGATTCCAGTGAAGTAAACAGCAAAAATCCCACAAGTTTTATTAGAGCCACATACTGTTCCCTTGTACTAAGTTCTTGTTTTTATAGTCGGAGCCAGTTGCCAAAATGCTGGTCCTGATCCCAGTTTCATAGCTGGATAATCAGGATTTACTACAACCTAAATCGTGAAGTCAGAATGGTGCAAATAAGAGAACTGGGGCCATCTGCTGCAAATTTCCAGATATCAAAAAGTAACCGAAGAAGGGAGAGATTTTCTTACCAGCCTTCAACTAATGGCAAAAGTTTACAAAGAAAGTCCTATCATGCCTGTCACCCATATTTAACTGTATCTTAAGTCAATAGGAAATAACGTCAGTAGGATACACGCACTCACAAACACATACGTATGAAAACATAAAATTGAATTCAGGTTGAAATGCTTTTCATTTCAGTACAGCATATTGCCATCAGATAAAGAAAAAATACATATTATTCTCTGTCTAGTTCTTCCAAAGGAAATAATACCAAAGGTTTAAGAACATGCATTGGCTTCCTTCCTGATAGGATTTAAAATGTTCTTTTCCAATGTAAGTGCAAAACCAAACATTAAGGCTGAAAATCAAGCACACTAGTCACGCACATTCAAAACTGCTTGAAAAGACTGGACCTGCTGCAGCCTGTGGCACAACTCCCACTGACTTCCATGGGGCCAAAATTCCACCCAGTTCCTAGGAGAACATTAAATTGGCCACATTATGCATCTCATTTAATGGACTACATTAGCAGGCATGATTTATTAAGATTCACATTCAATAAAGAAATCAACTGCATTGTGGAAAGTATTCAAATTAATGCATCTATTAGAGCATACCTCTAAATTAAGGTAGAATTCAAAATCTTACTTTTGGTACTACCTGACTTCTTGCTTTCCAAAGAAGTATTGCAGTAAGGGAATTCTGAACTCGATTTCCCAATTTTCCCATGGCAGAACAAGGGAGTCATCTACCATATGAGTTTTATCAAAAATTCTTAAAAAAACAAAAGGAAAAAACCCTTCAAATCAGACTATGCTACAGCACAAAATGTACAGAGCCATGAGTAAATGATTTAGCTCTTTTGTTTTTTTTTTTCAAACTAATTCCCTGCTTATTTTTAACCCAATTACAAGTCTGTTGGCTGCCAGTAAAATTTGGATCCAAATATTTCTGCTAACCAAGTGGAATTGTTTGGATAGTACAGTCAAAATTTCTAACATCTTAATCAGGTTGCTTTCTGACTTTTTTAATAACAAAAGTAATTCGGTACATTAAAACTGTAATTCTTGAAAGTCCAAGAAAAACATCATAATAAAATACCAATTTCTTTAGGGAAAATTCTAGTATAATAAAGAAACCAAGAGGGTTTTATTGAAATTACTTCCAAAACCTATAAAAATTAACAGATTAATCCACTTTCCATAAGTTTTGCTGCATCTTGGGTAGATTTATAGGAGGACTGGAATTACAGTTTCTGTTATGCGACCACAACACCTTCTAAAATGTTATGAATGTCCTGTCACTTCATTGTGGCAGACATTGTTTGTCTGTTCATTGCCAGAACAGACAAACCTCAGCAGCTCAGTAAGCACAGGGCTGAGTGGCCATGTCCTGCAGGTCACTGTTCCCCTGTGACCCAAGGACTGGCTGGTACCAGCACCCTTTGTGCTACAGACAGTAGGAGAACACAGCTGAAGCAGAGCACCAGGGCATCACTTCAGGTGCATTCAGGGGCTCTCACAAGAGGAGATGCACAGCACAGGGCTTGGGCCATGAGGGCACCCTCTCTGCCCCAAAAATAGCAGACCCTGAGCATGTGGAAAGCATGTACGGAACCATAAAGACTGATATTAACTGTCAAGAGTAAATAACTGCCACCCCAACCAGTCCCAAACTAAATATTTTCAGGTAAATCCATACTGAAAGTGAAGAAAGTCTGACCACTGCAGGCAACTGTCAGAAACTCTGAATAATGAGATTTTGTTATATGCATTTCTTAATGCAGAACAGCAGTAGCATTGAATATGCTGGGACAATGCAAGGGTTTTTATTCTCTTTCTGTGAAAGAAAATAAATGGGAAACTTCATATATTCATTGGCTCCAAAACCAAAGAAAAATAATCACAACCATACAGAAAAACCCATTGCAAAGCTAGTTGTATAACTTCTTTTGAGTGCTTGATTAAACATATTCCTAAAAGATGTACTTTTATGTACTTTTGCCATAAACATATCAAGACATGCCAAATTTACCACATTCCTTGATAAATTATTCATTTTCTCCCTGCTAAAAAACACATCTTCTTTCAGGATTCATTTTATGAATTCTGAAAATGCTAGCAGCCATCTTGCTATGCCTTTCTCAGCAAGACTGGAAAATCCTCAGCAAAAGCCTTGGTGAAGAGCCATGTGGCATCTTTGTTATGCCTTAAGCGCCCCTCCTTCAAGGCAATCTCTCACCTTCACTTTGATAAGAACTGAACATATTTGCAGCCCTTCTTTGCTCCCCAGCCCTTGTGGCCCTGCCTTTTATATCATAATCCTCCCTTGTATATGCTCTCTTATTTGTGCTGCAAACTTCATGAACCAGGAATCTCCCAAACACATCATGAGTATCCTTTGACCAGTAAAACTCTCGTGGAAACTCAGCTGTTAGCCACTGAAATATTATCTTCTGCTGTGTCTCCCCTGCCCTCCAAAGTGGGATGAGAACATGAAACTTTCGCAGCAGCTTCAGTACTGGGTATTGTATTGTTCTAAACCTCATTCTGTGAGCTCTTGGTGCCCTGGAACTCCCCTTGAAGTATCTTGGGAGATACAAACCATCACTGTAACTGGTTAGATTCCATCCTCCTTTCCTTGTCCATGCTTCCTACCAGCATGGTGTTGGTGAGGTTTGGCCATGAGGCTGGACAGGTACTGCCCTTCCCTTACCTACCTCCCTCCAATTCCCAATGGCTTTATCCAGACACAAATACTGTGCCTTACACTCTAACTTCTTTTAAAATCTATTTAAAATCTAATTGTTTCTTTCTTTTTTTCACAATGAAAAGAGAATACAGTTTATTAGTTGGATCCTGTGGGGTTTTCTCAATATTACTGGAAGAAGCCAATATTTTGCTGACTAAAGGAAATTTATAAACAGCCAATTTCTAAATTAAACAGATGGCTTGTTAAAAATGAGCAGTCACTTCTTTGGCACACAAAACCAGTTTTAATTCTTTTTGTATTATAATATTACTGGTTTTGTTTATGTTAGAAGTAAGAAGAGTGACAGTTATCATAGTCCCACCATGTTAAGCAACAAATAAAAAAATAAATTGTGTGGGTTTGTTACAAATTGCCAATATCCTGTTACTTTCACTTATATGTATGTATGAATTTGGTTTATTGGAAAAGTTTCTGGTGATGGAAGGGGAGGGCATCTCTGTGAAGCTGCTGGAAGATTTCCCTGTGTCCAACAGAGTCCATGCCAGCTGACTCTAAGATGGACCCATCACTGGCCAAGGCCAAGCCAGTCAGAGATGGGGATAGCACCTCTGGGATAACATTTTTAAGAAGAAAATAAAGTTATCCTGCAGAAGTAATTGCAGCCAGAAAAGAGAGGAGTGAGAATATGTGAGAGGAACAGCCCTGCAGACACCAAGGCCAGCGCAAGAGGAGAGGCAGGAGGAGCAGAGGTTCCCCTGCAGCCCACAGTGAGGTAGTTGTGCCCCTGCAGCCCATGGAGGTGATGGTAATTGCTAAATGGTCTCTCCCTGCCCTTATCTCAGCTTCTGAACCTTTCACTGTATTTTCTCTCCCCTGTCTACTTGAGGAAGGCAGGATGCTTTGGTGGGCATCCAGCATCCAGCCAGGGTCAAATCACCACAATGTAACAGAATTAAGTGAAAAATATCAAGCTGGTACATAATTTAAGATCAACTGGTTTTACTTATTGTCAACCATCCCCAAACTTGATTCAGACCTGCTAGACAGAAAATCCACTGTAGTGGACTTCTGAAGTGTCTGTTCATGCAATGGTGCTGCTTCTTCATCTAGTTCAGGCTTAGATCTCTCACAGACATTGTGGATAATCTAAGTTAGCATTTTTTCTTCTTAGAAAGTGAAAAAAAACAATCACATATGAGACAGTCCTAACTTTGCAAGTGCAAAAGTGAATAAAGACAAGTTTTCTTGCAATGCTGGACAAAAATCTGGAGGAATTCCAATCAGTGTGCTGTATGAAACAAGCAGCTTTGAATGTATTTGCTTGAACCTGAAGAATATTACTCTCTGAGAATACTAATAAACCTAAAGAATATTAATACATTTAAATCTAGATGAAAACTATAATAATTCATCATTTGAAGTCACTATTTGGATATTCTTCACAAAGTAATTGAGCTCTAGAATTACGTTCATCAGAAAAAGAGGGTCATTGCAAAACCTGTGTACACACCAGCAAGCTAGCATATTTTTATGACCAAGGATTTGCATGTTTGTTGATTATCTAGTCTGTGCAGGTTCCAGAAACTTTGATCAAGAACTAACCATGGCAAAGGAAAGTTATTTGCTTAGTCACAAATATACACCCATAACAGTTAGCTTCTCAACCTTCCCAAGTTAGCCCACACTGCACTCTGCTAGAACAAAATTGCTGACACTATCACGAAATATTGGCATATATATGCTAAGTCTGAGGATTTCAAAAGATTTTCAAAGAAAGTAACCTTGTGACTTTCTACAACTGGGTCTCTATGCCTTGATTCTGTGAATAATGAATTTGGAGTAATTTCATTTAGAAAGAAGCAGAGGAAAAGGTCACTTCAAACATGGGAAATTAGGCAATGTGAGTCTATCAGAAATCACATTGAAAGGATTTGTTTCTTAAAAACAATTAAAAAAATTGAAGACCAGCTAAATATATTAATCTTACTCCACAGATGTTTGATAGAAAAAGATGCATGAAAGAAGCCCCAAGCCCCTACCAGAAATACTGCCACATCCAGGCTGGGACTCAGTTGGACAAACAAAACACACATGCATAGGCTGCACTCCTCTTCAGTCACTGCCTCCCTTCCATAGGATGTTACATGCTGGAAACACTGCAGCTGCTCACTGCCACACTGAGGGAAACAGCACGGGCTCTCACTGCTGCAGGATTTGGTCCAGGACAGCTGAAGACACCACAGCTTTTTCTTGCCACCTTTCCCAAGCATTAGCAAAATAGTACAGGGAAACAGAGTACCAGAAGTCCTGACACATCACAAGTACAGTGATTATATTTTTGAAATGCCTTTACCCAGCAGGATAGCAACTGAGGGCATTTTTAATATCCATGTTTTATCAGATCATCCTCTGTAACCAACAGTAGTTTTAGACACTGATGTGTGTCTGTACATCCTTTAGTAGCTGGCCTCTCCTGTGATAAAACATACTTTTTTTTCTATCTTGTAGCTTCTCTCCACCCTAAAAGGTTGTCATTTGTGCATTGGTCATACTGGGTAACATTTATCTGCAGTAACTGTGTTTGATATTTTTAAGTCTTAAATTATTAGCAGTGGGGAAAGCATCTACTTGCTGTACTTGGTCTAAAACCAGAAATAATATCCAGTCTGAGCTGAATTAAAAACCAGATAGTGACAAAACCAAGAGGATTTGTGTGTGTGACAGTGCACTTGATTTATTGCTTCAGATTGCAAGCAATGAAAGACAGTGTCAGTACTCATTTTCAGGTGACAGAAAGATATAAAGAGGTTATTATAGGGACTCCAACAAGTTTCTGCAGGTCTGATCTAGGAGAAGATAATAATGCCAGGTACTACACAGGGATGGAGCAGAAACACAAGAGACTAACTGCCCTTGCAGGAGCTTCCCAGAAAGCACCTGAGGGCTTCAGCCCCTGAGAACTGTACACATCCAAAATACAGATTTTCAAAGCTTTTATCTAGTCCTGAGGCATTTCAGCTGCAAACAAATAGTCAGGTCCCCAGGGCATGCTATATATTTCTTCTAGGTGAAAAGCTATGCTCAGAAATGAAGAGCTCAGCACTGAGCTCACACCTAATTCCCAGCAGGACTGGCACAGTAAGGTCCCTTGTCTGTCTCCGTGGTTCAGCCCCACAAGGCCACACATCCTGGCAGAATGTATCCCAAACACAGCAGACAGCACAACCTGTGGATCATTCACGGGGGCTGTCAAGAGAA
Source organism: Parus major (assembly GCF_001522545.3). Taxonomy (NCBI): domain Eukaryota; kingdom Metazoa; phylum Chordata; class Aves; order Passeriformes; family Paridae; genus Parus; species Parus major. Next base: position 54,874,702 of record NC_031771.1, read on the forward strand.
ATGCACTCAAATCCCTGACGTTTACACAGCCCATTTCTCAGAGCAGGACCATCCAGCCCCTGGATACCCAGAGGTGAGTCACTGGCAACAAAAATAAAACCTTAGAAGAATCATATATTTCACACTTGTCTCTTTCATGCTTTCACTGGGCCACTGAACAAACACAGTCAGTCAGGGTGGGCTTCACCTTCTCTAATTTCAGCTGCCTGGAAGTTAAATGCCTGTTCAAGGAGATGTTGCTAACACAAGGAGAGATACTTGCAAAGAACAATTTATCCCATGCTTCTCAAACACACACCTTAGGTCAGACAGTTCACTGTCTGGAGAAGTCTCTCCTAGGGATTTGGGATATGTCTGTTCAGCAGTACAGTGCAATCCATGGTGTTCTGCAGCCCAGGTCACTCTGTCATCAGCCCAGAGAATTCCTGGGGCTCTCCCTTCCTGAGCACGGGCTGAGGTGTTCCTGCAGAAACAGCCAGGCCGTGCAGAGGGGCAGGAACACCAATGTCAAATACATTTTAAAGCTGCTAACATTTTTTTTTAATTTAATATATTACAGTAGATTTTGTACAAATATGGGGGTGGGTTTGAAATAACTGTGTCAAAAATAAATATTCATTGAAATTTCACTTAAATGGAAGAAATAAAAAAAAAAAATCTAGTCAAACTTTTCTCTTTTTTCTTCAACTAGAATTGGCCAGGTCAGCAATTCAAAGCCTCTTTCCCATTTTGTTTTACTCTCTTCTAAAGATAAGGTCTTAACTGGGGCTACTTTTCAGAACAATGATATGAAATTATGCTCAAACTAGAAGTAAGCACCAGCTGCATTCAACTACATACTGTGGTATAACATGGTTGCATTTAACATTACAGCATTGAGATACCTTCCAGCAGCACTTGGTTTGCCATGACTAAGTCTTCAACACTAATGCTTTGGGTAGCCTGCACAAAATTAATACTATTTTGCATATGATATTTTTACTGAACATACAGTTGGGCCAGATGAAGACTAGGTTAATAACCTAGTGCACTTATTCTCTGGCTGTCATAGGTCTCTTTTGAATAGTCCCAAGTTTCTGAAATATTTATGAGCTTAGGCATGGAGCTACCTGCATAACATTGAGTAGATGAGAGAGGAGACGTGCACCATCAAAAAGCATTATTTTCACTTAGAAAATCTTGCTAAAGAAAATGCTACTGGAATAGCTATATTGTTGCAAAACAGGTATTTAACTAATCTGCTTTTTTTTATAAGCATGTAAGATAAAACTAATGAATGTCTGACATAAAAGAAACATTGAAATACAGGCTAAAATCAGTCAATTGCAAGCAAATCAAAAAAGTCTTCTCCTGGAACTGTCTTCTCTGATCCAAATTCATATTAGTAAAACAAGTTAGGATTTTCACGGCCTCTTAGAGAGCTGAAGGATTTGTGGAACTCCATAATCCAGACAATTTTATAGGTACAGTGAGAACCTGATCTCAGATAACCTCCATGTCAGTGTCAACCAAAACACTTTCCTGGCAGACTTTTACCTAAAAGAACTTACAGGAATCTCATACCAGGTTAGTCAAGAGAATGAGTTTTTCAGTTACTACCAATGTTTGCTTTTTGAGGAAAATAGGGCAGCAGTGGGAAACTCTTTCCCTTATTTCTGCCCTTTCCTTGATTATCTGGGGGGCCTGGTGACACATTTGGACTGTATGGTCTCCTCCAGAGACACCTCGCCTTTAATGAATAGAAGTGCCCTTCATCCTGGAGAAAAAAAAAAATAAAAAATAAAAAGGAAGGAAATAATCATTTTGACAATCTGCCTAGGAAATTCAGTCAGAAGTGGCAGTTGTAGCTATGTGGAAATCCCAGATAAATGCAAATTTCTGCTGCATGGATTGACTCCACAGTGCCTGCACGTCTCCACAGAAAGCTCAAAACATTGTTGCTTATCTCCACTGTCTTTGCTGGACATTTTGCACACATATTAGGATCACAGCACTACTGTGCTCAACACATAGGTGTAAAACCTCTCTTAGCAGCAATAATCATTGTGTGCATGCTACATGACATAAACACACAGCCTTGCCCAGGAGAAATAGAGAAGCCCAGCTGCTGTGGAAGTGACCCCCTTAGAAAGTACTGACTTTGAAACAATCAGGAATACAATTGGTTCTAAGGCTTAAGAAAATAAACAGAATAGGTTTATCTGCTGCCATTGCAGTTTGAGATGACATTTTCTCTTCTGGAGATGCAACCAGGAAACATTGCGGTAGACCAACACCTGGACTGGCCACGATAATCAGTTCATCTCTTGGAACCTTTGTCTGGCAGATGCTGTATGAAAAAATACAGTTTTGTACCATCTACCTCCAGCCCATGCTGCTGTGGGTTCAGTGGAGTGGTTCTGATTTACTGTGTCTGGCCAGTGAACAGTACACGGAGAGGGGCAAGTCTCTGCAGCCAGGCGAGAAGCAGGACAGACAGGAACCTGGTGAGGCAGATCATTCTCAACAATAGTCTCTAATGCAGAATGAAGTGGCAGAAACAGTACATTATGGACATTATCATCATTATCTCTTGCTACCTCTAATAGGTTCTTACATCATTTTGCTCATTTTTATAGCTTGCTGGCTCAGAACCGACATTCTCTGTAATTCACTGGAAGAAATGCTTGATTTCAGCTCCCCTTGTTCTAACCATCCACAGAAAGGATGAAATAGGGATGTGACTGTTGGAGTAGATCACCCCTTTCTTGCATAATTCAAACTAAGAAATTTCTAAGCATGGTATTGTTTACACAAAAAGGAATAAAGGAAAATTCTTTTTACATTTCTTTTGGTCTAGCCTTTTTTTTTTTTTTTCATTTATTTCTGTTGATTAAAAAAACAACAGAAAAGAGAAAACTAGGTAAACATGGTCCTCATGAAGCTGCTGGATTCAGCAGAAAAAAAATTCAGAAGACTATGTAAAATGGTTACACAAATTCCTGAACTACCATCTGTAGGATTTTCCCAGAAGATAACTGATGTCTGCCTCTTTCAAACTGCCTCAGGACATGAAACAGAATGACACCTCATTATAGAAATGTCATAAATTGTTCCAGCATTTTTATCATATGAATATGAAAGCTCTTCTATGAGATGGCTAACAACAGGTTAGCCATCTGTGTTATGATAGAAACTCCTCTGGAAATACAAAATAATTTAAAATCACCACTATCACATGGTTGTGCCAAGAGCCCGCAGGGGGGCAACTCTGGAGAGCAGGTAATATGTGCTACTTTCTACCTCCTTCTTCAGCAGTTTACTGTTTTTCCCATGTATTTGCTGACACAAGCAGAGCCCTGGGATTCTGCATGATCTGCAGGGGTGCACACCCCAAGGAGGAGGCTCAGGGAAAGCAGGGAGATCCCAGCTTGGGGACAGAGGGAATAGGGGGAAAGGGGCATTGTAGAGCATGGGTGAGGGAAAGCAGAAGCACTGGGGTTGCAAAGTGGGAGTCAGGCTGGAACATGGTATGGGTGTGTGGTCTTGAAGGAGGAAAGAAAAGTCTGGAAACCTGGAGCAAACATGGGAGCTCAGTGGGAAAACAGGATTCTGCATGAAGTGTCTGAGAGCTAGGTGGTCTGAGATGAAAGAGAAGGAATCCGCTGTGCATACAGGAGAAAGCAGGGATACTGCCACCAGAACACTCTGCCACAGAAAATAAAATTTAGCTACTGTCATTACTGAAAGGGGCAGTTTCAGGTGTCACATCCACTGATGTCTCACACTGTTCAGTCTTTATTAACCTGCCCACACTCATTTCTTTTTATATCCCAGTCATACAGGTATTTCTGAGCGTTCTGTTGGACCTGTCCTTATTATACTCAATAAGTATTCTTCAAAAGGATTGTTTGCCCTGTTGTGGGGGAAAAAAAACAACTCACTGAGGAATGGAGCTGAGTTTTCTGCCTCATTTGATCTGTATTCTTTTCTAGACTGCATCACTCCCTTTTTTTATTTTTTTTAAGTACAGCCAATTCCTTACAGTCTTTCTTCCTTAGCAATTTTTCTTATGCTGTTTATTACTGACAGTGCTCTTTGCTATGTCCCTCTAGTCTTGCTTTACAGCTGGTCTGGGCCAGTGTTGTTCCAGCCATTCTAGCTGATGTCCTAGATGACATGACAGACCGTAGTCAGACATCCCCTGAAATACCATATACACATACATGTATATGTGTTCAGTGTTTGGTTTTGGTAGGAGTTTATACATCATCTGTACATTCAATTATGCTTCTTAGACAAGTACAAAGACTTGCGCTTGAGGAGGAAGATAGTAGGTTTGGGATTATCCTCATCTGCTGCGGGTGCTTGGTCTAATCTTAGACAGGCTGCCAAGAAATCTCTATTCACAACACAGTCAACATAACCTTTATCTGTAGGAAGTTCTGTTTTGCTGCAGACATAGAAACCTTGCACGTAGTCCTTATCACAAAGCTTTTGTTAGCGCTGTGTGTAAACTGAACCCCAGCCATCAGAGGTCAGAAGCATGAGATCCAAAGCCTTGAATTTTATTTGGGCTTCTGCAGGTTGGTTTGGGGAAGAGAAAAGATATTATGTTGTGTGGGCTCATGTTGTTTTCTGCAATGTGCTGGAATGGTCAGAATGCCAACCTTCTCCATGCTTCCTATGTGTTTATCAGAGATAACATCCTGCTACGCACTGCTTCTTTTATTCTGGGGTTCCTGTATGCAATGAAAGAAACAGCAGCAAGGAAGCACAGATATATCTGCCAAATACTGTTTTCTTCTTCAAGTTCTGGAAAAGTTGTATTTGATGAACAAATATAGATGTGATTACTACTTTAGGACCTTTTATTTCATTTGAGAGCTGTAAGTTTATGCAAGAATGTTTTTAGGATCTGTAGTTGACTTTTTTCTGTATGTTTTGCAAAAAGAGGCAGCCAAAACCTCATCGTTTCCATTTCAGTTCTCCCTGTTAAAGTGGGTGTTGAAAATTTGGTTTTATGTCTTGTCATTGACAATACATTAAGGCAACACACCATTGGTAATTTACTCATGAATACCACAAAACCAGTGGAAGCACATTTTTAAACTGGTGGGTTCTTACACCACTGGATTTCTCTTCTAATACTGGAATGAACTCCTGATGAAAGGGAGGCACTTATGCAGTTGCTAGACAAGAGCTTGCACCTGTACAAAGCAATTGACCTGTATCCATATATTTCTCCCAGATGCCAGTAAATGCACCAGTCCACGTGTATTTTTCTTGGAGTTACTGAATTTTTCTTAGAGTTACTGATATACTATTTTTCATAAATGAAAATATCTATGAATCTTCTCTATAAATCAATCAGCTATAATTTTAAGCCTCAACAGCAGTACAATGTGATAGATAAAAAACCTTGCCACTCCAATTTCTTGATCACAGCTGACTGTCTTGGACAATGCTGTGAGAAGAAAACAAAGTGTTCCTATTTCATAAGAATGCCATGGTTCTTTAATGACAGTGCAGATTGTTGCTGAGAATCCTCTTTATAACACTGACTTCATACAGCTCTATCTTAGGATATGTTTTTCAAGTCATGATTATCTAATCAGGCATTCATTCAACATGAACTTTGTCTTCACACAAAAAGATATAATATTGCATAGTTTTAAATGAAACATGGAACTGCAACCATGTATTTTACTTTTGCTTGCAATGCCAGAATACAGTCATGCTAGCTTTTAAGAGGAAGCACAAATTAAAAATGCATATTATGAAAGATATTTCATGTGAACAAATGTCAAAATGGCACGAAGTTTCACCACTTGACTAAGCTAAAGAATTAATTTAATATATTAAAATGAAACTACATAAATTACAACAAAGAAAACATTGGCAGAGTAGCAAATTCAGTTTTTCATTACCTGCTGTCCTACAGAGATTGCCTAAAAATTAAGGATTCTATATTCTTGTTTTTCTACTCTAACTCACTATCCACCCCACTCACTTAGAAATCACTTTTAATTTAAGAAAGATATAGTGGGGTGGCAGATATAGTTCACACAAGCCTATGGGTGAGCTGTAATGCAGAGTTGTTAAATCTTCGAAGTAACACTGCACATTACAACCTCTGCATCACACAGCCCAGTGCTGAGACTGCAGGGATGCTGCAGGGTGAGAGCGCAACAAAGGTACAGTCCTGTTTAAAAGTACTTCACTAATACAAATTACAGTGAGACAGAGAAGATAACATAGATTACCCTGTGACACATTAACAAAATTTCCTACAGTTGTGTTTTTTTTAAAGGGTAAGCAGAATCTGAAATCTGTCATGCTTTTAAAAGATGAGAAAGGGCTAAGGCATCTGCACATGTACAGCAGGTAGCTAATTTCAGCCATTTTCCCTACATATATTTGGGGAAAACTAACCTAAGTATTAATAGCAGAATCCCCATTTTGGAAGCTTTTTCCACCACAACAAAGTGTGTAATAGCATTTTCTCATGGGCACTAAATGCACATAGGACACGTGAAGAAGCTAGAGAAAATAGTTGAAGTAGGAAAGCACACTGAGTTTAGCAGTTGTTTTCCTGACCCTGGATCCCATTCAATCCATTAAGTAAGGGCATAAATAGTTAAATAATAGCACCCTCTGAAGCCTCATGTGCTCAGCTTGCTCCAGGGTGACCCAGAACAAGCTATCTAGCCAATGGCCATTTACACCTTCCTCCTGCTCTGCTTACTGAAATATTTTTCCCACTGATAAAGGCAGTTAAGCATGACTTTCCATGCACCTGCTTTGGGGACTTGCACAGCTCTGCAACCAGTTCAGCTACACAGGGGGAAGGCTATAAGAAACTTGGGTTTCATAGTTTAAATTTTTTAAGAATTCATTTGGGTCAGGTGAGATCAGATCTCATCCTAAGAGAGAATGAGAGTGAGCAACAGTGAGACTGAACAAGATACGAGCATTTAGTAAGAAAAGACTGTCCTTACGAAGAGGAAATGATAGAGACAGAAACTGCTTTCTGCTGGAAAAAAAAAAAAATGCACTGCATATGCAAAGCTGGAAGATGCCTAGGGGAAAAGACAAAGTTGATATCAGTGTGAGTGGCATCTTGGGGAAAACCCCAGCTGACAGAAGGAGGCTGCATAGAGGGAAGAGTGCTGGGAACTACTAGACGATTGACTGCCACATATGTGCTTTCTGGTGATTAAAATAAGCCATTTAAAAACAGACCTGCCTGAAAAGCAAAAAAGTAAATTACATTATACTGGATGGAACAGCTACCAGATGGTCCAGTTACCAGCAGCTACTAGATTTTGGTTTTGTTTTTTTAAATACACACATGCAGTCACACGAGCAAACGCTCATGGGCCAAACTGGACTGTAAAAGCCATCTGGCACTGCCTGTGCAAGTTTACTACACTGAAACCTCATTCTCTCTGACATTATTTGTGGTTAGAAGACTAATTCTAGTTTCAGCCAGGCAACTAGACTGCAATCTGGAGCACAAGAATCAGAGGGCAACAGAAACAAAGAGGGAGCCATAGGGTGGACTTTCAGCTGTGAGGAAGCAACTTACAAAAGGAAAATGAACTTCATTCTATCAGTTCCTAAAATGAGTAATGGATAGTAAAGAGAAAATTTCCTCCCTTCTTTGCTATAAATCAAATACTGTAAAATACACATGTACTCCTTTACATATGGCAGAGCTCCACAATGCTTCTCTAAACAGAATTTGTATTTTTTGCAGTTACCTACTGCTTTCTTCTATCTTCTCCAACTCCTGTCCATTAGGACATCACAGTATTAGGTGAGTTTCTATTCTCTATTAACTCATCTATACTTACAGTTCAGTTCCATTTCCCTGCTCTGGTATATTAAGTACGATCAACTCCAGGTACATACTAAAAATAAATATCTGCCACCATGCACAAATGATATTTGATATGTCATAACAAAGCTTTCATAAAATACGCTTATGGCACTCATCATATTAACATCTCCTATGCACCTTTTTTCCTAACTTTTAAGGAAGGTGTTTAACAATGAGTATTCCTAAAGAATTTCATTCTGCTAGTAACTAGGAGTTATTTTATAAAATAATCAAGGCAATAAGAAAAAGGTGAAAATGTACCTATCGTTGCACTAGAGACAATATCCTTGCCCTGAGATCTAATCTGGTAAATAACTCAGAACAGTCAGAATTCAGTTTAGTTTCATTAAATACTCTCCATGGCTATAGAGCTAGTTTTCTACCATATTAAAAGCTACATCTGCATGATATCTGTTATAGGTACCTGTTCCCTCCCAGCCGAGGATGCAATACCAGTGCTTCACTAATGGTGCTAGACCGATGTCCAGAGCCCAAACTGAGATTCAACACACAGTACAAACACAGCCCAAAGTAAATGCTTGGCCCATGTTTACCTTCCAGTCCTCAAAATTCACTCACAGAACTGTGAATTGTGTGAACACGAACTATTGCTGATCTTCAGAGCATCCTGACAAAGCTTAAAGCACTACAACCAATGGCCAAGCTACTAACATTGCCATACAGCCCACCTGTGAGGGCAGAGATGCTCAGGTTTATTGAATTCATCTATATAGACTTTCTCTTGCTGTACTTCACAAAGAAAACTCAACCAAAATTGTGGCTGAACACATTTACACATGGATGTAGTTCGGTTTGTTTCCAATATTCTGAGATGGCAGTTTAGAACTCTGAATTAGGAGGTTATAAAATTTATGAGTCTTCAATATGAGAAAAATGCTTGTGGAGGAGATAGTAGAAGCCTCAAGCTCCCCCCTGTAACTCTTCATAACCAATTCAAACCAAAATGTTCCTAGGAGAGTACTAAGTCAGATAAAATGTTATAAAAGGCCAATTATCACTATATAACTCATTCTTAAAATAATTCAAGTTACAGATAATGCTCTGGTCACAAAAGATGACACCTGCAATGCTTCTTAGCCATTTTCTCCTCAGAAACACTCTAGAAAAGTAAAGCAAATAACTAATGTGAAAGCTAGGATAGCTCACTGGGATTTCCATAATCCCCTTTCCTTCCCATCTTAAAAGCATTGTTTTCATGCTTTAAAACATCTGCTAAGGAGGCTGATCCACAGAGCCTTCAACCCAATTCTCTCCAGAGGTCAGGGTGGGCACAGTCCCACATCTGATTAGTATCTATATTTTAGAACTGAGATATCAGCTATATATAATAGAGTAACTTTAAAAAGCAGAAATATCAATATTTTGATTACAGCAATTTGATTATAATCAGGCTGTAGGTATTTCATTTTACAGCTGTGGAAATACTAAGCTTTCATTATGATAATTCTGTGGAATTTAGAGGGAAAGATCTATTCCCCAAGGACCTGTGAATCTCTTCATTAAATGTTAGAGCCAGCCTCTGAACTCTAAAACCTGAAACCCACTAAGCCTTCACATGTACTTATGATGCCTTTAATGGAATTTTGCTGATGGAGGCTAGCTCTTCAAAACATCATGTTGTAGGACCAGAAGCTGACAAAGGAATTTCTTTGCTTGAACTCCTGAGAAGCTGTATACAAAAATGTTCATGAGTCAGACCAGAATTTCTCAGCCCTCTGCCAGTCCCACCACAAACCAAAAGTGGACTGGAGGTCTCACTTCTTCAACTTGTGATAAATCCTCTCATTTAAAAAAAGGTTTGGAGGAGATTTGGTGTGTTTTGATGATTTCTGGTTCATCTATGCTCATTTTCTGATCACACAAACATTCCTTTGGATTTTTAAGTTTTTGACAAAACTAATCCTTGGGGTGCACTGATAGACACATATAACACCAGCATAAGCCCTAAAAGATGAAACCTGAGAACATTTTCCCAAGGAGGCCATAATCAGATGTGCTATAGCACAGAATGCTTTGTTCCTATAGTCCTGGAATCCCTGGTTATTCGATACCCAACCACCTATTTAAAAGCAAGTGCTCCCACTAAAAGAAAATACTTGTATTCACAGTTAACCTACCCTTCTGCAAGCACCTGCCTTGTCTTTTCTACTTGCAGCTACATGCATTTTCTGGAGGGAAAAGAAAGAGTTAAAAGAAAAACAGCCTAATCTCCACTCACACATTTGTCAACTTCCCCAAAATAGCTGCAGAATTTAAGCATAGTATGCCATTTTCCTCCCTGACAGGTTAATCCGTTTATTATTCATCCATTTAATGAAAATACCATGTTTCCATGCTAAGAATAAAACAAAACCTCCAACAATACTGGTTCTCTTTAAATCATATTAATAACCTTGCAAAATTTGATTTGTCTTTGAATTCAGATTCATTTTTAACTCCAAGTTAGAAGCAGGAAACCTATTTCTTCAGATTTCATATTGCTGCCTCTAGCCACATTTATGGAATGTTTTCTGCAAAATTATCAGCATTTCATTACCTGCTTCTGCAACAGCCATGTATCTACTGTGAAAAGGTCAACCAAAAGTTAATGAACCTCATGCTTAGCCAAGCTGCTCTTCTCCGGTGGGACAGAAATTTTCATGAAACTCTGCAAGGCTCATCTTGCAAAGTTTCCTGAATATGCTCTAAAAAAAGAATAGTTAGTAAGCCATGGAGCAAACCTGCTCCTTTTCACAGGCAACCGGCTCCATTAAGCTTTCTGCAAAAACATGGGGCTTGAGTTCAATAGTATTACTTCTAAACACAGCAGTGTTTTGAACCAGTCACAGACCTATTATGACCATGTAGCTATACAGAGCAACCATACTTCTTTCCAGAATTTAATTCTTCTGCAGGATATTATGTCTTACCTGGAAGCACCACTTTTAATACACAACATGTGGTTTTTTTACAGATTAATCATGTTAGAAAATCAGGTTCATGATCCATTCAAGTAGTATGCCTAGATCTTTCTCTCCTTCAGGCATTTCCTCATGATAACTGCTTCAGGTACAGTAGAATTGAATAATATTTCATTTTGAACTAATGAATGTCATCTCCCTTAACTCCAGTCCTCATCTCCATCCTGTACCCCAGCCCTTTCCTGTATGAACAGTGTTGCCCAACTCCACCCAACCAGCACAGGTCCTTATGTTTCAAAGAAAGCATTAACGAAGGAAAGAAATAGGAATGGTCCCATGAACAATATTTTATTATCTCTCTGGTAGTTCTTTCTCCAGCACTGGTGACTGTTGCCATGGTCTCTGCCTTCCAGATCCTTCAAGTAGCCTCTACTCCAGCAGCTTTCACTTCAAGACCATGTCAAAAGTTTGGTTTATTGAGGGGTGACATGAGAGAAGTCCAACACAATCTATTCTTTGTGAGCCTCTTTTATTATACCTCACTTGTCTTTCTTAGGTCTGAATACCAGAGGAAAACCGGTGGTCATTTATTGCGCATCTATTTGGAGCTCACAACACTGAAACATCTTTGTGGTGCCTGACACTGTCTCAAGAGTGAAACATTGCTGTGATTCAGATTTTGAATCCAATCTACTGCTTAGACAGAATATGCGCCTGAACAAATTGCTAGGAAAAAAAGATGATGACAGGATGATGATGATGATGATGATGGTGATGAGGATAAGGATTATTAATTTTTTTTAAGACAATTTCTTGTACCGAGGATGCCATTTAAAAGGAAAATACAAAATTAAGAGAAAAAAATAAAGCTTGAAAGCCAAAAGGAGTTGTTTTGGGATAGCTCTGCTTTGCATTACAGGCAAATTGTTCCAGTAAAAAGAGGAATTTTTTTGTCTTTTACTCTCAGAGAAAATTATTACAGCACTAAATGTCTGTAAGCAACTACAAATGGAACAAGAGTTGAAGGATTGTTAACTCAACTGAATGCAAATTCTGCTAGACCCTGTGGAGTCTGGATTTCATTCACTGATAACCAGAGTTCCTAGTTCAAGTGAACTGTGATTTCCACCTGCATCAACCACCCAGTTCAAACAATGCCATTTGCAAAAGAGACTATGTTGTCTAATGCTTTCAGCTCACAATTAGGAGCTGGTGTCTCCTAGCTAGATGAGGTTATGGAATTATTATGGAATAAGAAAGGTATTTTCTGATAAAAAAACAGATTAGAAGCAAGGGAAAAATGTAGTAGGACTAGATAGATAGGTAGGTAGACAGGTAGACAGGTAGACAGGTAGGTAGAGAGGTAGAGAGGTAGATAGAAAGATAGAAAGATAGAAAGATAGATAGATAGATAGATAGATAGATAGATAGATAGATAGATAGACATAATTTTTTTAAGGGGGGGGTGGAGAAAGCCAAGTAAGTTTGTAGAAACTGTAATAGCTTCTGGTAACCACTACAAAAAAACTAGGCAAATCCAGAAAAGGTCAAAAGAATCCATGGTGTTTCTCATTGGCCCAGGGATGGTAACCTTGTCTATTATATATGTCCTGTCAGTGCACCTCTCAGTTATTGGTCATTCTTGGATCTGAATTTTTTTAAAAAGGGCCTTTCTCTATCTTGTCTTTGAAATGTCCAGATTTCAGCCTAGTACAAAACAAGAAATTAATTTGGAGTGGAAAAATGGTTCCTTCTCCAGCTGCATTACCAAATCCCAATCTCAGCCCTCATGTAGGCCTCCCTGTGGCTTCAGCCAAGTTCACCTATTTCATGGTTTTCCCAACAGTAATATAGGATAACAGCTCTCAGAACAACTAAAGGTTAAGTGTTGTCTGAAGCACAATTTGGAAATGACTAGGACTTGGAGATGGCCAGGACTTGTAGAGGCCTTGTCCAGGTTCAAGGCTTGAGGCATTGCAGAGGTCTATGCGCATGACCACAGCAACAACGCAGGCTGGAAGGGACCTCCAGCAGGCTCCAGACCAATCTCCTTATCTAAACTGGGTCAGCTGTGAGATCAGATCAGGTTGCTCAGGGATTTAGCTACTTGGGTCTTGAAAACCTCTGAGGACAGAGACTGTAGAACCTCTCTAGCCAAAATGTGTATTTAAAACATCTGTTGTTCAAGTGCTGCCTCAGAACAGCAGTTATGCCAGGGCTGAATATCCTGCTGGTTTTAAGTCAGCAACCCTTCCTACTTATCTGCCTTGACAGGAGTCATCACCATGGCATCCAGGCACCTGAAACAACTACCTAAGGAACAATACTGAAATGGCAAGGCAGATCCCAGCACAGCTATGAGAATTCAAAGACAACACAATACCCAGTGCATTTGCAGGCTGCCAAGGGCTAACAGGATGCTCTCATTTCTTCCTAAACATGGGTGACCCCATTCCTGCATGAAACCTCCAGCTGCCTGCCTGTGGTGAAAGCCAGCAGCGCTTCCAGGCTTCCAGCAGATGCTCATTCATTGTCACAAGCAGCACAGAGATACGCCCAAGTGTAGCTGGAGCAATGAGGCAGGTCATAAACAAAGCAGGAGAGATTCTTAAAAAAAGCAACTCTCTTTGAGAAGTTACACTAGAAAATGTAATGCTCTGCACTTTTTCCTTATCTGCTGCTGTAACTACAAACTGCATAAAGCTCTCACCATATGTCTTTAGCTGAACAAAAATAATGTTTCATACTCTGCTTTTGACCACTAGAATGAATCTGTACAGGTTCATTTGTTTGGGTGGACTGCATGCCCCCAGCATAGTTATTTAACTTAACTGTAACTTAATTTCCTAATAATCCTCATCAAATTTCCTCAAGCTGACAGAATACAGACTGTATTTAAATATTTATTTATATATTAATGTATTATGATTTATTTATTTATTTATTAAATAGCAAATTCTAGGTATTAGTAGTCCAGAGCAAGTGGCAGTTAAATAATGAAAAGCCTATTTTTTCTTGACACTGCCAATTGACAAGCAATCACGGTATTTTAGTTTGCTTATGTATCTCAGATAGGCTAAGATCAAAATACCTGTTGTGAAAAGACTTATATATACATCTATCTCAATTTCAAAGAGAAGTTCAAATATTTCACAAAGCTAAGGCAAAAAAAAAAAAAAAAACCAATATTCATTCATTTTCATATGAAACTATGCTGTAACATTTTGGTATGCAAAAGAGGTCTCAGAATGGGGCAGGGAGAGGGAATGTGAGTACTGAAAGAACCTTATAGCTGCTTTGCCATACTGCACTTACACAGCAGAGAGCTCAAGGACTTGCTGACCTTGGGTACAGATACTGACCAATTGTTCCACAAGGAAAGGACATTGCACTGCTTGGACCTAATAAGAAAGGCAAACACTTAACAACAGGCATGGAAAATACCTGCTTCTTTTTCTGTCATTTCATTACCTGTTTACAAGATTAATTTAAAATATTAATAAGTAACATTAAGTCTGGATGTTTGAACATGAAGTTTATGAGTTCTGAGTCCTAGAATATTAATTAATGTTTGTGGTTCACAGTAAAAGATATGATACATACAACTCAATTTATATGGCTAAGTTTTGAATTGTGGGAGTTTTTGTCTGTAATTGAGAGATGGGAATGGGAAAGGAACAACTATGACTTATAAAGCAACAGGCTTTCTAAGTTCTGCTTTTAGAAATACTTTGATGACTAAGTAAACGTCCAAATGTTAAGAGAGATTTGGAATGAGATCTCGCCCCGCTGCCAGTCAGAGCACACGACGCAGGCCAGAGGCAGCTCTTTGAACACAGAGTTGGTGCTGCGGGGGCACAACTTCCCCAAAGTTCGCACAGAAAGTAGAGATTGCCACCTCCTGGCCGAACCCAGGGCAGCGCCGGGGACTGGCACAGACATTCAGGCTCGGTCGAAATTATGTATGGGGACCTTATAAATGCCTCAACCACGGAGGCAAGCTTCAAACCAGAGCCCTTAAATACCAAAGCTAATCACTGATGGATGATCCGAAGGAAATCAAGTTACATCAGAGCAGTGCCTCGTACTTTAACTGGGAGACCAGGCTGCATTATGTTATGCTGCTAATTCGTTTCCATACTGTCAAGAGAGAATGCTCAGGGAAACATTTGTTTTGTTTTCTTTCTGAAACAAAACAGTCTATTCCAACAAGACATGCATTGTACACACTATTAGAAACATGTAAAAATATAAAACCGGAAATGTAATTTTTTGTATTTTTTTCTATATTTTTTTTCCCAAAATTATTTTGGATTTTTTCATTCAGGGTTGAATTGAAAGCAAAATGTCACGTTTTTCCAATCTGAAAATGCAGCCTGGTGTGCTCAGGGGCAATGGGCACTCGATTTGGCCTCATTTGGCTCTGAGAACACAGTCAAACCACAAACTTAAAACACATCTGGAGAGAGATTACCCTCGTACTGCCCCAAAGGACCTTGTGTGGACTAGCACCATTTCATCAGCATCCAACCTCTGCATTAAACCACAGTGCAGGAACCATGCTGAACTCCCAACTCTCCTAAGAAGTCCTTCCCTTTCTCCCACAACTCAGGAGCAGCTGGAGATGAGCCCTGCAGGAAGGGTCTGGGGGTGCTGGCCAACAGCAGCTCAGTGTGAACCTCAGCTCTGGCAGCCCCGAGGGCAAACCCCACCCTGGGGTGCATCAAACACAGCACAAGCAGCCGGTCAAAACAGGCCAGTGTCCTGCTGTGCTCAGCAATGGGGGGCCTCGCCTGGAGTGCTGCCTGCTGGGCTGGGGCCACCATTTGAGAAGGATGCTCAGGTCTCTGAATGCATCAGAGGAGGGGAACAAAGCTGGTGAAAGGCTGGAAGGAATGTCCTGTGAGGAGTGGCTAAGACTCTGGACTTGTCTAGTTTGAAGGAAAGGACACTGAGGGGCAACCTCATTGCTCTCTGCAGCTTCCTGAGGAGGGGAGATGGAGATGCTGATCTCTTCTCCCTGGTATCCAGTGACAGGACATGTGGGAATGGCTCAAAGCTAGGCCACAGGAGGTTCAGACAGGACATTCAGCCAGCATTTCTTTACCAAGAGGGAGACCACTGGAACTGGCTTCCTGGAGTGGTGGTCAATGCCAGAAGCCAGTCAGAGTTTAAATGGCCTTTGGACAGTGTGCTAAACAATATGCTTAAAAACTTTTGTTCAGCCCTGTACTGGTAAGACAGTTGGAGAACAGGTGTTTTGTTGGTCCCTTCCAACTGCAGTATTCTCTTCTATTCTATTCTAGTCTAGTCAAGTCTATTCAAAACTGTATGTTAAGCAAAACCAGGAATTCCCAAATTGTCAGAAAATTATTATTGTGAATATAATGTTGCTGCAATAATGTTCAAAGTGGAAAAGAACTTTGCTGCAGGCACAAGCATATATACTGAACCTACTGGCCTCTCACTGCTAACTTGTATTCATGACTTCTAAGCAAGTTCCTTATTTTGTAAGTACATTACTTCTTACAGGTACATATTGGCCATTCACTCAACTACTTTTTTGCACTCTCCTGCCCTCCTTCCTAGCCAACAGACTTATCAACCACTAAAGCTATTGATGTTTGTCTTGGAGTTGCCATTTTGCAGCAAGTGAAACACAAATCCCAAACCGGCTATTATATGTGTTGTTGACGAAGGCATAAGAATTATGCCTGCTTCAGACTTTTGCCAAAACACACAAACAAACTGATTTGTTGTAAAGGTGAATTTAGGGCTGAGGAAAGCTGGATGAGCTCAGTGGATTACTGCCTATCTCTTCCTACAGAGAATGTGGGAACACTTTCCTCAACAACAAATTTAAGTTGTCTAGATATCGGAGGGAATGTGCCCCTTTGTATAAATGTAGGAGAGCTTCTTTCACTAAAGACAAAGTTCAAATAAATGTGGCTATTGAATTACACAGGTGTCCTCAATGGCAGACTTTGACACAGCATCTTGGAGAAGACACAAGGAGAAAGACCTAAGAGAACTGTCATCCTGCAAAAAAATGTGGAGACCATTGTTATGGACTGGAAAAAATGGAATTATATGGTACTTGTTTGGGAAATAAAGACACTAGATTGAAAAAAATATCGACATAACTAAGCCTGTACATTGGCAGAAGAAATAAATATTGGCAATAAACAGACCTGCAAATACTTTTGGTAGAGGTTGTATGCCTGAACTGTTTAAAGTTTTTCACTTCATGTCAAACTGCAGGAACTGTGAAAAGAGGGTTAAATGAGAAAGCACAAGGAAATAAACAATTGGAAAGTTTTAATGAGTTTTTCAGTCCTTTAAACAACATGAAAGACTGCTAGAGATTTACAAATGAACAAAGGCAAGATAGAAAAGGAAATCAGGTGCCTGTTAGCAGAGATAAGAGTAGCATGCAGCCAAATAGCAAATACTTAACGAAAATTTTCACCTCATTATGTTTAAACCTCGAAGAGAAACTTTGCTCTTTTACACTATCACAATATGAAAGCTCAAAGTAAAATTGTGCTTTGAGACTTTAAATAGATCATGACTCCCTAACAATTTTAATTAAGATGCTTCTGTTTATACAAATGTGTCTTTGGGGAGCTCATATGAAGAACAGAATAAGCCTAGATGAATATATGGAATAATTTTGGCTTCTATGACTTAAGTTTCTTTTGTCTGCCTAGGAGCAAAAGGACCCAAAAATGCATAAAATTAATATTTTTAAATTACCAAAATCCCTGTTCATTTAATATACTATTTGCATTTTCCTAGCTTGCTCATATGCTAGTGCAAATAGCCATCTTAAATTGCATCGGAAGTACACAAAGCATTATCTCAACAGAATGTAATTGTGAGAAGCAAATTCTAGCTGCAGTTAAACTGGAGTTTTAAAAGAGTGCGGGGGAGAGAGAAAAAAAAGAGAAAGGAGGGAAGGAGGGCAGGAGGGCAGGAGGGCAGGAGGGCAGGAGGGCAGGAGGGCAGGAGGGAAGGTTCAATGAAATTCTTAGACAGCAGGCTCTCTTTGCTATTTTGTAACAGGATGAGATTAGCTTAACAGAGGAAACAGGTATTGGAGGCCCCCCCTTCCCTGTTCAGTCTGCCTGGTTTAATAGCAGAGGAGTAATCTATAATATAGAATCCCAGGAGAATCTAGAAATACTTTCACCTGTCCCAGAGTTTTGGATTACTTGTCTAATAAGTTATTTTAATTCTTCCCTCCGGCAAAGTGAGAAACTTGGCATATGGCAACACTGTCCTTCCCTTCTCTGCTACATAAAGTCCCACTCTGATTTACATGCAGTAGTCAACCACCACAATTAATTGACCCGTGACAGGAAAAGGCATAATCTAGTGTGAGGTGCCCTCCGCCCAGGGAGGCGAAGATTCCGTTTCAGATGAGCATTGTTAAAGTGAGACGCGTGGCTGTAAAGCCCAGCTAGCGTGAACTCTGAACTTCTGCCTCGGGGGCTGGGCCCTGTGAACCCGGGAAGAATTGCCGCACCTCAAATCCTCATGGGGTGTCAGCCCAGGAGTTCTGATTGGGTTTGAACCCCTGGGCTTTCTCCCTTGTTGTGTTCCCAGTGGTCCCTGACCTTGAACTCCACCCTAGTTCTGTCCCTCAAAACCCATCACCCTGCCTCCGTTCGGGGCTTTCTGTCTCTGGATCTGAGTTTGTTCCTGTGATGAATAAATGGTTTCATGAGCAGAAGTCCATCTTGTTGGTGTCCCATGCTGGTTCCTGGTAACTGTAGCTTCTCTGGAGGTGATGCTGTGGCTGCAGAACACAACAATCTAGTGCTACAGATTTATTTTTTTTTTCAGGAATGGTATTCACAAACTTTCACCATTAACAGCTTTTACTGAGTCTGAAAGTTCATGTATCTTTATCCTGACTCCCTTTCTCTCTCAAGATACTTTATTGCAGGCTTGTAAAGAAAGTTCTGTTATGCTGCATAGGATTTTAGTTTATGGGTAGTGATCATATTTTTTATCATCTTGTCTCTTCAGACTCTTCAACAAGAGATAAATCACAAATTTGGCTATAACAAGCAAGTACAGAAGGATACTTTAAATAGAAAAAAAAAATCCAAATTTTGCCAGGGAGATCTTTGTATTAGTTCTTAAATAAAACTGATATTAACAATCACTCAGTAATCAAAGTTGAAAAAATATCTTCCAAGCTCATGCCAGGAGAGGCACAAAACCAGGATATAGAGATTTGTTCTATTCATGTGAACAGACAAATTTTGGGACAATCTAACAGACTGATTTGGAGGCAGCAGTCATGAGAAGCTCCTTTCCTCTTTAGCTATCTCAATGGCTACACAGCTTCATGTTCTCGCTCCTTTTTACTTTAGAAATAAAGAAAGGAAGACTGAAGTATCCTTTCTAATGTGGGCAATTGCTCATTCTGTCTCTGTGGAGGAAGAGTTGGAAGCTAGTGCTTTTTTTATTAATGGACAGAAGTAAATACAATCAAAACTCTAAAAAATTTCAGACTGTTTTCTCACAAGAGAAATAAAACAGTCCTGTGAAGGGAATTCAGACTTATGGAAACTCAAAGAAACGAATTTTCATCTATTCTCAACACCCTGAATGAGAAAACTGTCACCATTTTAGATCATTTCCTTTGATGCCAGCAGCCCTGGTGGGACTAAAATATTTTGTTATCAGTGATAAACACTGCAAAACATCCCACTGCATGTACCACCTGAGGGTAACAGAGCAGCCTGAGGTCCATTGAGAATTGTCGTTTCCCAGGTTAGACACCTCAGCTATCAGCCTCTGAACTTGACATACATGTTTTCAGCAAGCCAAAAACCACCTGGTCCCCCTACAGCAATGCAGCAGCACTCCCCTCTACCAAAGCACCCACACTTCTAACTACAAATTAAATCCACTGAAGTGCAATGCTGCTCTCTTAAGAATTCCTTTTACTAAACAAACTCTAAGACGTTAATAAAGCCAGTCAGGTGATGATCACTGACACACAGGAGGACCTGTATAAAGGACCTGTTTGTGATACCCAAAGCACAGAAAAGGTTGCACAGCATCTCCTTTCAGAAAGGGCTGCAGCCAAGCCAGCTGAATCCAGCAGAGCTGTTTCAGCCACTCATCCCTCTTGCAGCCAGCATATCCTTAAAACAGGGGAAAAAAGGCTCTTGCAAAGTTGTCTTCTTCCTTTACAGCCTCACTAGCTCCTTTTCACTGAGCACAAATATGTTTTTACTAATCCCATTGCTGAAGCAAACATGATACTTCTCCATTTCAGGAAAGTTTAAAACCTTGCTAAGAGCAAATAAAAGTTAAAACCCCAAGACATTCTGAGAATAAATTTTTAAAATGCTCTCCTCCTACGGTAGGATCAAAACTGGGATGCGTGAATGTTGGGGCTTAGCATTGGTAATATTGTTAATACTTTTTCTTGACCTTCCATTCTCCTCTGGTTAAACAAATTAAATAGAAAACCTTGCATTTCTCACACTCTCCAGCATGAGTCTGGGATTGTTTCCCCCTTGTCTGACTCCTATATCAGTTCCTATTCAGAAAGCAGCTGGTCTCTGAATAGATTCAGAGCTGGTTATCTCCACACACAATATATCACAGTTGATCCAGGTTTCAATTATTTTTTTCCCCAGGAAACAATTATTTCACTATTTGTCAGTCTTTCTCCAACCCCTGCCCCATAACTTTTGAAACGGTTGGCCAATTTTAATGAAATCTGGCAAAAAAGCACAAATCTTTAAGACATTAAATTCATATCATCTTTGAGCAAATCAATAGGTGAGCAGGAAAGATTATGAGCCAGCATTATTATTTCTGCTGTTTCACTGAAGATTTTTTTTCCTCACATTTTCCACATTCTTCAAAACAAGTCCCCAGGGCTGTCCTTGAAGTGCAATAGCTTAGGGGTACTCCTCTGGGTAGGTAGTAAATCTCAACTCCTGTTCAGACACTCCACCTGAATTTACAGTGGTGCCAGCCTCAGGTGGGTAACACACTCCCCTCTGCCCCCTCAACAGAGAGACAGGCAAGGATGCCAGGCATGCTGCTGGGATATCCAGTGGGATCTGCAGCACACTGGCAATGGGTGCACCTTGACTGCACCTGAGCACTGACTCAACCTGCAGCCACACCCAGCAGGGTTGGGTTTCACCTAGGACACCTTCACACATGCCCCTTCCACACACCCCCACCCTAGCAGTGACTTTGGACCTCGTTCTCTTAATGCTCAGCAGTACCAGGAACCAAGCATGGAAGGTAGGTCAACAGCAACAAAATGACCCATCTCCTTCCCTCCCTCCAGTCCACCTCTCCTAAAATAATGCTGTTGAATTATGACTCACCATTCCTATTCCTCCAGACACTTGGCATCCCCAATGCAAGAGAACAAGACAAAAGCCCAAATTTTTTTTTTTTGTTATTTTCCTAAATAACACTTTAAAAAATTTCCACAGAAAATACTATTTTTGCACTAGATACAATAACCCTCATTTTTATTTGAGGATTACAACCAAGGTTGCAGAAATGATGGCATGAGCAATTTTGAGCACCCTATTATTTAGTAGCAAAGTCCTGCTTTGATCCATCTCCCTGCTGACTTCAATGGAACTGCACTAGGTATAAATTAAAGCAAAATTCAGTCCATCAGCTCTACTTTAAGCTTCATGCATTCCATTTAAGCAATGCCTCCACCTTGATTTCACCTTGCTGTAGTCAGCAAAGAATGCTGATATAAAAGGTGCCATGCTTTTGTGTATCCACTCACTCTGCTTTCATGTTTAAGCTGTACCATTTTACCTTAACATTAAAATTACATTTGGGCAAAAGTGAAAGAGTGTAGACAGAGTGTATAATCTCTTGTGCTCTTTCTGGAGAACAAGCTTCCATTAAGTTCTTCTCTGTCTCCCTGTACACAAATAGCAAAAACATGTATTTTCCAGTCAAAAACAAACACCAAAGTAAAAACTCTATTAAAGGGAGCACAGAAACTCATTCTAACATTTTTCACCAGAATGGAGAAATAAAGTGGTATTTCTCCAGCATGCAGGAACCTACATAAAAAAAAAGAAAAAGAAAAAAAAAAAAAAAATATGCTGAGATCATCAATCACATTAGCAGGAATTAGATGTCCAGCTGCCTAGATGCCAATAACAATACAAATAATATTACATCCATTAGTCATTATTTGCTTGTGAAGAGGTAAGAAAGCTGTAGCGTGCCTGTCCCTTCTCTCATTGCCATGAAAGGGAACAGCCATGGCCACACAGATGGGCTTTCTTCTCACAGGCAGGTCAAGGCTCCACCTCCCCTTGAAGATTCCTTTCTTGGTTACAACAACAAAGAAAAACCCAACAAATCAAGTAACACTGTGTATTAAAGTTGTAACATGTAATCTTTTTTTTGCTCTCAAAAGTCACCCTTTAAACAGGCTCTACACAGAACTTGGGCATCCAGAAACTCAATTTCTTGGCCTTGACAAAGACGTAAAACAAAAAAAATCAGGGAGAAGATGCATAGTTTTATTTTCAAAATAATGTACTTTAAAAAGCATTATATGCGAGTCCGGTGTCACACTGAAGTTCTGAAATTAGAAAAAATAATCCTAACCTCTCAGATAAAGTTATACTCAGATCTATAACTTCAACTGCTTCTGCCATGTTAAGCTACATAAAGTAAAATGAGTTAATGTCTCTGTATATCAATAAAAAAAGTATTAAAAAATACAGTTTGATGAAATGTGACTTAGAAGACTTCACAACCTTTTCTCAAACTTCAATCAGACAATATTCCCAACAAATAAAACCAGTCATATTAGCTACTGAACATGAAAACTTTAGTATTTTTACAAAGCACTTCAGTCTATCTCTTTAACTGGCCAATTTGAGAAGCCACCAAATGTCCATCTCTATCGAACTTAAGCATCACTGGCAACAACTATTCTGTTCAGTTCCAGTGGGAGAACCAGGGTCTCATGGTAGTTTTAGTTTTTCTCAAGGAATCTCTTTAGAAGTGTCCAAAAAGCTTTAGAGATGTCAGTGCAAGGTCATGACAGCCTACTCCAAATAAAAGCTTTCCTTTCATCACTTTAACACATGTTGTCTAGTCACCATTTTCATTTCTGGAATTGCCAAAGGCTTGCCTGTGGAAAACACTCGGGACAGGCAGCCTCCCACTGAAGTAAAATACATTCACTGTTCCACAGATAATTAACTTAAGTCACCAAGCTTCACATTTTACACAGAGCCTACTTGCCAGACAAATAGAAAATATAAATACATGTTCGAACAAATAAAAACATGACCAACACCTGGAAGGAAACATGGTTACGAAGCCAGAAAGAGCACTTCAAGCACACACTACAAACATTCTCATTTACATACCGAAAAAAAAGCATGACAGAATCCTCCACATATCCTCCACATATCCTCCAGTCATGGCATTCCAGTAACATTTTATCTACCACAACTATTCCCATGTAAGGATATGGACATCGCTCCAGTCACATCACAGCTGAAGGTACAGTCTGTGCCTTGGCTATATTTCACTCTTGCAACTGTAGCATTTCATGCTGCAGCTTAGCTGAAGCCACATATGCTGTTATTGATGGAGCATAAAACCTCAGCAATGCTGGCACCATTTCTCTCCTGCTCCAAAACATAGTGGACTTGATTATGATTACTAGTGCTGCTCCTAGGCATAAGAATTTTTCTTTTTTTAGAAAAATCCCATAACAATAAGCATCAGAACATCTGAGGCTTTCTCTAATTAAAGACAATCATAAAAGTATACTGTTTATGCACAGGGAGAAACAAAAATGAAATATGCATCAGACAATGCACATTCATACAACAAATCAATTCAGCAGTCATAGTTCTGGGGTTTATAATAAATAACATACCGATAAGCTACATGCTAAAAGATAATAAACATCAGAGAATGGAGCCACAGCAGTAACACAGATGGTGCAAGGCACAGACATATGTACCACATAAGTATTATTATATATTACCACATATGCAGAAGAAGAAGCGAGAAATTCATCCAGGACAGACCTCTCGTTGATGTTGGGCAGCTTTAGAGCTTTTACTATCTAAGAATCTGCTCAGGTATTTCAGTTACTCCTGGTGAAAAGTCTTTATTTTTACTAGAAAACTCAAAATGTTACTAAAGAGCTCCCCTTTCTGTCTACTCTTGTCTGTAAAAAGACCATGGTGGTTAAAGAGGGACATCACCTTTGTAAGCTCAATACTGACAGCAATATTTTATCTTATGAGAGCACAGAATTTTGCAACAGAATTCATCAGAGGAAGGGCATCTCCTATCACTACCAAACTTGTACAGATTAATCTTTGACTCCCATGCAAATAAAGGACTTTTATCTTATTTTTTACTTTTTTTAATCCAGCTGTCACTTGGATTTCAGGTACTTCTTAAATTCAGATTCCTTATCAGCATACATAGAACAAACAAAGTTTTTGAGGAAAAAACTACACAAAGATAGTGGTTCACTGAAAAACAAAAACCAGAAAATATCAACTTACCTGTCAAGTTCAGTTACCAATTTTATCAATTATGGTATGAAACCTCAGGAGTGCTTACGTTTATGAACACTCATAGAATCAGTTGGCCATGTTGGCCACTCTAAACTTGATGCCTGTGGTAAGCATCCATAGAATAAGATTTCTGCAACATTGTCTAAAATAGAAAGAGTGAGCTGTTTCCAATGCTTTATTTTTACTTATGATACTACAAGTAACAGCATGTTCATGTTCATCATAGTAGTTTATTCCTATTAAGCAACAGAATTGCTGCTTCAGGTGTGGCATAATCATGTCATTTATGCCCCCAGTTAGTCAAAAATGAGACAAAACTGGAGAGAAAAATATGTTAATCAGAAATCACAAGTTGTGCAGATTGCTGACATTTCAGCAATGGCTGAAATAAGTCCTCCCAGCCTTGTTCTCATATTCAGGGACAAAAAGCAAGAGCTAGAAAGAAAAAATACCTTCACAGTCCCCAGCATCCCAGAAAGCAGGCACATTCTGGCCAACAAGAACCTTCCTTGAATTTTGTTACTTGTACTTTCATGTACTTGTCCAGCCTCCTCCTGCAGCCTTGTAAACTTCTTGTTCCCACACTATCATATACATCTCCTTTCCGTTTGTCTCACATTTTAGTATTTCTTCAGCAATTTAAGCATTGCCTGAAGTTTAGGAACTGCATCTGGAACTAAGAAATATGTGTTACCTACATTGTTTAAAAGATACTAGGAAACTTGCTGAGATTTCTTGTATTAAATGTATGCCAAAAATATTTTAAAATTAGACTGTCCTAAAAGAGACTGCAAAAGCAACTGTAGTCATAAGCACTTTCTAAACGCATGTACCAGGGGCTGCAAGTTAAATTGCATCACACAATGCCAGGTTTGGATGCCTCAGCTCCAGGAATGGTGTCTCGGCCACCTCGCTGGGCATCCCATTGCAATGCCTGAACACTCGAATAATGAAAATATGTTTTCTAATAGCTAATCTGAATCTTCCTTTCCTCAGCACATTGGACAATTATGACCGTAACACTGACACACGAAAAAAACCGGCAAACAAGGTAACCAGGAAACAAGAAATGGGCTGAAAATATTTCTTTTACAAGCGTACATGAGAATACACTGATAAGTAAAAGCGGCAAGCTTAAATTCAAGTAATTCAAGTATCATCTTTCAGCCGCCTCCTCCAGGGGTGCGGCGAAAGCGGCCCGAGGCCAGACGGGCCGAGAGGAGAGGCACTGCC
>NC_031771.1:54901267-55146839 GCF_001522545.3 Parus major
CGCTCGCGGCCGCGGGGGCGAAGCCGGAGCCCCGCGTTCGGCCGGGAGCGCGGGCTGGCCGGCCGTGCACGCACGGTCACACACACCTGGTTCGCGCAGGGGCTGGCGCGGCAGCCTTTAACGCGCTGCCGTCGCCGCAGGGCAGAGGCTGCGCCTGCAGAGGAGCACCGGGGGGATCCGACTGGGCTCCCAGCTGTGCCAGCCTGGGCTCCGGGAGGATAACAACCACTTATATGATCCTTCCGGTCCAACCTCTCTGCTGTTGCTTTCTAGCCTGCCTACCAGAATTTGAGACAGCGCGTTGACAACTTTGTTTCCAATCATTTGGCAACTCATACCTGGAGTCCTCATCTCAACAAGAACCAGCTGAGAAATAACATTAGGCAGCAGGTTCTCAAGTAAGTGGTAGCTCGGGTTTCTCTGAACGTGCTCGTGTACTGTGATAGGTGACAAAGGCTCTGGGTGAGTGTGAAGTGGGCTGCTTTCTTCAGCGAAACATCTGAAAAAGTTGGGTTGTTTTCCTATCTCAGTGTTTAAAATGTGTTATTACTTGAGGTAGTAAATCACCATTAGTATTGGTCAGAATTGGTCTGCAGATGTTCTTTGATCTGATCCAAGTTTATGTAGTGGTGGAAACCTTGATTTTGACTTGAGATGTAACCCCCTAGGTAAAGACAACCTTTACTTTTTCTTTTAAGGGAGATACTAATAAAATTGCAATTATCGTGTTTAGAGCTAAGGAGAAGCACTTCACAAATTCAACTCTTCAGAGTATAAAGCTAAAGTCAAAAAATATAAAATAGGAAAAAAAAATCTAGCTGGACAGAGAAGCAGTTTTAAGAACTGCTGTTATGTTAAAATTATGCCAGACACTAACTTGATATTACATTATTTCATGAATGTTCCTCCAGTCTTTTTTCTCAAATCTTAGACTCATAAGAAACATTAGAAAATTTCTTCAAAGTACCATGAGTCTGGCCATTAAATTGGGTCAAACCATGGATTTGGGAACAAACTTAAACAGTTGTGCTGTGGTAGTGCCATTGATAACTTGTACTGAGGACTGTTTGGTTTGTAGGGAGGGGAGCTGTTGTTCTTTCTTGTTAAAGAAGCAATGAGGACGAGAGGTAACATATGTCCCACAAAAGACTAGAGGGGTCTACAGAGATAAACTTTATAGCTGTTTTGTTTTTTTCTATTTTATTTTACTGAAGATTAAGTGCATTCTATAAAGGTGCAGAACTTGCCACCTTATACTGGGCAGAAAGTAACTTCGGGTAGTGATGAGTAGTTTAGGAGTTGTTTATGCCTCCTGTCTTCTATAATTCATCTCTTTTTTGCTATGATAATTGTTAATACAAGTTTTCTTCTAAATTCTTTTCCAAAATACGGGTTTTGCACTTAGATAACACTTGTAAGTGTAACCATTAATGATGTAACAACAGGCTGTTTATTGTATTAATTCCCTGTGCTTGGATTGTTTTGTTTCTCTAGCACTTTTTCTTATGGGTGATGCACAGGCTAAATGCATAGCTCTGGGAATGCTCAGAAAACATTGGTGCTTCAGTGGAGCACAGATGATCATATTTCATTAAAATGTTCTTGAAAACTAATTTTTCATACTAATTTATGTAACTTTGTTTCAGGTCTGGAATGTTAGAATCGGGAATTGACAGAATTATTTCTCAGGTTGTGGACCCAAAGATCAACCACACATTCAGACCTCAGGTGGAAAAGGCTGTCCATGAATTTTTAGCCACATTGAATCACAAAGAGGAGGCAGGCCCCAGTACGTCTCCAAGTGAGGAGAAAGCAGATGCTTCTGTTACAGTGCAAGGTATTCTACCATTACTCTGAGCAGCCTATTAACAAAAGAATGGGGTTTGAGAGAGCAGAATTATAGACTAGGTTTTCTTCCACCATAACACTGTTAGTATCAGTATTAGCAAGCTGAGGTCCAGGCAGCATGCCTGAACACTTGTCTCTTACTCTGTATATAAAGGTAGAAAGCAAAAGAGATGTCACGCTGTTATGACCATGTTACTCTTTCATTTCTGCTTGAGATTATGAGGGATCAGTTTACTATGGGGAGAAAAATTGGTCTCAGTATTATAGGATCAGATAAGACATAGCTGTAAGAGAAGAATGATGCAACTTTTTTGTCCATCAGTAGAGGCAAAAAAAGTTACTCAAGAGACAGTTACCTGTGCAGTTACTGTATGCCATAAAATTTGGATGGCTAAGGTCCTATTACCTGTATCAGCTTCTAAACCCTCCTGCAAGTAACTGTCTATTCTTTCCTGTTCTAAGAGACTCCACAGCCTTCCATCTGTTTGCAGCCTTTATTTAAGTCCAAGCCTTTTTCCTGTGAGGCCCATTTCCTTTAAAATGGGTTAACAAGCCAACTGCAGTTTTTAGTGCTAGTCCAGTTAACTCTTAGTCATCCATCTTCAAAGCTGGTTCTAAAATGATGGAAAAGTGATAAAGTATTTCTGATAGTCCTGTTGTTATATAGTCAATATGCTGAGTTGATTTTCCATGACATTTATGGAGATACTAGACGTGTGAGGACCCGACTTTCTCCTGCAGTGTATAAATATATATCTTTATATGTATATATTATGTACATACGTATTTGATCCAGAGTTGTCATCCTACTT
This sequence comes from Parus major, assembly GCF_001522545.3. Classification (NCBI taxonomy): domain Eukaryota; kingdom Metazoa; phylum Chordata; class Aves; order Passeriformes; family Paridae; genus Parus; species Parus major. The sequence goes on from NC_031771.1 coordinate 54,903,928, forward strand.
AGGATGTTGGTAAAGTTGAATGAGGGCTGTGTTCAGATGTCCTTCCCATTGACAATCCTCACTTTCCCTAGGCTGACCTCAGTAACAGTGGTGCATCACAGAGCAAAATGAATCTGTAGTAATCTTATGGTGCTTGCTGCAGGAATGCAACATCTTGGAGATTTTTGTTCTGTTCTTTTTCTTAACCAAAATCTCTCAAGGCAAAATCAGTCAAATATTTTAGTTAACTGTACATATTTTGTAGAGAGTGCTTACTCTGTTTATTTCACTTGTTTAACCTTCTGTCTGAACAGAAGTACAGAAACTAGGGTGAAGTAAAACTGTTCTTTTTTACTATTCAAGGTGTCTCTGCTACAACTCCAAGTGCTAATGTAGCTAGTGATGCAATGTCCATTTTGGAAACAATAACTTCTCTTAATCAAGAAGCAAATGCTGCCAGGGCTTCAACAGAGACCTCAAATCCCAAAAACAATGACAAAGTTGCAAAAAAACTCTCATCTCAGCAGAGTGTGGATGGTAGCACTGATAAAGAGAGAAATGCAGAGGACTTAACAGACAGAGAGAAAACAATTTGTGACCTTTCTGGAGAAGGGGCTGAAACACTTGCAAAGTGTGAAGATATAAATGAGCTTCCCTGCCAAAGTGAAGAAATAAAAAATTCAGCAAAGGATACTAATATTTTGACTTTTACACATAAAGATAGTCAACAGGAAAGTGAAGATGTAAAGAGCAAATTATCGGATAAATCTGACAAGAAACCAGAGATCAGTGAAAGAAGAAAAGACAAGAAGGAAAAGCTTGAAAAGAAGTCTGATCATTCAAAGAAAAGTGATGATACTACAAAGTTAAAAGAAGAAAAGCAAGCAAAAGAGTCGGAACCAGTAAAACAGTTAGTTCCAGAAAAAAATAGCAATAAACATAGAACAGCTGAGAACACTAAAGAAGGTATGGTGTGGGCAATGCCCTTCCTCCAAATATGGATAAGGATTAAGGTTTCTAAGTTTATTCAGGAGTTGAATCAGTATATTTGGAATGTAAGTTTTCTGCTAGTTCTGGCAAACTGATCTGCTAGTGACAATTGGACTTGATCCATCTCTCTTAACTGAGGTACCTGAATTAGGAGTCAGATTACCTTTGATTCCTCTGGTGTGTGATTGGTCATCTTAATCTGGCAAGTTCTCTCAGCAATTTCAGTCCTCATTTAAAGTTTATAGTTCTACCTCAGAGTGATTTTTGTTTTGAATAAACCAGAGTTAGTCTGGTTATTTCTTTAGTGTTATAATTTTGTTTTCTTATTTCTAATTCTTTACCTAGTATTGTTACCAATGACAAAATTGATGTTTCCGTAGGAAAAGTTTCACAAACTCAGTTTGCTGCCTTACAGCTCTTTGTTTTTACTTTTTCCTTTGCAAGATATGTTAATAGATTCTGATATGGATGTACTCAGTGACATCACAGTCAGCTCTGTCCATACCAGTGACCTTTCTTCCTTTGAAGAGGAAAGCGAAGAGGAGCCTGTAATTTCTGACAGTACTGAAGAAGGGGAGATCACATCAGGTGGTAAAATAATTACATTGTTAACTGGCAGTAAAGGAGTATGTAATGCTTTTGAACATACCATGTCATTAATTTGAGGGTTTGCAGTATTGTGCCTATCTATGAGAGAGACTTTGAATGTGAACCGGATAGTATTTGTGCAGTTTCAAAAGATGAGTAGTGGATTTATTTTTTTGAATGTTTTTATTCATATAATATAGTTTGGTGTATTCTAAACGTTGTAAATAGCTTTTTATGCTACCGTATTTCACAGATGACAAAAGCATTTAATGGTGAATGCCTCTTTTCTGCAGGGTTTTTTGCCCTCTTGTCTGCCATGAACTTGGTATAACACTGGAGTGCTTTGTGATCCGGGGTAGTGGTTGTAGCTGACTTTGTAGATCAGATCGGATTTAGAGCTTTAAGATTCAGGAACTTGGCCACAGTAGAAAGAATAGGAATGGATCTAGATTTAGAAGTTCAGAAACACCAAGTCGTTTCACCGACTGTGTTGCCTTCTTGTGTTCTCCCTGTCTAGTACAGACTTCAGATTCTGATTTCTGCAGTTAATAAAACTTTCCACTTTATAATATAGAATGCCTTAGTACCTGAATGAATTCACTCTAGTATGCTCACAGCTTACCTTTTCTGTTCTAAAAATATAATTTAGAAGCACTGAATCATTTGTGAATTCTCTGGCTTTGAAACATGACAGATTGTGTTCAGTTATGACTAAATATTTATGAAATGAAAGCAAGCCTTAAGTATGTTTCAGGAATACAAATAATTTATATAGTATTGCTCTATTTTTAGTAATCCTGATAAAACTGTAATAGATGTATTTATTTTTACTTGATTTAATTCTTAGATGTGTCTAACCAACTGTGTGGTTTTTGTATGTATTTCAGTAAGCCAGCTGATTTTTGTGTACTCATATACTATACTGATATTTTTGGTGTGGGGGAGAATTAAAATTTAATACATAGTGAAAATTGCATTGACTTCTCATACATATTAAGCTACTAAATACTGTATGTAAAGGGGCAGTAGGATTACAGGTATGAAGGGTAAGCCTCTTGTTGTGTGTCCTCAGTTTTAGTGTACTGGTTTGTTACCAGGTTTGTGTCATGCAGTTTTTTTGGCTGAATGATGTACATGAATGCATCAATGCACTTTCAGTTTTTTCATAATATAGTTATATTTTGATGCTAAAAGGATTTAATTTTCTTAACTGTTTATTATTTTAGAGTAAATAATTGTTGATACATTTTGAGTAGCTTTGCCTTCTCACAAGTTATATTGAAAGCACTGCCCGAATTTATCAATCTATCTCTACACTCACCAACCTTTCTTTAGATGAAGAGGAGAAAAACAGTCACAGTAAGACAAAGCCCCATGTGAACGAGCTGAGTGATGGGAAAGCCAAGCCTGTGCGCCACGCTTATGTTCGCAAGCCTTTCCTATACTCCAAATACTTCAGTGATTCTGATGATGAAAAAACTGTAGAACAGCGCCGTCAGTCCATTGTAAGTGTGGATTTTGCTACTGCTCACATCCTGGCTCCAAAACTTTTTAGAGCAGAAATTCCACTTCTGGTTTGGTGGTGGTTTGTGCGAGGTGGGGGGATCTTCAGTATTTTCTCCCTTCAGGGTTTTTTTTCCCCTTGTATTACAGCTGCCCTTTCTTCAGGTTTCTATCAGGATGGCATGATCTGCTCTCTAGCTCAGCACTCTGCTCTGCTTGTTACAGTTTGAGGGCTTCTGGCAGTGAAAGCAAAGACAGTTTTCTGTCTTCTTCCTCTTGCCCTAAAATACAGTGACAATTTGGATGAAAAAAGTAGCCTGTATCTACTTGCAGCCTGCCTTCACTGGGATCTTTCTGCAGATCAGGCTTGTGTTGAGTACTTCAGGCTACCTCATTACCCCAACTCTTTACAAATGTAGTCCTTGCGGACCATGAAATCAGTAGTTTGTAGCAAGTCTGCAGTCACTGAGAATGGAAACAAGAGATTTAAGCATGTGCACTGTTCTGTGGCACCAAAAGGGCCAGCACAGAGAAGAGGGAGTAGCAGTTCTTTTAGATTTTCTCCCTTGGCCAGATACATATATTTATAGTTAGACATATAAAAAAATGTATATGTTGTATATACATACAAATAAAACATGCATTCTTTGAGAAGGTTACATAGCTTCAATCTGCAGTGTTGAGCAGCAAGGAAATTCTGGAACTCAGCTAATTTAACTTCCCAAAAATATTAGAGGATTCCATTAACTTGTATATGATTTCTAAGGCGTATTTATGTTTTAGTTTGCCTTTAAGCTGCAGTGTTCTGTTTTCTATGGGGTTTAGACTTATATTTGTAGTCAGAGTGCCCTTTGAACTAATGATAAATTGTTGTCCTTGGTTTTGTATCTCTAGGCCAAAGAAAAGGAAGAGAGACTCCTTAGAAGACGAATTAACAGAGAGAGACTTGAAGAAAAACGTAAACAGAAGGCTGCAGAAAAGACAAAATCCCTAAAAACTGGAAATCAGAATGCTAAAGGTATGAGAAGAAAAGCTGTGAGTTCCCCACACCACTCTGCTCTCACTTACTCCCCATAGAATAAAACATTCAGCTTTGAATAATGCTCATACAGATCTGTAGTTGTGTGTTTCCCTTAATAATTCAACAGTGATGTAAGAGAAAAAATTATAATGCAAAGTATTAATTCTTCACTTTTTCATATATCCATTATACTCCTTAAGCTCAATTAGTACCTAACTGCTATTCTCTGCTACACCTTAGTACTTTCTTACTGCTTTCTGTCATGTTTATAGCTGAAATACTAATACAATGGTGTGTATTTCATCATATGTGTGTTATTTTAGGAAAAAGTGGCTTGCATTTAGAAGAACCTTCATCAAAAAGTCTAGAGTCAAAAACTACTGGTACCAGCATTAAGGATGTGCTTAAAGAACAGAAATTTTTGGAAAAAAAAGTGGCCCTGAGCAGAAAAAGGAAAAGAGATTCAAGGTATTTATGTATTTGCTCAAAAGGACTTAAAGTTTTGAATACTCATTTTTGCAGATTGGAAAGGTTCTTTTCAACTTTGTACTTAGCCTTATACATTTAAACAATTTTTTCTTAGAATATTCGCATAATATTGTTACTAATGAACATGAAATTCAGGCAGAAGGATTACAGCTGGTTAAATATGTTGCAGCTCAAACTGCAGTACCAGTCTTTGTGGTTTTTCATAGAATGGTAATAAAGGCATGAAAATGGAAAGCTTTTACATGTTAGTGCATCTAATAGGCAAGTCTTCATCTTTAGACTGATGTTTCTTGTAGGTACATACCTGTGTACATAACTGTCTGCATGGAGGTGAATGTGGGGCAAGGAGAACTCTTACCCATTTAACAGGGACAACAGCAGTACTAATGTCATACTGCTTAAAAGCACTGGTATTCAGCATGGTTTTGAAACTGATATATATATATATATATATATATAATTTTACAAGAGAAAAAAGCCTGGGCAAATTGGTTAGTCAGAAGTTGATGATCATGTTCTGTTTCTGTATTTTTAGTGGGCATTTCTCTCGTGTTCAGCTTTGAAAGCAGAAAGTTTACAAAGTTATGTTAAGCTGGTACCGATTGTTCTTTGTTAAATTGTCCAAATACCTGTTTCAGGCATGCTGAAGATAGCTGCAGAAAGAAAAATGAGCCATCTGAAGAAGATTCTAAAGAAATGCAAAAGACAAATGAGGTAGGTGTTTCTTAAGTATAAATCTTGTGGTCTTCCTTTTAATTCTGATAGTACTCTTCCATATGTCCACACCAAACTGCATATAATTGCATTTGTTCTCACTGTTAAGTTTTTCCCTGCCTGTTGTTTCAGTTGTATTAGTGATCTGACATCACTGTAGTAATGTTTTCTGAATTTCAGTAGCCACTGAAGTATGGTCTGTGTATTCAGTGCTGATGCAGTTTGAGCCCTAATCTGTGAAGCATACTGGGTTTTTGACAAGAGTGGTGTCTTTATACACAAAGACTTGAGCTTGATTGGTTTAAACCTTACACTGGAAAGTTAAAGGAAAACTGACTGTGCTCCAAACACAAAAGGAAAAAAAAAATTTATGGGGAGAATTTTATGAATAACATTGTTTAAATTAAAAAAGATGTGAGTGGAAGTTCTAGTAGAAGTCTAGATGTATCTGTTTTAGGTTTTGGTGTGTTGTTTAGTTCCAGATTTTTAGTTACGCCAAATATGTTTTACCAAGAAGCATAATAGCTATTTAAAGTAGCTTACAGAGTACTTGAAATTGTGCTTGTCTGGTCAAAAACCTTTTTTAAGTCATTTTAGAAAAAATGCTGTATGAAAAAAAGATAATAAAGTTCAGACAGCTTAAGCATAACTTCTGCTTTAGATTTTTCCACTATAGCAGACAGCTGAAATGAAAATGGCAATTTTCATTTCCTGACTATATTTTAGATTAATTTTTATTACAATGGTAAATGTATTCCTTAGTGTGTATTGGGTTTTTTTCAAGAATTTGTGCTTGACAGTTCTGTTCAGGCACATAAGTGAAGGAACTGTGTAATATGTACTTAAGTATATTTAAAAATCTCTTTTGTAGACTTGTGAAAAAAATTCTTCCAAAGAACTGAAGCACAATCATGGAAAAAATGAAATCTCTAAACAGCTTAGAAGACTTTCAGACTGGGGGCATTCAGCTGAGGAAAGCAAAAGTGATGCTAAAGCAGAAAAAGAGCATAAAAGAAAAACATCCACTTCTCTTCAGGCTGAAGGAGCTCAGCAGGACAGTGAAACAAGGGATCCAAAAAAACAACTGGATAAAGCAGAAGTCAATACTGAAGAGCCACAGAAGCAGAAATCCATATCTAAGAATGAAAAACACCCCAAAAAAGATACTGACACAGAAGTTCAACATCTGAGAAATTCTGCCAAAAAAGAAGCCAAGGCTTACAGAGATAAGAATGAAAAGGAAAGAACAGCTTTAGAAGATAAAATTTCTTTAAAGCACAAATATAAAGGAGATGGTATTCACAAGTCAGGTGAAGATGGTGAACTTCATTCTTTTGAGCGAAGTTTGAAAGGAGAGGATGGTGGCCAGAAACATAATCAACAAATAAAGGTTTCCTCAGATGACAAAGGTGAAAAAAAAAGTAAACACCGAAGTGAACGGAAAGTATCAGTAACAGGAAAAGATGGGAAAAACCCTTCTGAATCAACCTTAAAAGCTGAAGAATTGCTGCGGAAAGAAAACAAGAAAGACAGACATCTCTCAACAGACAAACCAAGAGCAGAATGCAAGACCAAAAGGTCCTTGAGTGATTCTAAGACACAGAAGGATTCCCTAAGTGCCTCAAAACAACCTGGTTCAGCATCACACAGAAGGAGCGAAAGCTACTCAGAAGATAAACATGAAATAGAGTCAACTAACTCTGATAGTAATGTAAAACTTGAAGACGGTGTTCATAAAGATAGACGAAGATCTAAGAGCCTTGCAGAAGACAAGATTTTGTTAAAATCCAAGTCAAAGAGTCACAGTAAGCAGTTCAAAGCATCTGAAACAGAACAGGAATCAGCAAAACAAGACACTGGACAGAAACTAGACAAAGAAAAAAGCCTGGAAGACAATGATTCAGATAAACAACATAAATCCAGGAATGAAGATAAAGGTTTGGAGGAGAGTGGTGCTGAGTTACAGCTTGCCAGTGGCCCACAGTCAACTCAGGGATCACAAAAAGACTTTAGTCACAGAGTAAAGTTACATTCTGGGGTAAAAGGGGCTGTAAAAGAGAAATACAGAGGTGATAAAGATTTAAGTAATTCCAAACTAGAAAGAAGGGTCTCTGCTGAAGGTCATAAAAGCAGAAACTTAAAGCACAGCAACAAGGAAATAAAGAAGAAGGAAGAGAGCATCAAATTGGAAGATAAAGATACTAAAGAAATGGACAGTGGGCATGAAAGATCTAATGTCACAATGTCAGTGGAGAAAAAACAAAGCAAGAGAGCATCCTGTGAAAATAGAAAAGGCAGTATATCAAACCAAGATTTGCTTAAGGAGGAAAAGCAATCAGCTAGCATAACTGAAAGCAGCCAGGTTCCAGCCCCTCAAAAGGCAGCTATGAATAATGATGGCTTGCATGCTGGTCATGAGGAAGAGCTAATGGAACTTGATTTGAAAAAAACAAAAGTACAGGATGCATCTAACATTAATGGAAAAAACATTCAAAACTCTCTCCAAGCCACAGATGCCAAGTGTGCAGTAAAACAGAAGGGATCTCGTTCTATTTCAAATAAGGAATTAAAGCACAGCTTGGCAGATCCTGAAGCCCGTGAATCACAGTTTCTGCCTGCAGCTGAAAAAACTGTTGAGCAAGATTATACTTCTAATAAACAAGTTGGTGCCTTAGACCCTTTGTCCAAAAAAGCTTCCATGGTTCAAGGACCCAGTAAACAAGGGGCTTGTAAAACGAGTACTGTGTATGAAACAAGTGGTAGAACCTTAAAGAATATGTCCACTAAGGATCAGGCTTCAAAAGAGAGCAGAAGACCAAAGAATTTTAAGACTGTGATAAATTCTAATTCAGATGATGTTCCTTTAGCAATTCATTCCTCAAGAGAAGATGCTGCTGATGCAAAGTCCATGGATACAGATATCTTGGATTTTACAGATTCTTTAGGTACCGTGTCTAAAGAATGTCACAATTCAGATGGGACATCCTTATTGGAAGATGCTGTCCTTTTGAAGAATGATAAAGCACAGGTTGTATACATGGAGCAAGATAGTGCAGTGCCGAGTTCTGTCATGAAAGGTGATGGTGACAACACCATCATGGCAAACAGTATGGAAAAAGTTAATGAGGTGTCCCAGCCTGATGAACAGGCAATGGAAGACAGTACAGCTGGGTTATGTAGGCAGCTAGATTACAATGAAGCAGGAAAGTCAGAAAGATCTCAATATAGAGAGTTAAAAAGAAAAGAGGAAAACTTGGTAACTGAAGATCACGGAGAGGTAACAACACAAGAACTTACCCTAAGAAGAAAAGGAAAAGAGTGCTTGAATATAGGTCCTTCCACAAAGGCAGAAAGAAGCACCATGAAGGATAGTGTGGAAAAGAACAGGGTGCATGACACTGATGATGTGATCCAGTCTTCCTCTGTTTTAGTGCCTGAAGGAGTTCCTGAGGAAAGTTGCAAAGGCTCTGTTACAGCCGATGGCCAAGAAGGGACTAATGTGGTTGGCATGGAAGACAAAAATGAAAGTAATGCTGTAGGTACCAGTGCAGGAAGTGGTAAACTTAGTTCATTGTATAGCAGCCCGCAAAAAACTCCAGCCAGCATGATAGGAACTAGCACAGAAAAGATCACTGAGAGTACTGCAATGGCAACTAGTACAGAAGGAGGGAGAGCTGAGGGTACATCACATTCTGGAAAGGACAGTGATGCTACAACCACTTGCTCAGAAGAAGAAAGTGAGGTGACAGTAATCTGCACAAGCATAGAAGCTGATGAGGGTTTCACAACAGGCACGTGGGTGAAACATGGTGAGGGCTGTAGTTTTATCACAGGAGCAGATGTTGGTGACTGTACTGTTGCAGCAGCTGAAGAAGGTGGTGGCAGTGTTGTCACCGAAGGATTAGCAGAAAGTGAAAGTTTCCTAACAAGTACAGGAGAAGAAAATGGTGACTGTACCATGGTTGATGCAGAAGAAGGTGGTAAGGATTCAGTGAACCCAAGTGAAGTGGAAATTGAAGACAGCGTGAATAGTGCTGGGACAGAAGAAAAAGATGATGCTGTGACTAGTGCAGGCTCTGAAGAAAAGCAAAATACCTCAACTTGTGTAGATACAGGCAAATTTGAAAGTTCTGTGTCCTGCTTAGGTGAAATGGAGAGCGATGGAGCTGTAACTAGTGCAGGGACAGAAACAGGTGAAGGGTCAACCAGTGGTGATAATTTAGGTGAATTTAGGGGCAGTGTGACAGCTGGCCAGGTAAAAGAACATGAAGGTACTGTGACTTGCACAGGTGCAGAAGAAAGAGGTCATAACTTCATCATCTGCTCTGTGACTGGTACAGATTCCCAAGGAGAAAACACTGTAACTGGTGCATGTATTGCAGTGGTCACAAACAACAGTGCCACAGCTGGAACTAGTGGTGACAAATCTGAGGATACTGTAAATGGTGAAAGTGCAGTGACCAGCACAGGTATAACCCCAGAAGATGATGCTGAAATTTCAGCAGTCTGCACAGGGCTAGAAGACAGCAACGAGGGATTTGTAGTTTGTTTGGAAGCTGAAAAATGTGAAAGTCTAATGGACAGTACGAGGGCAAAGGAAGAAGCCAGTATCACTACAGTCAGTGTAGGTCTGTGTGATGATGAAGGTTTTGTGACTAGTACAGGCTCAAAAGAAGAGGATGAAGAAGGTGAGGACATTGTGACCAGTACAGGAAGAGGAAATGAAGAAAATGAGCATGCTTCTACTTGTACAGGAGTGGAAAGTGAAAGTGCACTAATTTGTATAGGTGCAGAAGAAGGTGAAAGTTCCATTATCTGCATAGTTGCTGAACAAATGGAAGCTGAGTCAGGAGTGGCTGGCACAGATACAAATAAGCTTACTGTTGACAGTATGACAAGTGCAGAGAAAGAAGCTAATTGTGGCACAGACTGCAAAAATGATAAAGGCGTTGTTGAAAGCAGTGTGACCAGTGCAAGTGCTGCAGATGAGGGTGCCTTAGCTGCACAGTCAGGAAAGCATGAAGGTACCTTGCTTCCCTCAGATGCTGAGGAATGTGAGCGTCCCATGACTAGTGCTATGGCAGTGCAGGATAAGACACAGTTTGGTGCTGAAGACAAGCATGAGAATGCCATGCCTTCCTTTGATAGCAGAGAACTTGATGCCTCTATAAGTAGTGCAGTTCCAAAGAAAGATGAGACTTCTCTTACTCCTGCTGACAGAGAAGTAAAAATAAAAGGTGATGTCATCTCTACCAGCACAATGGAAGATGCTCCTTTACATTCAGCCGCAGATGCTGAAGAAGGTCCACTTGCTGTTGCAAGAGTAAATGAAAGTGGGGAAAGCTCTATGATTGTAATAGACACTGAAGACACAGTGCCTATGCCCAGCACAGCTACAGAGTTTAAAGAGTGTGTGAATACTTCTAGCAGTAAGCAGGAGAAAGATGAGTGCACTATGATTTCCACAAGTATTGTGGAGGAATTTGAGGCTCCTATGTCAAGTGCAGCTATGGAATATGATGGTCAGCTCCCATCTGTGAAAACAGAGGAAACAAATGACAATGCTGTGGTGTCTGTAGATATGGAAGTATATGAGGTTCCCATGCCTAGTGAGGCCAGCACAGGAGGAGATGATAACGGTGATGATGGAAGTCACCCAACTGCTAGTGGTAAGGAAGAAAAGGATGAGTGTGCTATGATTTCCACAAGTGTTGTGGAAGAACAAGTAATCCTAATGTCAAGTGAAGTCACAGAAGAGGTGATTCAACGTATCTCAGACACAGAGTCAAAAAATGAAACACTAATGATCTCTACAAGTACAGCAGAATGTTTTGAAGCTCCTATGTCTAGTGTAACTATTCAAGATGAAAACAAACTCACTGCTTCAGAAACAGAAGGAAGATATGAAGCTGCTATGATCACTACAAGCATGACAGAAGAATGTGAGATAGTCCTGATCAGTGCAACACCACAAGCTGAAAGTCAGCTCATTGTAGCTGGAGAGGAAGGTGCCATTCTCTCTCCAAATGCATCAGAGGAATGTAGGGTGGTGGAGACCACTGCAACTGTAGATGAACAGTTTGGACTAACTGCTTTCAATGCAGATGGGAAAAGCAAAGGTTCTGTGATTCTTGTGGGAGAATGTGGAGCTCCTGTGCTGAGAGTTGCAACTGACAGTGAAGATCAGCACACTGCTTCAAATATAGCAGATAAGGAGGAGGAGGGGGCAGTGATCACTCTGAGCACAATGGAAGAATGTGATAGTCTCTTCACCTTTACAGTCATAGAAGAAAGTCAACTTGATGCTGAGAGTACAGAAGTAAAAGGCAAAAGTGAAGAAATTTTTAATTCTGCTAACCAGATTGAATGCATCCTTTCAACTACAGCCCCAGAAAAAAGCGGGAATTCTTTGCTTATTGGTAGAGAGAACGAGACACATGAGAGTGGGGTGAGGACAGAATCAGCAGCATCTCAGGCCACAGTAGATGGTGAAATCACAGAAACAGATGAAAATGCAGTGAACCTCATGAGTGTTGATGAGGCTGTTTGTGTGGAGATTAGTACAGAGACTGCTGAGAGTCCTTCCCCAGAGGCAGGTGAGGACGATGAGCAAGCTGAAGATGTTCTGCATGAGGATGTTACATCGGAACTCTCTAGTACCATTTCAGAAGCAGTGGGAGAGAGTGAAGCTGTAAAGAATGTAAACTACAAATTAAATTCAAACATGCTTTTAGAGAGTGACTTTTCTGAAATAAGGACTCCCCTGCCTAAGACAGAGGCTCCTTCCTTAGTTTCTGCCAATGAAGTGGCTGTAAACACCAACCATGGTGATGTCACAATAGAAGCAGAACTAGGGAAAAAAAGGGACCTCACTTTGTTGCATGTAGAAAAGCTACATGATAGTGATGACAAAACCAACTTGATCAAAACAGATGATACTGGCATTGAAGTTACTTTTCAGAAAAGTAATACAACCTTTAATTCAGGTGAGGATTTCTTGATTTTTTTATTTTTTTTTTAATTCTTCAGTTTATAAGTTGTCATAAACAGATTCATTTTACCATTAAAGTTAGAAAAAATTTCTACTGTTCAAATATACCTCACTTTTTCATTAGTTGCAAAATGACTATTAATGCACTTAAGAATTGGTGACATAAAGAAGCATGTGATTCTGGACAAATGAACAACTGAGCACAATTACCTGATTTGTGTTGGAAAACAAATAGTAGAGTGCAAAAAATTTCTAAAAAACATTGACTTAAAGTTGTCAGCTGATAAATAAAAGTTATTTGCAAGGGGCAATTATTGTGGAGGTACACATGGGTTTTGTTTGAATATGTTACAAGATTCAAAAAGTTTTTTTAGGAAAGAGGATGCATTTCATTTTGACATATGTTCATCATTTTAGAAAGGTAACTTCATAGTGATTTTTAAGGTTAAGATTGGTCATCCTGAATCATAACTGCACATTTTCTCTGGGCCATTATTTAATGGTCACGTTCAGATTCACTGTATTACACTTCATTTTGTCTTGTGAATACACTTGAAGTGATTCTGCTTTGTGTTACAAAGGACTCAGCCAGTCATCCTAAATAAGTATTTGAAGTGAGCGGTAGATGACTATTTTAAATAGTGCATGATTGTATATGACATTAAGGATATCATATTCTATATTCAGATCTATTTTTTTCACTAACATTTGAAGTGAATCTGCATGGTTGCTGGTTCCTAAAATACGGTGTAATGAACATTTTACTATTTTTGACCTTGCATCTCTTTGACCCTCTGAAGTAGCTAAAGCACTATTTTTTTAAAAAATTTATGAACTGTGTAGATGCGCTAATGAAGTCAAGATTGTAAATTTTGGGGAAATTAAACTGTAGAAAAATATATTTACGCCACAGGAAGTGGAATTATGCTGATCAAGTACTATTTTTTAAGTATTTTCCTTTTCTTGTCCGTCTTTGCTATAATTTCAAAAAACATTTTATAATGTGGGTTTAGGTCCAGTTTCTCAAAGACTGGCTTTATTCTCTAGTTTTATTGACATTTTGGTTGAGAAGGCTGTCTCTGCAAATTTTGGCATTTTAGGAATTTTTCTTGGAAAGATGCTGGTTTAGTAAGCTTGAAAAATGTTATTTGCTGTTTATATAAGAGGCAAATAAGCCATGAAAGTATAAAATGCTGTACAGTGGAGTATTCCTTTCTCAGTGCTTGCCTCAATCTTTGTCCATTGATTTAGCTTTTGTAAATGGTAATGGTACTTATTGTCTGAACTGCAACCATAATTTAATCACTTCACATGCATTATTGGTAAATTATCATGTAGTAACTATTTCTTTCTGTTTAGGTAAAGCTGTCTAAACAGACTTCTGAAATAGGTTTCCAAAAATGCTGGACAAGTGACGTAATAACCTTAATATTAACTCTTAGCCTTGCATTTATTAATACAGGAGGTAGTTTGCTGTTTGGAATTTGATCTGAAAAATCTGTTGATGGTTTCTTTTTGAAGGAAAAGCAAGAAGAAAAAAACAAAGTTAGAATTCATAAACAAGCAAGGAAAAAAAACCAAAGTCAGAATTCATAAGTAAGCTGTGGTAAATCCTGATACCCGATATTTTCCAAGCCTTTTGTACTTAAGGAAAACACAGCAGTACTTGTGTTCTTGCAGATGCCAAGTTCGGGTTTTATTGAGCTGGTTTGCTGTAAACAGACTGGCTATTGTTTCTGCTGTCCACGGGAAAGGTTTAAATTCATGTGCTGTGTTCATGAGGTAGTACTGAGACATAACATTCTACTGTAACATGAGATAAATGCATAATGTAATCTGATAATTTTAATATATTTGTATTCCATTAGGCAATAATGCAGCCTTACCAAAGTTGGCAGAAGAAGTAGAAAGTACCTTGAGAACTGACAAGGTATTTATGTTATTTTAATTTTTTTACTGCACTGTTTCTTGCTTATTCATATATCTTGCTAGGGTTTCTTCCTGTACCTTTTGATTTTTGTGCAGCAAAAATGGAGATTTAAAAATTTAAACTGGAGGACTTTGAAAGAGTAATTTTTCAGATTATTCAGCTGTAGTTTTCTGAGCAGCTGACTTTTAAATTGCGGGCTGTCCATGTTATTCTTTGTTAGGAATAATTCCCTCCTTCAGCCCTATTCCTTCTGTGACTGAGACATTGAAGTTTGTTTTTTTAAAAATTGGTCATACTGTGTGCATGTTGCTTGATAGTGCTTGTAAAATAGTCACCCACACCCCAGTCTTAGACTTGGCAAATTTTGGTTTAGTCCTTTGAACCAGTAAAGAAACCCACGCTGCTCTGCATTGCATCACATCACTTCCTGGCCAGTCTTCCTACTCACACATCCGTGTTTGTTTGAGCAACACTTGCTGCTGTTGTGTTCTGATAACTACAGCCCATTATCTGCTGTCACAGAAGAGTGGAGCACCCTGCATAATCCAGGGTGTTTGGGCTCATGGTCACCTATAGCTTGTGTAAGACCAAAGCTGAGTCTGTGTGCCTGGGCTGTGTTCCATAGTAGGCAGGATTCCACATGGTCTAATTCTTCATTCAGCTGCGGGACCGCTTTCATGTATTTTGCCAAGCTCTGAGGATAAGTTTTTGAGGGATAACATGGTTCAGAAATTCATCTGTGATGAATCATCAAAATTCACAGAAAGCATCTGTGAAAGGGTGGACTTCGGGAAAGTGGAAGTCAGCTTCAGTCTGCTGGGAATTACTGATAATTCCACCTGCAAACAGCTGCATTGTTTACAGGCATAACATAGTTCTAGAGTCAGTACAGCCATAATGTGGAACTGTAGCTGAGTTTGCAATGTTCAGATCTGACTTAATACACTTCGCTCCATGTAGCATTATTTATGCAATGGTAACGTTGAGCTGATCTGCAACTTGTTTTTTTAAAGAGAAAAAAGCAAGCAAATCTAAAAAACCCACTCAAAACACAAGTTGAAGGAAGATCATTGAACCTCATTATACACAGCAGATCCCTTTTTTCTTTGTATAGATGAACATTTCTAGCTGCAGCTTGTATTTGGAACTTCGAGTCGGTGTTGGACCTTGCATTTATGAAATCTGCTTTTTTCAGCTAATCTGGTACTAATGTTAAGTCTAAGGTCAAATCTAAATAGTGTACTGTTGAACTTAGCTCTGTTCTTTATTAATATATGTACTGATGTCTTACTTAGAAAGCTTTTGAACACTTTTATAGTTCATGATAAGACAGTGTTCATCATGACGTGAAGGAATGGAGTGAGATAGACTTGTTCTGAATATCTGCTATATTTGTTTCTTTTGATTTTGTGTTTAGTCACAACAGCCTGAAAGTGCAAGAAGTGAAGAGGGATGTGTGGATGTTCAAACTACAGAATTGCAAAAAGGTGATTTTCATAGTGATAGCAACTTGCTTTCATGTTGAAGGGACTGAAGGGACTATATACTTAGGATGGGAGGGTTGCAGATTTTTTTATATATGACGTACAAAGGAATTGAAGAAAGCCTTCAGAAATCTTTAAATGTATCTAGGAGTTCAGGGGGCCTTGAATTTGGTTTGTGGGAAAGGAAGGTCAGACTTCTCTTTCAACATGACATGCTGAAAGTAGTAAAGGATTTTAAAATTTGAGATTTAAAAAAAGGTAGACTGCTAATATTCTACTTAAAATCAATAAATAAAAACATTTGTGCAGAAGAATACAGAAACTTCCCCAAGGAATGGCTTTCTTCCTTATGGGTTCAGAACATCCTGGTTTTAGGTTGCTGTGACAGGCCTTGTGAGGATATGAAAATAAGTGCTATATGACAAGTCACAGAGACATTAGATGAAATATTTGGGGTTTTTTGCCTTCCTACCCTTCAAAAGATTAAAATAATTGTGGCCATCCATTCAAATCTGAAGACCAGTTATGAGTAGGTAATCATCTAGTTAGAAACCACAATTAGTCTGCTTGGATCTGCCCTCAGTAATTCCTTTTCCATGTACTTAAACTAATCTTGGTAGGACCAAAACTAAAAAAGGATCCATCCAAATTATGCATTGCAATTTTTTGGCTTTCCTGTTAAAGCAGACACAAAAGCCTCCTTTTTGTCTATCTTGATAGATTTTGTGCTCCAGATGCATTACAAAGATGTTTACCCTACCAGATGAGAGCTAATCCTCAGTTATTGAAATAACAATCAGAACTAAAATGAATCCCAAGGGGTTCCAGTGTTACTGCTGCTTTTATTGTCCAGGGAGGTTAAAGATGCATTTCCTCTAACAGAAAGTTGCAGCTGAAAGCCTACATGCTATGATGGGACACACTGTTGAGTTCACTTCTAAATTTTTAGACTTGCCAAATAGAAAACAAAAGCAGCAGTAATGTCAGATGTGAGCATTGGCATAAAACCTTGGAATTCTCTTTTTATTCTCAGGGCAGGTCAGATTCAGATACCTGGTTATAAGGTGGTGTGTATTCAGCTGAGTGGTAAGAGACATGCTCTGCTCACAAGAAAGCAAATGTAAACCCTGCAAATTGATTAGAAGAATGTAGACTTCAGAACAGCAGATCTAAAATTTGAACAGGTTTTTCTGTACTGTGAGGTTTCTTTGAATAGTCTTTAGAACTCTGCCACTTCCCATCACTCAGTCACCCAGACAGACAGTACTTAAAATGTTAAATGTGCAGATTGAACTAGCTGAGATAATCTTGTTTCTTGTAAAATGTTTAACAAAAGTCCATTTGTTGTGTAAATCATGTTGGATATGACATACTGAAGACTAATGCTTTGTAGATGTTGGTAGAGAGGTTTTTTTCTCCCCCACAATAATCTCTTACATGTATATAAGCATGCATATATACATACTGCTCAACATACGTAAAAGGAAGTTGTTTAAAAGACAAATGTGTGTCCTGTCATGAGTATGAACAGCAGACACAGTAGTTTAGTAGTCCAAGATTCTTTGGAATGTAAACAAATCATTGCTGTTTGAGTGGGTAGGAACTAGCTCTTCATTTGACACTGCTTTAAGAATTGAAAGATGTGCAACTCAGCAGTATAGCTGTGGAAGAATTGTTGCTAAAACATGGAGATTTAAGAAATGAGCTACAAAAGAGATAAAACTGTATGTTAAAATAAAAGTGGGTTTATTTGATTTTAGGTTTGTTTTTGCTGTAGCTGATGGGAAAGTTGCTTGGAATGTTTTAGCAGCTTTTTTAAATCAAGGTATTAATTTGGTGCTTTTGTGAATCAGATTTAAAGAATACTCAGTAGAGCAGCTTCTTTATAATTCTCTTTGTGCATTGAAAGTTACGGAATTCTTTAAAAACTCCAGACCACTCATCAGATCTCATAATTCTTTTCCCTATTTTTGTGATATGGAAGGCTGAGGCTCTACTTCATCAGAGTTAGAGTATAGTGGAGTTTAGCAACTGGACAGTTTCCTTATGTGCATTCTGTCAGCTTCAATTACGCAAACTTTAGTTCTTTAGAAGCATCATGTAGCTTAATCCCATTTTACTTCATCCCGTGATCCAGTATCTAAGATTGTGATGGAAGAAATTCTGATTCAAATGATAGAATTATATTTGAGCTATCAAAGTCACTATAAATTTCAAAGATAACAGCCCCTTCATTGCCTTATTTCAACCATAAAGTGATTTTCAGTTATCCTGTACTCAGAAATTAATATTCTTGTTTAGTTGTGTGGGTATATTGTTAAAGAGAGGATTGGATGTGTCTTATTTGCAGCATTGGAAGTAAGTTTTACATAGTTTCAGGTTCACTGGAATCCTTTAAGGGAGGTGAAGTAGAGGATACTGTGATACTTTGTGCTTGCTTAGCTTTTCTAATTGTGTTAAAATTATTTTTAATAGATGTGCTGCATAGGGATATTCCTTTAGAAAGAGAAACTTCTCATGTAAGTACTTGCTTTTTAGATTTATTCTCTAAATCTGTGCTGCTTTTCTCATACTTGAATTTACTTCTATTTACGTTAAATATTCTCTAAAGGAAAATACTATTTTTGTATATGCAGCGCCTATGTTTGTTGAGACTCTGCAGCTGTATAGGTTGGTGTCTAATTATTCTTTCAAATCTATCAGTGAATAAATCTTGCATTGTTGTTCCACAGTCTATGACTATTTCAAGACTGTTAACTGACAGAAAAGAGAAGTTTGATCTCCATGAAAGTAGAGGAAAAAAAATAAGGATTATTCTTGGAGGTTTTGATCACAATTAGAAACCTATTTTAATGCAGCATGCTGTCTTTCACAAGAACTTATAAGAGAGGGATAACACTGGCAAACTTGGAAATGTAAAGTATATCTTATGGAACAAAACCAAGATATTTAATAAGTAGCAGGCTGAAATGGTGTTTGTGGTTGCTTAAACTTGGGTAATAAATTTATTTATTACTATATTGAAATGCTGTCTGGCCACATTTCTGATGCTAATGAGATAATTCTATTGTTCTTGCATGTAGGAGAATGTCCTTCAAATCCAGAAATACTCTGTTTGATTTACTGTGATGAGCTACTTTTAAAACATGTAGTAGGGTGCTTAATTCTGAGTCTTTTTTCAATAAAAATAGCAGTGAAAAATTCTGAAAATATTGCAAGTTTGAAGTTTTTTGGTTCCGCTGTTCTGTAGTAGGAAGGTTACTTGAGTTCTAGGAATAAATTCCTTTTGTAACGGCTGTTTTCCATTTTAATGTATGTTGTACTTGGAAGTAGCAAGTAGGGAAAAGTTTTTCCCTTCTGTGTTTATAAACTTCATGGAAAAAAAAGTTCTCTGTGTTTTGTGTGTAGGTGGAAAACTTGGCTATCCAGACAGCTGAAGAAGTTAGATCCAGAGGAATACAATGTAAATCTTCTGAAACAACGGATAAAGAAAAACGTAAGTGATACAGAAGTACACAAATTCATGCAAAGCTTTTCTGTGGCAAAACCAGTTTCTACTGTGATTAGGCCATAAAATGGTATGTTTGAGAAAAAAATAGGGGAATAGGGAAATTCAAAGCTCCAAAGCAATTTGTATTCCCAAAACAACTTCTAATATTACAACTAATATATTTGATAAAATATTATAACAAATTTAATTAGTGCACAGAAGAACATTATCGTTTTTCCCATCATAAATGAAGAAATATTTGTTGTTTTGACTGTAAAATAGTTACTTATTTTGTCCCTTTAAGGTGAAAGGTAAGTAAGCTAATCATCAGGAAAATCTAAACACTAGATAGACTTTATGGGGATGGATGCTTCCTTTTCTTAGGTCAGAAAGAAATAAATTTTAGCGCAGCCTTTTAATTTGTCTGGAAGCAAAAAGAGAGAAGGAATTTAGTCCATTGAATGGCATAAACATTTCTAAAATAAATTTAGATTCAGTTAACATTGAAATAAGTTGGGCAATTTGTTGATACAGTAATTACAAGACTGACAATGTAGTACCTTTTCAAGTTCTGGATTCAACTTTTGTCTTTTCAGTATTAGAACAGTTTAGAAAAACAGTTAATATCATTAGTAATAGCATTTTTTTATAAGAGCTTTTATTCCTCTTCTAAGAATTTTGATTTGATGGAGTGATTAAAAGTCATGTATTCATTAGTGTCCCAAATAGCATTAACTGCTTTGTCTGTCTCTGGGTGAGTTGAAGCTGAGGTTGGTATTTGGTTTCTTGATGTGTTACCTACCAAATTTCAGTTTTGAGCTTATTTTTAAAAGCAGACACCTGTAATGTACAAGAAACATGTAATTCTCTTTTGTTATTGTGTTGTCTTCCCTTTTCAAAGAGTGATTAGAGTAACTTTCTGTTCATATCTTTGTAAGAGGCTGCTTTTCAGACTTTTGAATCTCAGTAGCAGTGAGCTAGTATAAAAGTGACACCAAAATATGACAAATGCAGATGATACTTTTTAACACTTCAATTGTCACTTGCTTTTGCAGGCAACCAGCTGATTGCTCAGGATGTGCTAAAAGAGGATGAACAAAGTCAGTGTTCCAAAATGAAACCTGATAACATCAAGGTATTTTCAAGAACTCTTTTATGTTCTGCAATTGTAAATAAGATGAAAATCTTAGTCATTATTTCTTCAAGTTTATTTTGGGAGGTGTTTCCATATTTAAGCTACTTTTGCGCTGTCTTGAATACAAAAGAACTTAGTGGATGATACTTTGCAGTGGGAGAGACGATTAAAAAAAATAAAAAAGGCAGGGATCTGTGTTGAATCTCTTTGAGGTTTGGAAGACAGAGAGGACTGAGTTGCACCATAGTTAGGAGTTTGGGATCTCATGGAGCATTGTGCAATGCCAGCTCTCCAGTCAGTTCAGTGTCTCCATGGACATACTGATCTGAGATCTTCAGGGGAGTATATTGCACTTTACCTGAGTTCTGACTTTGTACTGATTCCTGCTAAATCAAAACAGGAATTAGGACAAAGAAGATGTTCTTTTGAGGAGTACATGGAGTATGTTTGGGACTGTCTCACCCACTGATTTGTGATGAAACTTCTCAGCATCAAAGCTTTTAAGAGACAGTATAAAATCTTGATGTGTAAAATAACTACTCATATATTAGGGTGGGGTGTTTTTTTTAGTGTAACTGTCAGTAATTTTTAATGTGTAGTAAAACATCTTTCCTCTCTTGTTTCAAAATATTGTAGGAAGTTATTTCAGGTGATGCAGCAGGAGATTCCAAAGAAATTGATGTAACACAATCACCTCCTAGATGTACTGTGGAAGAAAAAGGTAATTAAACTGCCCATTATAGCAGATTTTCTGAACCCATACTGAATGTTCATTTCTTTTCATTTGAATGAATTTTGAGAGAAATTTGGAACTTGATTCCAGCAAATATACTTGCATGTATTCTCTAGTTGATTTCTGCTCTATTACTGCTATCAAATAATGCATTAATCGTAGTTTCTTTAATGGTGAGAAAAGTTTTGATACTTCTTCTGTTAGCACCCATTTGCTCCATTATTGCATCAGTGTGTATCTTGGGTAGGAAGGCTAATGGGAAATAAACAGGTAGGTGGGGAAAATAGAAAAATCAGCATTGCTAAGAATGTGCATGTGAAAAGAATCAGCATGTGGTAAGAACATCTCGTAACTCTGACCACAAGCAAGAGCCGTCCTATGTAAAAATCCATGACATAACCATCAAATCAGTTTTGTTTCTGTAGAGTAACCAACCAGAAAAGAGTGCAAGTTGCACAGTTGTAATTGACTTAATTGCACTAAAATAAATAATACAAGATGGTGTATCCCCATTATTAATGTGACTTTGATGTTACTTCAGTCTGTCATTGGGGGAGCAGTCTGAGAATGTTCCCTGATGTTAGTTTGACCTGTTAATAGTTTTGTTTCTTATGCGAGCAAGTTGACAAGTCTGAATGTGTTCTGCAGTGTGCTTCCATCTTCAACTTCCTGTTTCATGGAACATGTGAGAAAATCAAACAGGGGCTTGTATTTGTCCTACCATTTTATAGTGTGTCATAATTACGAGCTTTTGTTTTTACCTTAAAATAGAAGACCTACCTAACTCATCTGGTGTTAGGGAGATGTATTTTGGCAGACCAATACACTCTTGTTACAAGGCAAACAGTGTTGATTTCTGATGGGTGTTTTTAGAGAATTTTGGGCTAAAAAATGTAATAACATCTTCAGTGTGGAGGCTGTTGCTTTTACTATATTTCTTTTGCCTAATAAAACAAAGGTATACCATTTCTTTTTTTTATTTCTTTTTTTTTTCTTTTGTATGCGTGAAGATGAATTTAACATTGAACAGGAAATGTCTGAAAAGAAAAAGCACAGTCTAGAATCAAATGAAAATTCTCCTGAGGTGAGTGGTTGTGTTAAGTCACTGAGATGGTGCAGGTTCACAGTACTCTGTCTTTGCAGGAAATAACTATTTTGTTGACAGCAATATTAAAATTGTCTTCACCTACTAATAAATGGTTGTTAAGATTTGATTGGTAATGTAAAGTACCAAGGACTTATGTTGCTCTGTCACAAAGTATAAACTCAGACCTTAAGACATCAATGTCTTGTTATCAAAGTAGAGCTAACTCCCTTCCTAGGCTTAGTAGTGCTTACAAAATGCAATTATATTGAGAAATTATATTGAGAAAGCAATTATATTGAGTTATGTTTTATAGAAATCATGTTTTCTGAAAACTTTGCAATTGATGCAGACAGTTTAGTCACCAAGAAATACAACTTGCCTTTAAAAAATACAGTCTTTCTCAACAATTTTTAAAGTCTTTGTATTATCTTCTAGGCATGTACTTGAGATATTCTACAGTATGGGTTGTAAACAAATGTCTGAAAATGTTAAAATTAAAATTGATGCTGGCCTCTAGAAATAGGCACTGATCTCAGGTGTTTGGTTTCATCATTTGAGGTGTTTTGCCTCAAATTAGGAAGTAGAAGAAAGTTTAAGAATGAATTTTTGGTTTTGTTCACTCAAGGCTTGAGTCTCTAAGAACCATTCTGGGGGAAATACTGTTAAACTTCAGTAAATGCTGAATGAGGCATTTAATCTTTCCTTGTACGTAAGAGAAAGTCTCTTGGGGATTTCGCAAACTGAGCATCTGACCATACTTTTTACTTAAAACTTCTGTTTCAAAGCTTAAAACTTCAAAGAAAGTTGGTTTTGTTTGTTTTGGGTTTTTTTTCGCTAAAAATCCTGTTTATGTAAAGAATATCAGCAATCTGTGTATTGGGATAATTAGTATATGAACTGTTTGAAGCACTTGCTAACATAGAGGATGTAGACCGTGCTATGTGGCACTAGGAAAAGGGGCTCATGGGATGTGAAGTCTGGAGTTCTTATATGGGGAAAGCCAGCAGCATTTGCGAGACCTAGTGATAGAGATTTTGGGGCTATGGGAGCAGAAGGCACTGCATTCTCAGACATGCTTTGTGCCTGAGTCAACCCACTGAGAATTTTGTATAATTGGGAGTTGTCTTGTTTCTTTTCACCTGTATTAGTTGATTTCATAGCAGGCAGTCTCTTGCTATTAAACTTGCCTCATCTATTTTTTAACTGGAAAGTACTACTTCTGCCACTGTCACATTATTAATTCAGTTAGCAGTCTTCGTATTGTATTGCTCAAATGCCAAATGTCAGTTATAGTAAGTAAAATATTTTTGTCCTTTGTTTTTAATAGGAAAATCAGCCTGTGGTAGTAAAACGCAAAAGGGGAAGGCCTCGTAAATACCCTCTTGAAGCAGTACAACCTGGTGGTAAGTACTTCATAATACCTGTGTGGAAAAACAAGGATAATAATGACATTCAAGTTCTGAACTCATATTTCTTCCCTCAGGTGGGGAGTCAAAAGCTGATATGAGCACTGGGAATGTAAGTGCCTTTATTTTGTTTGGGTGCATTTAACACAGTATTTCAAGAGCCGTTTATCTGTGTAAACAGTTAACAGCATTTCAGAAACATCTTATGGAAAACTTGATAATGGAGTTCAGTCTAAGCAATATCTCTTAAGTACTAATAATAGCTAAGCTTTTTAAGCAAAATACAGTTAAGTCAGAATGGGTTACCTGTAAGCTTCACACTTAGTTCATTTAATACAAATCTAAGTGTTACTAGCTAGCAATATATATACACATGTGTGCAGGGTGAATTTTTGGTGGTGTGCATATGTGTCTTTCAGTTTGTGCTGAGAGTAATTTTGAAAAGCAAGGGTGAATTTATTTCAAAAACAAAGTTTCTTTCCTCTACTGAATGTATTGTAATAATAGCACATAGAATCCTTTCATAGCTGTAAAATAAAATGTTATATAAAGCAGTTATATTACATATATATTGCAACATTACAGTTGATGCAAGTAGAGACATACTGTTCTAGGTGACATACCTAGGTGAGTAACCTAGGAGTTCATGAAACATGTCTATCTTTTAAAGCTCAGTGGTAGTTTTATTTCCTAACCCCTGTGAAGGATATTCACAGCTAAGAAAGTGGTCTGTTGGTTTTGCTTCTCCTATGCAGTTGGATTATAGCACAGGGCAGTGATGGGTCAGGCATGTTTGTGGAGTACTGCCAGTGGGATTTATTCCGGTTAAAGGCTTCTCTCCAGGAAATTCCTCTGTTTTAGAATCAACATTATTACATAGAAAAGGGGGGATTTTAAAAATGAAGTTGTGTTGAAACACAGATTTTTCTTCCTGCTTGCCTGGTGAGGCACCAGCTGGCATTGCTGTTGAAGATCTTGAAAATTTACCTAGTTTATGGATAAAAGGAATTACTGTCTTTACTTGCTCTGTCCTCGTATTTTAGCCAGCCCTTTGAGTCCTGTCCCTTCTTACAGGTTGGCTTGAATTCTGTTTCGGAATTCCTAGTCTTAATAGAGGTTTTTTTTCAATATTAACTTAATAAAATGTAGTTTGAACTGGTATAGATTTTGGTATTTCATTTTTCTGTTTTGGTGTTGTGGGTTGATTTTTGTTTGGCTGGTTTTTGGGGTGGTTTTTTTGCCCAGTTAAGGATTAAAATTAATTTTAAAATCGCCCTCAGAAATAGATGTACCTTGGCATCCTCAGTACTGGAACAGAATCATCTTGTTGTGGTTCAAGTGTTTAAAGGTCTTGTATTTCGTGGTGATGAGTGAGTGGTTGGTGTCAGCTGCAGGCTGGCTCAGGGAGGAGTGATACCTGCCCTCCATGTGAGACAGGGGCTCTCTAGGGTGAGATGCCTTTGCATGACAGTTTTCCCAGGGCTGCTTTGGGAACACCTTTACTTTAGAGGTACCATAAGCATCCTGGTGTAGTCATTCAGTGGGGAAAGCACTGAAGTTTTTGGACAGTCGTCATAGGACATTGTGTAATTGTATATAGCTTTTTCTGCATTCTGAGTAAATAAACAATTTCTGGTGACTTGTAGTTCTGTAAATCTGTATGTGGGATTACATAAAGTGACAGTACTAAACATATTTCTGATTTATCAACAAAAAAGTTTGTTTGACTGAAACTGCTTTTATCTTTCGTGTCTTTTATTGCAATGACTTTAGTGTCAGGTTACTGAAAGTGCTGTGATTTGTTTATGGGTTGATTTGTTTCAGTTACCAAAATGGAAAAATGCATCCTACTCTTAAACTCAGTACAAATTTCATGTGCTCATTAGTGTTCATGTTTTCTAGATTTACAGATTCATTCTACAATTAATGCAAGCCAGTTTCTGTGATTATGTAACACTGCTGAATTTTTCTGGTTTTCTTTAAATTAAAAAAGCCCACTTTTTTAATTTCAGCTGCAGTCTTCTACCTTTGCAAGTAGAGGGAAAACACCTCAAACGGGTAAGAAAACATGTAAATATATGTCTCAACATATAAAATGAAAGATGGAAGAAATAGAAAAGTGTTTTCACAAAAATCACATGGGTCCTTGTTCTTCCTGACATCATCTCTGGCAGTCAGTGTCATTCATGAATGAAAACATCTGAAGAAAGAGATGAAGTGAAAACTTGTCCCTAATTGCTACCTAGTTTTTCTTTTCAAAAAAGAGCAGCTTGATTAGATCTTAGTTCAGAGATGCAGCAGCACTGCTCAGTGCTGAACAATGCATTGCAGAATATACCAAATGACTGAGTGAGCTAAGTACATGGCAGAGCTTCAGAGGATAGTAGGTACTCTGTCAGACTGGCTCTTGGTGACTGTTTCCCATTCCTGCATGTTTCCTTTCATACAGTGACTAGCAATCACACTTACTACATTACATTTCAAATTTTGTTCAGTTAATTGTTTGATCTGTGGATATGTACTTAAAGATCTCAGGGGTATCTTGAGGGGATATTTCTTTCCCTTTTCACAGCTGCTGTAAGAACTTTGGAACACAGTTGCTTAGCTTGACTCAAAAATGTGCTTTAAGTGCTTCAAACTAAAACAGAATTAAGTGAAATATCTATTTCTCTTTCCTCATTTTTCTTGTGTATAGAATCCAAACTGCACTTGATTGTTTAAACGTGTCTTTTTAATTATGGTCATTCATTAAAAAAACTTTTGAAACTCATTTTAGGAAGCAGGTGACCTGAAAATTACGTTTAAAAATGGTTTGTAAACAAATGTGCAAAAAATCTGAGAAACCAAATCTTCAAAACAAATCTTCTGGAGTTTCCAAAAGCTTAGATTTCTGCAGATAGACTAATCTGGCTGCACTGCACATAAAAGGACTGTTCCCTATTTTCTTCACATTTGTTAAAATGTCAGCTTTAATCCATATGCTGCAGAATTGTCTCTGGAGGGTTAGCTTGTTGTGTGGTACTTCTGTGAACTGCAGAGAGAATAGGCAAGAACGTGAGAATGAAATCAAAGTGCATTCTGCTTTGCTTTTTATTCAGAAGGACACCTGTGTATTTAAAGTTGGAGTGTGTTATGTAACATTTCTGTTTTCCGGGTAGAAGGCTCTTGATATCACAGCAATGTTAAAAGGAGCACATAAAGTGGAATGAACTGTTAAGTTTTTCATCCTATATTGGCATTCATGGGCATAAGGGGTTGAGAACCCCTGGCAAGGAAAGGAAAAGGAAACCAGATTGAATCCCTCTGTGCAGTTCACTTATTCTGATAGTTTCTGGGTGATTTGCATAAGGATTTGCAGCAAGGACAGACCCACATGTGGAGCAGGATGCCGAGTTTATTTCTGGTCACTACAGCACATGCAGTTAAGAGACATATGTTTTCTGAAGGTGTCATCCTCCCCTCACACTGACACTTGAACTTGAAACTAATTACTTAGCACTAATCAACAGTTGCTGCTTTAAAATTAGTGTGATTTTTAGATACTATGTCTTACTATTTTTATATTTATCTTTAAGCAAAAGTACTAGATTTTCATATTTTACAGAGGGTTGTCTGTTAAAGAAAGGCATGTCATGGATCTAGATGGGATTATTTTCAGTCAAAAGCCCCTCTGCTACAAATTTACCAAGATGTACCAGAATTATGAAGTATCTCTTTTGAACACAGTAGAATGAATACATGCTGCTTGTATTATGTATGTGCCTATGTTGTATGAAGAACCTAGCAGAGTGGACAGTCCTATGCTTTATTTCACTTATTTCTTGAATACTTAAATATATTTATGTTTTACTTCATTTGCTTTTGTGTAAAAGTTTTTCCCCATAACCTTACAAAGGAGTGCCAGAAAAGTTTTCTGTGAGTTTTAGAATGTTTCTGCTCTTTGAGATCAAGGATTCAGAGGATTTAGATCCTTTGCATTGACATTCTTTTGTCATTCTTCTTTCTCTCAGTTTAATTGGTGAGGATGTTCGAGTTTGTGTACTCTTTTATTTAGTTTTCAGAAATTAGCAATTTTATGGCAGGGGAAAAAAGATATGAAAACTTGCCTTTATTTAGGTTGCTTCTCTTTTCTATTGCTAAGGATTTTATCCTTGTGGTGTTAAAGAAAATTCTGTTTGACAGAGTTCAGAAGCTTTGTAAAATAATCTCTCTCATCTCAGAATTATGGTAGAAGTGGTAACTATGGAGAAGAAGCCAAGTTGACACATGGGATGTAGAGTTAAAAATCTGTTTTAACAGATTTGTGTAGGCTAGCCTGTAAAAATTACTGAGTTGAAAGTAAGAAGTATTTCAGCAGAGGAAGTCATGTCATATGCATACTAGAAAGGTTTTAAATAGTGTCTTTTTGAGCTTCATCTCAGTCATCTTGGTGCTTTAACATCAGTGCAGTTAAGCACTAGAACAGATCACCTGAAGAGACCATGTTCTTGGAGACTTTCATAGTTAGACTGAGCAAGTGTGTGTATAGTATTGTGCAGTATGATTAGATCAATTAATTTAGCTGTGCTTTGAACAGGAGATTGGACTAGGTGATCTAGAAGCCCTTTCTAAGCCAAATTTTTCTGTGATTCTGTAATTGGTTGACAGTAGTTAAAGAGGATAAGTAACTTCTGCTTTTCCATTAAAAGAAAACAGCAAATCTGCAACAAAGCAATAAATACTGTCAGTGATATAAAGCCCTAGTACTTACAAAAAAAAATTAAATCATTGTCCCAGTCTCTGTATATAACAAAGCTATTTTCTAAATTAGAGAGTTTAAATGCTTTTTGAGCTACTGTGATATTTATGCAAAGTTGAGAGAGTACACAAGAAGTCCCTTTTAAATTGATTGGTGAAAGATTTGAACTTCAGGATCAACTTTTGTTCTTTCCTTTCTTTTTAGGTACAGACATATCTAATAAGAAAGAAACAACAAATGTAAGTGTGATTTGTAAATTTACAAGCAGTATATAATGAAAAATGCCTGTCTTCTATGTAAAGTAAATAGTTCTTGACTTACATGGTTCCATTTTGATTTTTCAGGAAGATGAAGCTGATAAAGCAGAAATGGTTGTGCGCAAAAGGGGAAGAAAGCCCAGGCGTTCTCTGGTTCAATCAGAGGAAATGGGTAAAAGCATGAGAAATTGTGCTGTTTCTAACAGAATAAGAAAATACTGCTGTGCTTTTCTGTTTACTAATAGCAACAAGATAAGCTTTATTCAATTTTCCTTTCTTGGGGAAAAATCATTGAGTTACAGCTAGTGTAAATATTATGTAAATATGTGTAAATTGCTGTAATCTCATGTCAGAATTGCTACATTCCAGATGCTTCTATAAAGCCTCATGAATTTTCTATGAATTCTGGCTAGGAGCTGTGTAAGTAAACTGTGGTGAATGTGTTAGCAAGATTAAGTCAAACAAGTGTGAATTAAAAATGTTGAAATACGAAGGAAATGGAAAATTACTTACTGAAAATGGGAGTTATGACTAGAATACCTTTTCTAAATTAAGTGTTCAAGGCCTTTTGGAAAATTATAGCCTATGTGTAAAATTTTAAATGGACAGAAACACTGGAGCCTGAGAAGAAACGTCGGAAATTAACATCTTCTGAAGATGAACTAAAAGAGCAAGAGGAAGGTGAGGAAGAGGATGGTGAGGAAGATGATGATGCATATTCTGGGGCCACAACTAGATCAGCCACAAGATTAGAGGCTCAAAGGTAACTGTGTGGAGACTCCAATAACAAGCTTTTTCTACATTGTTCTCAGCTGTGGGGTTTGTTGCAGGGAAGAGGTTGTTACTTCCTCTTCTTGCCTTTTTCTGTTTGTTTTAAATTTATAAGAGCTTCCCAAATAATTTTGATTCTAATTCTAGTACCACTCTTCTAAGAATGAAGAGACAAAAGGTGAGGTTAAGGGAAACTCTTAGGGTCTCAAAAGGCATACTTGAATATGTAACAAGGTAAGAATTGATGCTGTTGGCACTCTTATCCTGGTGATGCCTCAGAATTTGAGTCTAAGCACACTTGGTTCTGAAGGGTAAAATGGGACATTAGAGTTGACAATTCACCATTTGGTATTTGGTGTTGGAGCAAGGTGAAAATGTAATTATCCCTGTCTGTTTCTTTAAGTACTGTCCAAGTTAAATACATGAATGTAGAGGATTTAATTTCTAGTATGGTGATCTGCAAGCTTGGAGAGCAATCTTGCTGTGAAAAACAAGCGTGAGTAGCAAGAGTTCTGTTTTCAGGAAGCCATTCTCTATCTGCCTTAGCACTGGTCAGCCTTCTATCGGCATACTGAATTCTAGCAG
Organism: Parus major; assembly: GCF_001522545.3. Lineage (NCBI taxonomy): Eukaryota > Metazoa > Chordata > Aves > Passeriformes > Paridae > Parus > Parus major. The sequence continues at coordinate 54,933,819 of NC_031771.1, forward strand.
AGCTCATCCTCTTGATCTTATTGTGGAAACAGTGAAATATAACAGCTTGGGGAAGTTTTGATTTGTGTTGCTGTCTTTCAGAAAATAATTGGAGTCCAGGTGTTTTTTTTATATTGGTGGTGGGAGTTTCAATTGACCTTATCTGCTTCCCTCTTAACAATATCATTTATTATATTGTATATATTATATGTTAGTCTTTGGGCAGTACATGAAGCACAGTTGCCACTGTGCTTTGAACTGATAATTCCAGAACTGAATCTGAAAGTGATTCTTTATTTGAAGAATTTAATTTAAATCTGACATGATTCTTCATTTACGTAAAAACTGTGATGGTTTACCACTACCACTCAGTAAACAACAGCTTTGTTTTGGTAAATGCAAAGTGACTTTCTTTAGTCTCACATCATTGTTAGCTATAAAAGGTTTAGGTATTTGTGGGTTTATTCTGGTTGCTTGTGAAAAATCTACTTTTTTTTTATAGATTTGGGGTTGTGTCTCAGATTTCTAATGCTACCTTTCTAGCTCTCATTGCAGCAAAGCATATCTACTTTAAGGTGCTGCATACAGTCTGCATTTTATAAGTAGCATCTGGGAAAAATTCTGTGGAAGAAGATGCTTCTTCTTATTCAGCATTGCTGGATTTCTCTGATTTAAGTCACCTGTTTTCTAAACTAATTAATTTATCACCAGTAATGAGTTTTTCATGTTTCTGAACGTGCAGATAGCAAAGCTTATATGAGTGAATTCAGACTACGAGATGTTCTTTTAAACATAGACACTTGCATACAAAAATTATAGCAAGATTTGAAATGGATTGCTTTGGGGTTTTTTTGTAAATACCAGATATTGTCAGTAAAGCACTCTTTTGATTCTACATTTGATACAAAAATGCACAACTTGGCATCGCAATGTGTCTTGAAGCAGGCAAATACGTTTTTTTCACTGTTTCTTTTGGCAACTTTGATTTACTTGTCACAAATACTGTGCAGTCTTAGTTATCTGCACTTGGAGTGCAAGAAGAAATTGACTCAGTAGAAGTATTTTCTTATATATAAATTCATCATTCTTTTGTATTACAGAAAACAGCCCAGCAAGCCAACCACACGTGCAACTTCTAAAGGCAGCAGTCCAAATTCAGTTTCTCCTAGAAAACAACAGAAACTAACAGCTAAAAAGAGATCTCCGAGTGATACAAAAATTAATAAATCTCCTCCATTGACACAGTAAGTATTAAAGTTGAATCTACTTTGAGTATTTGTTTTGGAAGCCACTACAGTGGTCTTTGCCTTATATGTAACGTACTGCTTCAAAATCTGAACAGCAGACTAGTTATGTTCTGTTCTCGTGTGATATATAAAAAGCTTTTAAAGGATTTTCTTCTGTTTACATTTTTTCTTTTTCTTCCTTTATTTGACATTTGGAAGACTAGATTTTTTACTTTTTATCCTTGGAAACCTCTTGGGAGAATCTGAAAATGCTGTTTATGTAGTATTTAACTTCAGCTGTGATTCTTTCTTGGGTGGGGGGTAAGAGCATTGGTAGTTCAGGTTAAAGTTAAATACAATGACACAATTCTAATGTTTCGAAGATCTAAGATCAGCTGATAAAAAGAGGATAAGCTCTGAGAGCCCATACACCAAGTTTTGAATATATTTCCCTTTCCCTCCTTTCCTGTTACACTTTTTAATTGGGAAAGCTAAGGTCACAGTGCAGAATGCCAAGGGAATAAGTAATAAATGTGATGCACGGTAAGTAATATATTTGCTCTGCATCTTGTAGTTTACCTGTAAAATGTTTTGTATTGGTCATTCTTTTGAAATGTGTCAGTGTCTTCAGGCTGAACCTGGAGAATTGTGCACTGATGGCTGTCACAGTTCACTTCAGCTCCATTATTTTGTGTGGTTATGAATGGCCAAGAGTTTAAACCCATTTACAGTTAGTTGCAGCTGAAATATGGTGAGCCTATAGATGGGAGTGTGAATGCATAGGGCAAGGGCATGTGAAGTCTGCCCTTTACTCCCCCTTGTGTATGCAGGCCTGAGACACTATTGCTGCTATTCTGTCTGTGTGAGATGGGGGACAGGGAAATAAAGTCCATTATGTTCTGTTATAAATCCACAAATCTTTCCAGGGAAAGAGAAGGAAGGAGAATTCTATCCCCAAATTCTACATATGGAGCACTCCCCAACACACAAAATTAGTACCCCATATCCTATTAAGAAGTGTGTTTTAGTAGCTTTTATGTAATATATCAGAGATGGACAGTTCATCAGAGATGGACGGTTTTGTTCAGCCCTCTGAACAGAATCATGCCTGACCACTCTTTTCTTTGCAAGCTCTACCATTGTGAAAATAATGATTAATATGCTTTTCAGGGTAAAGGTGCAGTCAGCCAAGCGTAAAAGGGAGGAGAGCCCAACAGTGGTACGGAGAAAAGGCCAGCAGAAAACAGAGGAGACGCCGTTAAAGAAAGCAAAACGATAATCTTTACCAGCCAGTACTGTTCTTGGAAGAGTCAAAAGGAAAACAAACATCTGTGCTTCTATTTTTTTTAAAGCAAAGGGATTTGCACGTGCTTGTTTCAGAGCTCTGAGTTAAACAATGCAGTACTTTTAAGTTACATTTTAAACAGCTTTATAAACTATTGTTTATACAGAATATTATGTACATTTATTTCAGATGAAAAATAAGTTTACTTTGTATCTGAATGAAAAACAAAGTAGTTATATATTTTATCACTGACTTGGAAAGTTGGAGTTTCCCAATGTGACATGCTAATGCAGATGCTTCCAGCCCATAAGGCACCCATGTGCCTACTAATACACTTTGTACATAAACTTGTAAAAATAGGTTGTATTTTACTCTGTGTATGAATTTAATCAATGATGGACATTTTATTTATTATATGGAAAGCATTGGTCTGTAAACTTTAGTATATACCTTAGGGTTTTTTAATTATATATTTTACATTCTATGCAGATGTCAGTAGGAAACTTCCCCTCCGCTCCCCCAGGGCTGTCTAAAATCTGAAGTTCTCTGAAATATGCTCAGACAGTTGGTAAAATATTTTTCTCGCATGCATTAAAGTAGTTTAGCATAGTGAAAGGGACTTGGCTCCTTTCTGTTCACATTTGTGACAAAGTATGACATTTAAAATGTAATCTTACTAGATTATATTTTCACTTGTAAATTTACTACCAACTTCAAGAAATGAATAGTACTAGGTTAGATTTATTCACAGTCAGCCAATACCACCCTAAAACGAAACAGTTTTATTTTGCAGCTAAACACCTGTTCTTTCAGTATTTATCTTTTTCAACAAAGAGGGACCCATTGAAATCAAATCTCACTTCTAACTATAGAGCTTCAGCATTTTATGTTACATTTTATACACAGGTATTAAAAATAGAAGCTGGTTTTATTGCCAGAATCTTTTTTTAATGTATATTAACTCTGGTAAGAGCAAATGTTCAAGTGAAGTTGTATATAAAGTTAAACTTTTCTTATGATCAAATGTGTCTCTTGTTATGATGTGATGAATTGCCAAACAATCTGAGATTATTTTAAGTGTTTTGTTGATATTCTGGTTTATAATTAAAAAATATTTTGGGGGTTGGAATTTTACTTTTTTTTTTTTCTTAATTTCTCTTTTTTTTGTGAGGTTTTTTTTGAACTTGTTGTAAGGCAGATGTTTCGGTCAGATATTCTGCTAGGTTTCTTACTGAGATTTTTATATAAAAAATATAAAATGTTTGCCAAAAACCTGAGTTGCCATATTTTATTTTCCTTTCATTGTTTTACTGTGGAACTTGTCTTTACAAATGTGTCTGGTTGGAGCCATGTCTGTAAGTTTTACCTGGTTAGTCTTTAAAAAACCTTCACAGGCGCTTATATTTTACATGCACCAAAAGTGGGGAAAGTGTGTAACTGTTTGCCTGTCTCAGTACACTATAAAAGTGCTCACATAATACTTTTCCAAGCAAATTAGCCTGAAAGAAGGAAATATCTTAGCTCTGAAAATCAGTTCCTTTGACTTGCTACTTAACAGCCATATTCATACATACCTTGCTAGCATACTGACTGATACATTCCTGTGTGTTACTGATACTGATGTTTATGCACAGTTGTAGGATAAGTTGAATCTTCCCTTTTTTCCAGTTTTTTCCCTTTGCCCCCTGCAGCATGCGTAGACCAAAGCTGTATATTTTGTCTCAGCCTTAGTTCTGTAAGGCTAAAGAGGCTGAATTGCTTGATTTTCCATGGGTGCTTTCCAGAATTCAGGTGGAGTCCTTCCCTGCACCTGCTCCCTTTGTTTCCTTACACCTGAATTCAGCAGTGAAGTACTCAGGAGGAAGCCTCACCCCTGCACTGTGCATTATTGTCATTTATTCTCTCTGCTGTTAGTCCTGTCCTGCCCTGGGACAGTTTGTATTTGCCTGTTTCACAGGCAGAGCTCTTCTCATGGGTTATGATGATTGACAAAGCTCTGACTTGTGTCAGGTCCTTTTTACTGATATCTCAGTAGACAAACAGAGCTCTGAAGATCAGTATCAGTCTCTCAAAGCTAAGCTCCTAGGACCTGGCCTACTGTCCTTTTCCCTAGTGATGGATAACATTTAGGAATAACATTTAGGAATAACATTTGGGAACATCTTGTCTATGGAATGTATCTTTGATCATTAAGTTATTCTGTGAAATGAAAGCATTAAAGGAATTATCTTTCTGCAGGAAAGCCATTTTTAAAGAGAGGGCAAAAATTCCCAATTCCACAAACTTTCAGCTTATACATATTTTGCTTGCTGCCAGCTTCTTTCTTGTCAACAAAATAGACATTTATGCTAGGCCACATCACTGACATTCCATATTGGGAATTTTTTTCATTTTTTTGCTTAGTAGTTTCAGTGTCATCTAAATTACTATTACACTTTACAGGGACAGTACTAGTCTGCTGCCATCAAGTTAAAACATGAGAGGTTCAGGCTGGACATAAGGAAGAGTTTGTTCACTGAAAGGGTGGTTAGGCATTGGAACAGGGTGGTGGAGTCACCATCCCTGGAGCTGTTCCAGGGATGACTGGACATGGCACTGTGCTATGGTTGAGTTCACATGGCAGTGTTTGATCAGGGGCTGGACTCCATGATCTTTGAGATCTTTTCCAACCTTCATGATTCTATGACTGGATGTTCACAACTTCCAATTATTTTGTACCTTCTGTCTCCCTGAGCCCTTCTGAGCACAAGACAGGGAGAGGAAGAAGAATCAGTTTTCCTTGGGTGCAGCAGGAGTCACATTGTGGCAGAGTAGTAGAGAGGAGACTCGGGCACAAGAAGTGTGATGCTGGTTATGTGGATGACTATGATTTGATTTATTGCACTTATACAGTATCTAAATATTGCCAGTGTAAGACGAGCAGGTCTAAAGAGTTCATGTATAAGCAGGAAGAGCTAGAAATGTTTACAGTCTTTGAGTTTACTGAATGCACAATTACAATACAACAAGCATCTCTGGAACTACTTTAGGATTTTATCTCCTTATGTCACAGTTCCTCCTGTAATTCTCACCTAGTTTTCATCTTGGGACAAATCATATTACCCTTCAAAGACAGTTGCCAAGTGTGGGAGAGGGGGGATGTGATCTTTTGCCACAGTCACACACACCCATCTTCAGAAGTGAGGTTTGTACTCCAGCTTGAATCTTGACATATGTATAAAATAATGATACTTTCCTAGCCCATGCAAATTTAGAGAGATCAGGAGGAAAATACTGTCCTGCACAGTGATTAAACAGAATGTCCGGAAAGTGTTTCATGGAGAGATTTGCTCAGGGCCTTTTGGTGCAATAACATGGCTAGGATTCAATCTCAGTAAATTTCTAAACCGCTTGGCTGGTTTTTATGTTTTAGTGGCTGTTTCTTCTCTTGGAACAACTTCATTTCTCTGGATATTAAAATACCAAGTGCACAGAGATGTGCTGATGGAAGACTGAGGTCAACTTCTCACGGAGTTTTACAGAACAGGACCTTGAGTCCTGCTTGTCATACCTGAGCTGCCTGTGTTACCAGCTGGCTGTTGGCTCGTTCCCACAATCTCCCCATATTTCTGATGCATTCTACTTAAAGGCTATTTACACCTCTTAACTGTGTTCAACTTGAAATACTGTATAGATTTTAAATCATACAAGTGTGGTTTTTTTGTGGTTGGTTTTTAAACCAGCTAGAGGGTCACCAGTTACAAGTTTGCAGTTCTCATTTTTAGGTGGGGTTGGCAAGCTTGTAAGTCTTGCAACTAGTGAAATTTCCCTCTAGAGCCTGATTCAAAGTCAGTAGGTGCACTCAGCAGCTGGGGCAAGGCTTTTGCTGATATTGGCAGATCTCTGGTGCCTCAGCTTTCTATTCCAACAGCTCCTCTAGTAACACATCTACTTTTCTCTTGAGGGAGCTGGGGGTTAATCTGGGACATCCATCCCAAATACACATCTACTCTTCCTTCTCTCTCAACCAATGTTCCAAGCCTGTCCTACACAGAACAATCTCTGGCCCTGATGTGGCTGCATAAGGTCCTGATCCACTTTAATCTCTCCAGAAACTCAGGGACTCAGTAAAAATTTGTCGCATAACACTTGGCAACCAAGAGCAGCAGGTGCTCCTGGTCACAGTGACAATCAGCAGATGTCCACCGTGATGCAAGTCCAGCACCAGCTTGGGTGTCTACACCTAGAAGTGGCCTAAGACTGATACCTGTGTCAGGCTCTGCATTAGGAAAAGATCATTTGCCACCACAGACTTTCAGTACTCCCTTGCCTTTGGAAGAGGTAGTGGCACCTCTGCAACGCTGAGTGTCACTGGTCTGAAGAGAGAGAGTTGCTGCCCTGAATCTGGGATGCACCAAGTCCCTTTACAGATCCTTCCAAAGCACAGTCTATTTCCTTGAAGCTGTACCTGTTTATATTGTAGAGTGAAAGTAACTGGTATACTTTTATTCTCTTCTCATTAAAATTTTCAGTTTTAAGGTTTAATGGGACCATCTTGACAAAGGTGACTGCACGTTCATACAGCATACGCCTACTTCCAACTCTTGGTAACTCTGGTATCCTCATAACTGCCTGCTCATTCATTTTGTATAGAGCTCAGAAGACTCATACCTTCAATTTCAACAACCTTCCATCTATTTCATTTGCCTGTAGCTTCAGTTTGGAGGAAATTGCCCATGTCAGCCTTCTGCAGGTCTTGGCAACTTCTTAAAGATACTGTGCTCGCTTCTTCCAGTATATTCCTTGTCCCAGCTATGTATGTCACACTCCATTACTTCCATCAGCTTCTCAAAAATCTGGGGCCTGTTTCAAACAGGGTGGGTTTTTCTCTACTAAAACATGAAAGTTTAAACATCAAGGAAATTCTATCTCCATTCTAGTCTCTGTTTCAAAACGTTTCACCAAAATTCCATGAAAGGGTATTTCTCATTTAAACCCCCTTTCTCCTTCAAATCTCAGATTTTTAGTTATCCTTGCTGGCTTTGTGAATAAAGCCCAAAAGAAAAACATAATAAAAATAAATGTCTTGCTGGGAGTCCCTGGATAGCTGTATTTAAAGCTAGGAACATAACACTCTTGCCAAACAACTGGGAAAGAAAAATATGATTTGAAATGGCCGTAACTTAGCAGGGCAGGAATAGATTTTTGGCACTGACTGTCAGAGGGGTGGGGTTGCATGGTCAGGCTGTGATTGCAAGGCACTTTTCACCTTCCCTTTTCTGCCCCTTGGCCAGTGCCTTTCTCCATGCCAATGTCGAGTTTTACACAGACTACTGGACCAGGGAGCTTGAAATTACCTCTACAAAACAAAACTGCAGGTTGGTTTTTAATGTGATCATTTTATTAAACCAGCTGCTGATGAAACTGGGTAATTCTGCTGCCTGCACAAAGACTTCCATGTGGCAGAGAGGGGCTGTGAAATCACCTTCCCATTGCACCATGGATTTGAGTGCCCTTAGGTTGAACAGGTGCACCATTAGCTTTCCCATGGATTTATGGGGTCCCTCTATCAATAATTGGTGTAAAAATGAAGTGAGGTAGTTTGTGGGGTTTATCCTTTCTAGTGACAAAACAAAGAGGCTTCTTGAAGGAAGGATGGATTATGCATCACCAAGGATGAGGTTCTGTTTTTTATTTTGTGTGTTTGTTTAGAGTTGACAACAAATTATACTGGCTACAGAAAGGCGTGCATCTCTGCCCTCACCATCAACACCTCATATCAGCAAGCTCAGGTCCCCTGAAATGTAGGAAAGCTGCCTCAGAGCCCTGGTCCCTGATGTCACCAAATACACTGAAAATAACTATCATTTCCACTGGGAAAATATAAATCTTCCTGTCAGTTTGGAGACCAAGTACCTGCTGCAGTCCTGGTGAGCTCTGTTTGGGGCTTTTCCTTGTGGAAGGACAATGCTTACATGTGGCTCCAGCTAAGCCCTACACAAAGTGCAGCTCTTACCTAGCTTAACTAGCTGGTGGGAATATAGCTAAAGTAGAAAAAGCTCTACAACATATTTCAGAATATTTTGGACCCTTGCAAACCCCATGAAGAGACCAAAATTGAGCCATATTTTTAAACACAGCTCCTTTACTGATCACACAGACAGCACAGGCTCTGGCTGTACCTCTGTCCATGTACTGAGGATGTAACTGAGAATGAATAACAGGGGAGTATCAAAGCTATCAGTCCTACTGTCAACTGGAGAGCTCAGCCCTCCAATGACATCTTTCTCTTCTCTAGATTTCATTGTAACATGTCACACACGCTGTGCAATGATTTATATAAGTCAACATACATTAAAATGAATGAATTAAGAGGAATACATGAAAGAAAAATGCTCTGTGATCACATTCATGATACCCCAGCATCAGTTCCAGTATATAAACTTGAAAATGTTAAAATTAAATAGTCATTCCCGCTTTGGTGCCCAAAGCAAGCAGGGATTTGGAATGTGACTTTCCTTTCAGACAATGATAGGTTCACTCTGCTCTTTTTATATAAACAAGATCTAAGAATTGCTCAGTAATATAGTGCTTATTTAACTCTATTTATTCAGGATTTTTCAGGCTAAGTAAATATGCAATATAAGGCCACTTAAAAAAAAAAACCAACAACTTATGATAAGACTTGTTTCAACTGATTTTGAACTTAGAACTCTATGTGGCCCTCAATGACAGGAAATATCCTCTTGGGGAAGCTCTAATCAAAGTAAAATGGTCGTCATTCACTCCCAGTAAGATGCCACCTCCTTTTCTGGATCAGAGGAGGGCCTGGATGAAGACTCTCATGAAAATGGAAAAGAGGAGCCACCAGATAAAAGCATGAAGGGTCACTGAGCCAAGGAATGCCCAGGAGGTTGTGCCCTTTCCACACCCTGCTGCTGACCATGCTGGGTGGAACAGGACCAGCAGAGAGGGGGCTGGAGGCTGTGAGAAGCTGATCCATTTCTTTATGAAGGTTTGGCACCAACACCTCTGGAAGTCATCCACAGGATAACCACTCTCATGGGGGAGGAAAAGACTGGCTGAAGAAACCTGAGCAGATTGCTCCAGGTTGTTCCAAGTATGTGATGTCTAACCAGATCCCACAGATACCCAGTGATTCCAAACACACCACTCCCATGTCACTCAACCCTTGCTGCAGATTAGATTTAAAGAATTCTTTTTCTGACATGAAATTCTCAGTTGCAATTCTTTCCTTTTGTTCTCTGTATTACCATGTCTCTTTACAGTAGGGTCCCACCCCCCTAAGACCTGCATTTTGCTTTATCTAGTTTTGTTACTTTTCTGTTTTCAAAAATCAAAGCTGTATTTGTTCTCAGCTTCCAGTGGGACATACAGTTTCCTTTCCTCTTTTCCACTGGGGAAAAAAAAAAAAAAAAGAGCAGCATGAAACCCTCACTTTAAGCAGAAGCATAAAGCAAAGGTTTCTTCTGTTTTGAAATAAACATTTAAAAAAGGTCAGAATTCTGCATTAAAAAAAAAAAAAGGAAGATTGGGATATTTTTTCATTATAAAACACCTATGCTGGGGGTGGTTTCATACAACAGCTTCAGATTTTTGCCCTGCAGTCACAGGAATACATTGCAGGAATACATTGGTTTGCCTTAGCCTGGAGCTAGCAGACACAAGGATCCTCTTCAAGTGCATCCAAGAAAGAAGAAAGGCAGCTGTGCCATGTAACAATACACAAAGCTTTGCTGCTACAGACATATTGTGACTTTCATTTTTCTTGCATGAACAAAATCCTGTCCAGTTACTGCTATCACCTCGTGATGGATGTTCATATGGCTTTATTTCCAGAACTGGGGAAGTTTTTCTTCTGAAAACAATAGGCTCAGTGTGTAAGTGATAAGCACTTAAAGTATAATTAGTAATTATTTGCTATGATAATTATACACCACAGTGGCAATAGCTCAAAACTGAATAATCCACCACAAGTGAACACAAAGGCAAGTAGATGCTACCACAGTAAAGGATGCAGGGATGTTCTGTATTGAGGTACCAGATGAGGCAGAGAAGGAAAATTCTTCCACTCCTTATAGTGGTCTTCCTCCCAAGAAAGTAGTAAAGTGGGAAAGGGAGGTATTTGACCTTTCCAAGGAAGTTCTCTGAATTATTTTCTTAAATTTTTCCACTTGATCTCTTGAGATAATGGGCCTGTTCAAAGACACCAGTGAATAGAGGGCATGCTTCACAGACCTCATTCCTTCATTCCTCTCCGTCTTTTCTCACCTTTCCAAATTTTCTCAGCTTTTATCATCTCTTTTTTTCAGGGGGAAAAAAAATGGAAAGTGACTGGCAGCTCTAAAAGGAAAAGGAGTCCAATGACTTTTGTTTTCACTCAAGGCCATCAGTCTTAAACTGCCCTTCTGCACCATGTCTTCAATTCTCAGGTACCAGGGAAGAGCCAGTGCAACAGACTCATTGGACCAATATTTGCTCTGTGCTTGCCCAGCACCTTTTGAGACCTATTTTGTCTTTGTCTAGTTGGGATCTAGCAAGAGTGAAAATACTAAAATCTACTGACAAAATACTTCCAGCCAATAATCTGGCCAGAATCATCAAAAGTGAGAGGTGAAGATCCTGGTGCTGCAGAGATCCCATTTGCCAGCCCAGCAGGGCTGGGGTCTCATTCGGCTGCCTTTGAGATTTTCCAGCATTCTCCTTCTGTAAAATGCACACCTAGAAGGCAGATGAATAACCTGTCTAATTGCAAAGCAAGGCCAGACTCTGGCTGCTACAGAAAGGGACGCCCGCTCTCCACTCCAAGCATCGGACCCTGTGCTTCTGAGCAAGTCACTCAGTTTTGGGGGACAAAGAGTGCAAATCTTCTCTAGAAAAGCAATTGCTGGGTTGCAATTTGGTTGGGAAAAAACTGTTTTCGAGGCACAGAGAGTCCTACGATAGCCACTAGATGGCAACGGGTGCCTGCCCGGTAGGCTGCGGGTACGGCGCGCACAGGCGGGCGCGGGCAGCATCCCTGTGCTCCACTGAGGAGCAAGGCAGGGCTGGCGTGCCATGGTCCTGGGGCCACCACTCCTGAACAGCCCTAGCCACCCACCTGCCGGCTCCTCCTGAGCTGCTGCTCTGCACAGCACAGGCAGGATTCACCGCTTGGAGCAAAAACACCTTCCTTCAGCTCTCCATCCATGAGAATGCTGGGTAGCACACCATGCAGAAGTCCAAATCCACCCAGCGTTTTGTCTCCAGATGCAATATTAAATTCTATATAATATGGGTCTATAGGCACATCAAACTTCTTCAGGAACAGTGTATTTAACATTTTTTCTCTCAAGTGTAATGAGTTAGATTTGGTAGTTTAATAGATGCCATCCATTCTGTTCCAATTTCATTCTGTTTCCTTGCTTAGGTCCTTTTCATTTCTCTCATTTTCCAGCCCCCTCTTCCTAGCACTTTTCCAGTCTAATTCCCACCATCCTCACTTCTCATTTGACCTGTCTTTCACTGCTCAATGTCCATTTGTTCCCATCCATGCCCTTCAATTCTCTCACAGGATGCCTCTCAGACTTTAGTTCTCCCTTTCCACTTGTCCTTTCCCCTTCCCTTCCCCTCATCAGTTTGTTGTATAACTTTGAATCACATACAATATGACCTCTCCCTCTGCTCTTGTCCTTCTTTTATTTCTTAAAAAGTCCTTTCTTCAGCTCCATTCCTCCCTCCTCTCAGTTTCTTGGCATGACCAAGAGCTTTAGTGGATGAAAAAAGTACATGGATGTACTGACATTGAACCAGGTTAGACTTTACCCAGAGTAATTCTACCTGTACTAGCTTCTGCGAGTCTATATGGTGAGAGAAGTTGTGCAAATATCAAATACAGCAATCATAATCCCCTATTCCTTAGCCATCCTTATTCCTCATTTCTTTCTGTTAACTCTGATGTGTCTGGAGAAGTTTTGAGCTTCCAGGATGCAGGAAACAAGAACTGGGACAGGCTCAATATTAAAAAGCAACTGAGCCAGAAGTTGGGAAAATAAAGCCTGTTCTTCAAGGAAATTTTTGAACACTCTCTGCCTCTTGGAGAAAAAGCACAGGATTTTTCTATCAGCTGGGGCTCAGAAGCTGGGGCACATGGCAAGGGATATGTATCTAAGCGAGCTACAGCCAATAACAACCCATTATATCCATAAATTGGTCTTATCATGAGTCTCAGAATCAAGACTTTCTGAAAAGCAGTTTATTCAAAGCAAGAGTATGGCAGTGCCATGCTCACAAGTACCACTACCACATACCATGTCCAAAGGGCTGGGGCTGTTGGAACAAAACAATGCACAGATCCCTGCCATGACATTGATTTGTCTTTTCAGTTCCACAGCTGCTAGACTTGCCTCCTCCTCACTGAAAGGATCTCACTGTCTCATTATCCAGGTGTTCTGACATTTAAAATAGCCTCTGTAAAAGCAGCCATTACCTTATATCAAAGCAGGTGCCTGAGCTGCCTGGGTCTGCCCCTGAAGTCACCATGAGGAAAGGAGCCCAGGAGCTGTAGTGGTGCACCTGGCTATATGCAGGCCAAGGAGCAAGGCATTTGGGGTTGGAAGGTGGAAGTTCTTCCATATCCTCCACAGACTGCAGGATGTGCACTCTGCCCTCCAGCATGCTGCTGCTCTTCCAGAGCCTGCCAACAGCTCAGGGTCAACATTCAGGGCTTTATGCTTGCAGAGGTTTGTTGCAGTTAGATGGTGAGGAGACACTAAGATCATTTAAACTCTGTGAAAGAAGTACTATTGTACATGAAGGTCCTTTGCCTGTAGGGGATTTCTGTTCCCTGCATGATAACTATGGGTAAAGTCAGAGGTATGGGTATCCAAGACTGATCCACAGACATATGTACCATCTGTGTTTGGAATGTTCAGTCAGCCAGACCAAACCACCACAACAGTACAAACATCTTGGACTACAACAGCTTTGTCACTTATTTTGCAGAAGACTATACTGCAGACATCTTTTTGGAGCTATAAATCATAACAATTCATTTTATTGAATTGTATTTCCTGATGAGGGAACATATCTGGTGCAAAACAATCTTTGACAGAGAGGTGTTGCACAAAGTGTACACAAAGAGTGAAAGAAATACAGACACATCTGAAGTCCTCCAGAGGTATGAGAGTTGATACCAACATTTTTTGACCAAAGCCTGTGTTTTAATGCTTCCTACAAGCAGCAATTTACTATGGTCCTGTATAGGGTTGGAAACCTAAGAGTACATGGATAAAAGCATGTTAATCAGCTCTCATGAAATACAGATTATACTATAAAGCACCAGAAGGTCACACCACAGAGTACCCTCCTTCCAAAGCAGGGAGACCAGAAAGCTCTCATTTGTCCTGCCAAAAATAACCTCATCCAGAGTGCAGGATATCACAGTTTGCCATCTTGGAAATATTCCTTCCAGACAGCACTCCTCTACTCCGTTTCACTGGCAGGCATATGTCTGCATCTTTTAGTTGTGAAAAACCTGGAAAAATAAAAGGCTTTTCTTGGTTTTCCAAGGAATCCATAACTGATGTTTTGTCCACCTACATTTCTATCCATCTCTCATCACAAGAGTTTTCCACTAAGTCACAGGAATCCTTTAGTTCTGGGTACTTTTCCAACCTTCTCATTTACACTCTGTCATGTAATGGGTAGGGTGCAAACTGCTTTTGTCTTATTACATGTTTTTATTTGTCATCTCTCACCTGCTCTAAATTTTTTATTTTCTATTAGGTAAATCCAAAACCATGTCTAGAAAAAATTCTAGAAATAGATACCTCTATGACAGGAATACGCTAAGAACCTATTCAGGAGACAACTTAAAACTTAGAATATCTAAACTTAGGCAAAAAAAAAAAAAAAAACCAAACCAAAAACTAATGAAAAAAGAAATTATGAAGGGACAGAATTTAGCATCATAAGGAAAAGACAGGGTGTTTATTTGTAGTCACCCACAACAAACATTCTCAAAGTCTCTTTCCTTTAAGAAACTCAGAAAATATGAACAATACCTGTATTGCCTGCAGACAACTTGTGTCACGTTTGATTTTCTGGTTTGTAATTTTCAGGCAGCCAATTAAATCTGCAGGTGTACTGAACAAAACAGAGTCACTGATTTATTTGTGAAGTTTATGTAAGTATTTTTATTCTCAGCAAGCCAAAAGAATTAGTGATTTAATGTAAAAGCTGTGTTTGGATGAAACATATAGTCACTGTACATACAAAATCATTGCCAGCGGAAACAACTCACACAGTGAACCTGCTAATTGCCCTAACTTCATAAACTCAGCCCTGGATCCAAGCTCTCCATGCTCGAGCTGCTTGGCTTGGCTGCTCCACCACAGGCAAGGCCAAGGCTGCGAGCTCGCGAGGCAGCTGCAGGCACAGACCACGGTCACACAGTGTAGAGCTGGGGGTCTTCTCTCCACCAGAGCCGTCACAATGCCCCCAGAGAGGGGGGTCCCTTCAAAGGACAGAGTCTCACACGGAGTGAGACTCTTGGTCCAAAAAAACTGCCTGGCTTTCTTCTCTGCTGGGCAGCACAAGGGGCACTCCTGGGCCCAGAGCCATCACTTGGTGCAGCTGCTGGTGCTCTTACACCTCTGATTGCCCTTCCAGCAGAGGAAGTCAATCACATAGGCCTGGGTCCACAGCAGGACAGATACTCCACAGGTCTCATCTCCACAACACACCATGTTTGAGACACTGGAGTCAGTACTGGAGCTCCTGAGTCAGGTCTGCTCCTCAAAGCAGCATCCCAATGGCCAGCACTACATGCAGGAGGCTGCCCAAAACACACACAGAAATACCACATCCTACCTCCATGCTTTAGGCTTCCTATTCAGTGTGAGGAGGATGTGAAACAAACAAGTCCTTGATCTCAAATTCTGAAATTTTTGAGTAATCAGTGACCTGTGTAAATTTATAACTGATGCATCCCAAACGCTCACAGATTTTAGCTCTGGAGGGTGTCTACTCCTGATATGAATAATAAAGAGAGAGAAATATTAATATAAAATTACTATTGACTTGCTATCAATAAAGAGGTGACTCTTAGAAAAAGAGGTAAAATCACTTTAGAAATGTAAACAATGCCAGTACCCTGAGAGGCTCACTTGATTTACCTAAGCACCAGAAGCAATAAAAATATTTAAATGTTACTCCAATGCAGTCATTGATTTAGTTACCAAGTTAGTCCATCATATGTGAAAAGTGAGCTCAACTACTTCAAACAAAACGTAGGAGAAGCTATTATTTCTATACAAGTGGAAGAGCAGTGGTGAAGGAAACCTGGACTTCATATGATGTTGTACCAAATAAACATCAAATGATTAATCTGTGGTAGAGTTCTTAAAAGCCTAGAGACTTGCACACAGCAAATTCATCTACTGTAATATGGTGAATAGTCATTAAAATGTTCTACTAAATAATAAGGAAAAAATCAGAAAAAGTAGAGATACTGTATGGATGACTAACACATACAGGATATAAGTATTTTGATCCATTTCTACTTCAATTTTTCTATCAGGCACTACAAATAAAACAGATTGAAAGCTAAATACAGGGTCTACAAACCTGCTTTACTTAATGACTGTGAGAAGCACCTGGCCATTTGCATATGTGGGTTTGTTTTTTGTTAGCAAAACAAGCTAATCTCATCCAGGTTGTATTGCTCTCCTACAGATAACTACATCAGAAAATAAGGAATATATAGCCATTTACATCTTTAGTAGGAAACCTAGCACAGAAATCAGGAGAGAGTCAAAGAGAAGATCTACTTCAAAAAGTACTATTTCAAAAAGTAGCAGATCTGCTTCAAAAAGTGGTGCCTGAAGGCAATTGTGGGACAAGGCTCTCAGTGTGTACAGAACTTGTTGCCTCCTGGCACCAAGCATCAGAGACAACCATGCAGCTTCACTCCTTCCTGAGAGCATATTGTGGTTAGACAGCCCATATGTATTTTCCTTTTCAAGGTCTTGAAAGGAGGGACAATTCAGGAGAAACTGCCGTGCAGTAAAATGAAATGTTGGTAGGTTTATTTTCATGCTTGGTACTCTGCATGCCAAGCCTTCACTTGTTAGTGTAAAGATGAAGTAACAAGAAGGAGATTTGGGTTGATTTTCCCAGAAACATCATCTCTGAGCAATAAAACTGGGAGGAATTGTGTATATACACAAACAGAAAAATTCAAGCATTATTTTTGGTTTGGTTGTAAACTCCTGCAGGAGTGTTTTTGTTTGAGCCTCCCAGCCCTAAAGGACATGGGCTTTTCCCCATATAAGGAATGAAGGGGATCGTAAAGCAGCTATTAAAACCTACTGAGCTAATTCGCTAAAAGGTTATCACATTAGTGAGAATAAAGTTCTCATTGTCAGCATTATGTTTGCACATATTCAGTTGAATTCTAAAAATCATTCAAATTTTTCTCTTAATTGTAGGAAGTATATTCTTCTCTCACTCAAGTCCAGAAACATCTTACAGCTGACATCTCAGCAACAACACAAGGTCCTGATATCAACTCCAAAAAGCAATTTGAAAACTGTAGCAGTTACTTTTATGAGGTCCTTAATGAAATACATGGAGAAATCTTGACAGTAATGTGATTTAGAGATGTAGAGCTCTCACCTATTGTGTAGTTACAGTTACATTTGTTGGAAATAAATTGTTATTATTCAAGAAATAGTAAAAACCTATTCAAAAGCAGATGACCTAAGATTTTCCTGCAAAACCAGGAAGTTGTCCAGGATATGTTTACGTGCCTTTGTTGCACAGCCAGAGAGCAGCACAGCTGAGGTAAAAGCCATGAAAGAAATCTTCCCAACAAGGGATAAAAATTCCTTATAGAAGGAAGCACTGTTTGCACCACTGCCATCTTCCACCTAAGTCCCTGGAAGACCCAGCAGGAGACTCAGCAAGGATCTGCATTACTCTGAGTATATCAGGAGGCAAACTAGTTTGGGGAGACAGTATGTGTCTAGAAAAAAAAAAAATCTCCTCTAATAAGGTATGGCAAAAGTAATACCTACCACCATGCAGGCGCTGGGAGGTGCTGCCAAGAGGGCTACAGTGTGTGGTAGCCCCTGGCCATGAAACTCCTTGGCCTGCCTCAGAACTGAGAAGAGCTTGGAAGGCAGAAGTGGTACTGTGCTAGCTTGGCTGTGCCCCAGAACTGGCACATGGAGATTACACCACTAATTATTTTCCCATACTGGGCAAATCCTACCCTGAAGGAAAAGTTATAACGTTTCCTTTTCCCAGTGCAATGTACTCCCACACAGGGGATCATCTGGGTCTTTTTATACAACGTTACATATTATGTAGAAAGTCTGTGCTCTTTACAAAGGCTTTTTTAAGGTTTTGCAGCCACCTTCCCTTGTGCTTTCACATGTGATAAAAAGGCTTTCACAAGCTGCCCGTGTGCAGAGCATACCTTTCCCCATTTCATCGCCCCACATGTCAGACGCAGTGCTTCTGTGGAAGGGCTGCCTCTCTCTCACCTGGCAAACAGAACTGCTCAGGTGGCTGAGAGAAGCCAGCTCACGCTGCAGCCAGGCAGGCTCCCCTCCCGCCGTGCAGCTCACGCCGTGGTTTGTCCCTGGACTCCGGGCAGCGGGGCTGTGCGAGGCACCCTTGTCCCGGCACGTTCTTGCCCTGACCTCCCCAGCCCCGCTGCCACGGGCAGCCGGGCAGTGCGGGGCCGAGAGCAGCCCCGAGAGCAGCCCCGAGGGCCGGGCAGTGCGGGGCCGAGAGCAGCCCCGAGAGCAGCCCCGAGGGCCGGGCAGTGCGGGGCCGAGAGCAGCCCCGAGAGCAGCCCCGAGGGCCGGGCAGTGCGGGGCCGAGAGCAGCCCCGAGAGCAGCCCCGAGGGCCGGGCAGTGCGGGGCCGAGAGCAGCCCCGAGAGCAGCCCCGGGCCGGGCAGTGAGGCCAGGCCGCCTCTAGGTGGGGCAGCCCGGCCACCGGCAGCACCGGGACGGCTCCGCCGCTGAGAGCGGGAGAGCAGAGCGGCCAGACCCGGGACAGGGAGCCGGGGCGCTCCAGTGGGAGCGGGAAGAGGCAGATGTGGGGCACGGCGGGTTTGGGCTTTCCCCCGCTGAAATGTAATACACGTCTGTGAAACGGCGGATCCGTGTGTTATGGCACATCACGGTGTACTAGGGCTCGTGGCTGCGTCCAGACGGCGAGGAATGGGAGGTGCGGAGTCCTTGTCAAGGGTGGAGGCAAGGTGGGAATCGTGCCCCTTCAGACATCCCCGTTCCAGGCGCTGCCCTGTCTCCCAACCGCGCTCATCATGTCCACTCCGAGCCTTTTCAGCGAGGAGAGTTCGTACCCGGTTTCCCCCTGTGGCCCCCGCACGCCGTGGCCGAGCAGCCCGTGCCCTCCGCTTCAGCCCCGGGGGCGGCCCGGAGCGGCTGCCAGCCCTGCGCCAGGGCGGCCAGAGCCGTGCACTGCCGGGCCGCCGCTCTCCCCCATCCCTCCCTCCCTCCCGCTGCCCGTCTCCTCGGCGGGGATGGGGGCCGGGCGAGCCGGGACCACCCAGCTGGCCCCCGGCAGCCACAGCCTCGGCACGCCGGCCCTGCCCGGCCTCCCGCCGCCGCTCCTCTGTGCCTTACCCCCGCTGCCGCTCACTCTCCTCTCGGCCTCTTCCCCAGGCATTTCCTCCTCCAAACAGAGGTTTTCTGATCAAAAAGAGGGTGCAGAGATCGCCCGAGTGGCGGAGGAGAAAAAAAATAAGAAAGAAAAAGAGAAAATGAGGTGTATGTGTGGGGGTGCTGAGTAAATTAGCAAAGAATTACAATCACTATCAACCATGAGCAGGTATTTTCAACAGCTTGCGTACGAAATTCTGTAAATCGGGGTCTTCGTGTGCTGGAAGTCGCTGTGCCGGAGCACGGCGGGAGGCTGCACCAGGAGAGGCTCGTCCTCCTCGCCGCCGCTCGCCGGCCCCCGGCAGCCGCCCGCTTCCCTCGCTCTCGGCCGCACCTGAGCAGAGCCCGACAAAAGAGACTCCCTGTCCGGAGCTCCCCGTCTCCGCCGTGCTCCGAGCCCCCTTCCGGCCGTCAACCCAAACCACGACTCCCACAACCAGCACCTCCAGCCTTTCCCCTTGGAAAAGCGGAGCCCTTCCTCTGTCCCCACGTCTGAGGCCACTCATCTCTTCTGACATCCCAAATTTCATCTCTTGGCCGTTAAGCAGCCTTTAAAATACTCTTACAAAAAGTAAGAAGGGCACCCCTCCTTGCCCCCTATATATCTTCTCATAAGTGGATTTCTAGCAGCTTCCTAGATGCTACTTGTTTACCTCCAACTCTAAAAAATTCCCTTTTGGATATTTTCTTAGTGTATTGTGACACCGAAGTCTACGGTGGCAAAGTGATGGCTTTTCTAGGGAAAACTTAGATAAAAGATGAGTCCAAGGAAGCTTATTAAAATGATCTGGGTTTATTCATAAAGACAGTACCCGCTTAGTCATGCAGAGGTGTTCTCCAGCTTCGTGCTGTGTATGAAAGAGTGATTATTTATTTTATTGATTTATTTTAGAGGTAAAAAATATGATTGAAAACATTTAATTCGTGTCAGAGTCGTTGATAATCAATTATTGTCGCTTTGTAGTCTACTGCAAACAGACGTTCATCTCTGTGAGATCAAGTAGGGAGGTGTTGGCAGTGGCCGCACGCCCGTGGAGAAGCTCGGTGACACACAGGGAATTTAGTTCATGGAGAAAAGAGGGTTTGCGGTTATCTTTCATATATGCTTTATCTCCTTATGTTGCCACGTTCTCCAACACAAAACACCCATGTTTATGAAGCACAAGCGTTTCATTTCTCGCGTACCTGCTGGATAGCCTTGCCGGTATTTTTGTTAGCTCCCAGTAATACCAGTAATATTTGAAAAAGAGAGAAGTATGATGCTTGGGGGCATATTGTGGTTTTGACAACGAGTCGCATATATGCAACTCACGTGCGTGTAATAGTTTCCAAAGCCTTCCTGTGTAGGGCCGTTTACTTTTAGGGAAAGCGTGGTTTAGGGAAAAGAGTTTAATCTGCGAGAAATTGCTTTCCTAATACGGGCTTTATAAGCCCCATGGACAGAAGATCGTACTTAATATAAACCCGACCATGTTTTTGAGCAAACGCAATGGTGAAAATTGCGCATTTTTCAAACCGGTCGAGGCTGATTTGCGTTTACCCCGACAGCGCGGGCGGCCGGGGGCTTGGGCGCTCACCCCGCCGCACGTACAGCCCCGTACCGGCACGGCCCCCAATAGACTCAAAAAAGTCGAGTTCCGATGCTGTTCCCCAGCGGCACGCAGCAGTGCACGCCAGACCGTGGCGTTGGTCCCCGCCGGGACCGGACCTTTTCCCGGCTCCAGGCTGCAGCGCTCTGCTGAGGCGCGGCCAGGAGGAAACACCCGAAACACATCTGAACTACGAATCCCGCACTCTCCAGGTGGAAGCCGCCGCTTTCTGCCATGGAGAGGGACCGTCCCTTCGAGGGTCTCCTCGGCCGGGGCCGGCGCGGGCGCCCCGCGGGCCGCAAGGGGTTAAGAGGAGGCGCGCCCCGGCGCGCGCCCCGCGGAGCCGCTCCGTCCCGCGGCGGGAGCCAATGGGCGGGAGGGCCGCGCGGGGGCTGCCCAATGGGAAGGCGCGGGGCCGGCGCTGTCAGGCGGCCGTGAGGGATGGCAGCGCCGCCGGCAGAAAAAGCGGAGGGCGGGCGGGGGCGGGACAGAGCGGGGCGGAGGCAGCGCCCGTGCCGCCAGGGACCCGCGGCGGCGCCCGGTGCAGCGCGGTGGCCCCGGTGGCCCCGGCCCTATGGGCGGGCGGGCCGGCAGTGGCGCAGAGAGGCTGCTCCCGCTGGCGCCCGCCCTCCCGGCGGCAGAACAGGGCCCGGCACCGGCGCGGCGGCGGCCGGCGATGCGGTCGCCCAGCTGAAGGCGCGGCGCGGTCCGCTGCTCGTCCGCGGGGCTTGCCCGTCGCCGGGCCATGTCCGTCCGCGGCGGCAACGCCCTGACGCCTTTTTCCATCCAAGCCATCCTCAACAAGAAGGAGGAGCGCGCCCGCCACGCGGCGGGGCGGCCGCCGCCTCCGGGAGCGGCCGGCGGCTGGCGGCTGTGCGGCGCCGCCGAGGACCCGCCGCTCCCCGCGCCCGCCGCCCGCGCCCCGGCCCTGCGAACGCCGGCGGGCTGGGACTCGGACTCCGCGCTCAGCGAGGACCCCGAGGGCGAGAGGCGCTCCGAGGAGGAGGGTGCCGGTGGCAGCGCCCGCCCCGCAGAAGCCACGGGCGGGGGGCGGCCGGCGGAGGAGGAGGTGCAGCCCCCGGAGGCGGCGGAGCGGGACACCGCCGGCCTCAGCGACAGCGAGATGTCGGCCGCCGTCTCAGGTAGGGGCGGCCCCGATGGCGGCTCCTGCGCACCCGCGGGAGGAGGGCGGGAGGGCTCCGGAGGGCTGGGAACGGGAGATGATCGTAGCTTTCCGCCGGCTCCCCGCGGTTGTGCGACAGGCTCGGTAGTGCCGGGTGGGGGAAAAAGCCCGAAACGCGTCCCGCGGGGCGAGGGAGGGCGGATCGGGGAGGGCCTTTGGCCAGGCTGGTCCCGCAGCCCGCCAGGGCGCCCGACGCTTAAAGGCGAGCGAGAAGCCCCAGCTGCCGGCGGCGGCTGTCCCGGCGACGGGACGGGCAGCGGCTTTGCTGGCTCTCCGCTCGCCCCGTCGCTGCGGACTGGCTGCACGGAGCGCGCCTGGCCGCCCGTGCGCTGCTGTCCCGGTGCCTGCCTGCCCTGACCGCCATGCTCTCGCCCTGCCCGCAGATCGCAGCCCCCCGGAGGAAGAGGACGGAGCGGGCAAGTGCGGGAATCTGCTGCCGGGGGAGGAGGAGGCGGCGGCGGCTCCGAAACCGCGGAAGAAGCGCTCTCGCGCAGCCTTTTCCCACGCGCAGGTCTTCGAGCTGGAGCGGCGCTTCAACCACCAGCGCTACTTGTCGGGACCCGAGCGGGCCGACCTGGCCGCCTCGCTGAAGCTCACCGAGACGCAGGTGAAGATCTGGTTTCAGAACCGGCGCTACAAGACCAAGCGGCGGCAGATGGCCGCCGACCTCCTGGCAGCCGCCCCCGCCGCCAAGAAGGTGGCCGTCAAGGTGCTGGTGCGCGACGACCAGAGACAGTACCACCCTGGCGAGGTGCTGCGGCCGCCCTCGCTGCTCTCCCTCCAGCCATCCTACTACTACCCCTACTACTGCCTTCCCGGGTGGGCTCTGTCCACCTGCGCCGCAGCCGCCGGCACCCAGTGAGAGGCACACATACACACCCCCCTGGCCCCGACACCCCCACCGTACACACTGGCAGCCAGGAAACCTATCTTCCCTCTGCCACCCCCCCATCCATCAGTCCATCCGTTCAGCTTCTCAAGTCCAGAGCCTCAGCTGCAGATCTCAGTGCCTCGGACAGTATTTATTATTATTTTATTGTTATTTTTATTATTAATATTTTTGGACGGTTCCTCACCCTCTCCTCTTTCAACACAGGACTTCTCGGCCACCCCCACCCTGACCCTCACCCCGTCCCCATTCCACCAGCCGAGGACTCTCGTGATTCGGCACAACTTGTTCATGGTATCCATGTTGTCAGTGTATCTGGTGTAGACTTTTTGTTTGTTTGTTTTATTTTGCTTCGGATTGGTAGAGACTCGATCTTGTGTGGAGAAAATGAGAGAGAAAACAAAGGAGAGGAAAAAAAAGTACAACCCGCAAAACCAAATGCAGCTCAAAAGCAGAGATCAAGGACTCCCTCAGTGGATTGTAAGGAAGATTATTTTTGTCGTCTGAGTCCTTGGTCTTCCAACTTTTTGCAAACTTAGTGTGCCTTGTATGGTGCTGAATGTATGGAAGCCTTTTTCAGGTCCCCCTGCTCTTGTAGCCCATGTTATTCCTGTGCTCCATGATCCCTGGCAAAGGATAAATATGTCACAAAAGGGTGAGACTTATATTGAAACTTCTGACTTCTTGTTTTCTTTTTTTCCTGAGATCTTTCCGTGTTCGGGGAGGGAGGAGTTATGGATTTTTCGCACTTTCCAGATGTATTAAAGTTGTTGTTATTTTTATATTCAATGTGAATATTTCTAGTCAGGCTTTTTAAAAAATCGATGTAACAGGAAACTTTAATACCATCAGTGCCTTTTACAGTTCTTCTGCAGAGCTCTCCTCCAGGGGTGGGGATTTCTGATCTGCTCAGCAATGTAATTACGGTCTCTTTCTTCCAAGGTAGCTCATTGCTTTTTTTTTTCCCCTTCTTTTTTTTTCCCCCCCTCCATTTCTCTTTTAATGGCACTGTGCACTCAACTAGATTATTTACTTCAAATGAATTGTGAATGTTTGTAAGCTACCCGCTGTACTTGTTTTGTTGTTGTTTTTTTTTAATTTATAAACTTTAGTTTAACACTTACCTCTGCTGCTTGTGTCGTTCCTGAGAGCAGACATGGATTTCTCCAGTGATATTTTTTCCCCGCAGCAGACCTCACAGCTCAGACCACATCCCTCCGTTTCCCACTTGCACGGTGAGGATTGTGGGGCCTGGTGGAGATCTGGGCCGCCTTACCCGGCTGCGCCGGTCAGTGCTGATGTCCATTCCCTCTGTGGGAGGCGGAGGGGACCCAGGAGCTCTGGCCGAGCGCCTTAGTCCCTTCTTTGGTACCACTTTTCCCATATGGAGTGATCCCCGTGTGCCGGAGAGCCGGGATCACTGGCTGAATTTACGGGTGCTGGTAGCGGTGAGGACGCGGCGCAGTCGGAGGAGCCACTGGGACCTCGAACTGCTTTTCCCGGTCGGTGGCGGCCCCACCGTGCAGGCTGCACCCCCCTCTATCCGGGCCGTGCTTGTTTAAAACCTTGGCGGATCCTGGGGAAAGTGCGTGGGTCGGTGAATTGTTTTCTCTCTGCTGGAACGTGGCAGAGAGACCGGGGGCACGGGCTCAGGATTGGGTTGCAAGAGGGGGCCGGCGACCTCCGACGAAACTGCCCAGGCCATCTGTATCGCGACACAGCCGCGATAGCCACTTGGGGCGGCCTCCCTCCTTGCACTGAATCTTCTCCAAGCCTCTGCTGCGAGCCCGGGCCCTCGGCGCGATGCTGGCGGCTCTTCCCCGCCGTCAGCTGCGGTCCTCGGGCGTGTCGGCCGAAGGGGAGGGCAGGCTGCCGTGGGATGGGAGCTTCACCCGGGGGGCCGAGGCCGGGCAGTGGCTCTCGGAGGCTCCGGACCCGGTGATGGCTGCAGCTGTTTCTCTGCCCCGATGGAGCCCTGCCCGGACCACGCTCACAGGCGGCCGCGTTGCCTCGGCGCCGCTGATTCCTCATCACCGCCGGCTTCTTTCCTTTCCCGCTGGTTCGCACGGGCTTTCGCTGAGGCTCCCGGGCATGGAATGGTTTGCAGGAAGCCCCTGCTGCCCCATCGCTTCCCGGCCGCTATGCTTGCAAGCCGCCCCAAGGTGCAGCTGGGCTGTTTCCCTGTCAGCCCCTCGCTCCGGCCCTCCCTTGCTGTTATTTCGCTTTCCCCAGGCTCGGGCACCCCGCAGGTTAGATGTCTCCCGGCTGACACCTCCAGCAGCACTCGGCGGCAGTGGCTGCCCGTGGGCTGCCCCAGTCCCAGCACGGGCTGGGGACGAGCTCTCTGTTCCCAAAGCCGACAGCCGTCGTGACACCGGGGGAAATGCTTTGGGTTTGGTTTTGCTCTGCCGGGTGCGTCGGCAGTCCTGCAGCCGAAAAGCATGCTCCAGATGTAGCAGTCCCTTGGCAGATATGGGAAGACTGACATTTATTTGGCCCGATCCCGAAGCTCCTGTCCCTTTCTTATTTTTATTTTTTTATTTATTTTATTTATTTTTTTTCTTTTGGTAACTATTTTCTTCCGATATTCCCAACACTTTACTTTCTGGAAAACCGAAGCTTTTGGCCAGCAGAATCTGGACCCCCGTGCACTTAGGGAGGTAAAGAGATGCCAGTGCTGCCCTGCAGTTTGCCTTCTCCTGGCCCCTAGGGACGTTTCTCTGCCTGCAGCCCTGTACAAGACACCGAGCCGCTGACTATATCACGTTCGATGGTACCCCCACACCAGCGGAGGTTTTGTCCCCGGCGAGGGCGGCTTTTGGCAAAGCCAGCTGTGGTTCCTATCGAGCCCCCTGTCCGAGGGAGCAGACTATTGCTAATACTAATTTTCTTTCCCTTTAGGTCATCGTGTTGAATTATTTTGATTAGTGCTTGCTAACCGATGTAGTGCTCCAGGGAACCTCCTGATATAAAAGGGAAGTGATGGTTATTAGAGATTCCTTGGGTTGTAACACTGGGTAAAAGACAGAATAAAGTGTCAAACTATTTTCTTATGAGCAAGGTAAAACTAATGTGCATTTTACTCGAGATAGAAGTTGCTGGAAAAGATGATCCGAGTAAAGTCGTCCGCATTTTTAGTACTGGTGTTTAATATCGAACATTTATGCATTGATGTATTATATATCTTCTTTTGATGTTGACAAAATCTGGTATTTGAGAAACGTCAGTATTTGATATTGGGAAAATTTAATCGATAATTTAATGGATTTTTCTGGAATTTGAGGCGTTTCTATTCCTGTTTTTCCTTATAGTTTTGATTTTTGAAATATAAACTCTCTGCATCCTTTCTTTTCTTTATGGCAAAATCCCCAGTAACATGCGTGTAACTGTACCGAGGCCAAAGGAATTACTCTGTATTTTTGGCGTTTAAGTCACCAGCAAAACCTGGGCTTTAATATGCTCTCTTCACACATCCTCAAACACACATTCAGCTCATCAGCACATACACGGCTGCTACGCAAAAATAATCTCCCTAACGACGTGTCCCAATTTCGGCCTCTCTCACAAACCCCGAATTGCACAGGGGCCGTGGGAATCGTTTTCCATCTGACCATGGGCAAGCTGTAGTCTTAAAAGAAAATTTTTGCAAAGACAAGGGGGAGAGGGGGGAAATACCGCAGCTCCAAGAAATTCGATTGTTGAAATGTAATGTAAATTGTGTATATCTTTGCATATGTCTCCATTGGCGCTTGTGTTTGTGTATTAAACAATCGCACAGGCGCAGAGTCCAACTCTGCAGCCGGGAGGCTGCCTATATTTAGCTACCTCCCGCTCGCTCGCAGGGTAATAAAACAGGAAACCACGTTGATTTTCCCCCACTCCTCACATACACACTCACACAAACACACTCAGGTAGAAATCAGCGACACTTTCCCCGGAGGAGGAGCAGCAGCAGAAGGTACCGGGGCACAGACAGCCCCCGCGGCAGTGCAGCACCTGCCCAGCCTCCCAGGGGCTCCCGGGAGCAGAGGCCAAAGGTGGCCCGAGGTTAAGGGCCTCTCCCCGGCAGGCCTTGGCAGGCTTTTTTCCGCTCCGTTTCTCCTGTCAGTGGGACGGCGACGCGCCCCGAGAGCGGCCCCGGGCCGGGCCCGCGGGGGATCCCGGCCGCCTTTCCAGCGGCTCTCCCGGGTGTGCAGCACCAAACCAGCGGGGCAGCCGCTCCTCTGGGGCGGCTCCGAAGACAAAGATGGGGTCCTCCTCCGGGCGACCAGAAAGCCAGAGCCCGCGGCCCCTGGAGATCCAGGGCACTGCCAGTAGTGGCTCCATAGAGCAGCCTGGCTCTTCCCGAGGTGATGGGAAAAATAAAGGGCAGGTCTTTTTGTCCCGGACACATAATCGGGGATATTACCTCTCCAAACCTTTCCGAAAGCCGCAAGAAAGTGGACCGGTCCTTCGCGTTGTCCGCTGCTGCGGGGGAAAAACGTGATTAACTGGGAGCAAAATGAACCAGGGAGCAAATGACGCGTTTCCCAAGCTGGTGTCACGGCGGTCAGTGCCGGGACACCGCATGGCTCCGGGACAGACAGTGCTCCCTCCTCCGGCGGGCCAGCAGGCTCTGCCCGGGAGCCCCGCTGCCTCCTGCGGCACCCCGCACCGCTCTGTGCCCGGGCAGCCGCACTAACCCGCACCCCGGCTGGCCGGCTCTCTGCCGAGGGACCGCGGGAGAGGAGGGACTCTAACCCGCAGGTGGGGCTTGCCGTTTTCCTAGAACATGTTTAATATCCGTGGTGTTGGGTTTTTGTTTTTTGGGTTGTTTTTCTTTGCTTGTTTGTTTGTTTTTGTGTGATGGGTTTGTTTTTTAGAGTTTTCTTTGGTTTGGCTTCTGTGGGTTTTTGGGGGTTTTTCTTGGGTTTAGTTCTCTGGGGGTTTTTGGTTTTTTGTTGTTGGGTTTTTTTTGTTTGTTTGTTTGTTGTTTTTTTTTAAGGGAGGGATGGAGTGGAGAGAGAGGGCGAGCTCACGCCCGGGCCGGCTCGGGAGGAGGGTGTCGCGGTGACTGGGGCAGGCCAGGGACAAGGGCTGTCCTCCTCCACCCACAGCCGCAGACACCTCCCTGGATCCCTCCTAGACAGGTCCTACGGCCCACAGAGGAAAACCCTGGCAAAGGATGAGGGGTTTGGCTCCTCGGTCCGAGGCCCTTGGGGTGGCAGAAGAACCATCTCTGGCTCTTTCTCTGGTGTTCCACCAGGCCTGTTGACCCATTCCAGAGTCGCTAGACGTGTTTGGCATCCCAAGTGATGCTGGTGATAACTCAGGGTGATCCTTGAAAAAAATTAGAGTGGGGAGTGGTGGCTGCAGAGCTGCAGTTTAAGACGTTTTGTGGTTCTCAGGTGCGCCTGTGGGTTCTTATCTAAAATCTGACTCGGTAGTGAAGAGTCCACGGCTTGGGATCCCGAAGGACGCGGGTGGCAGCCAGCAGCACATCCCCTGCTGAAACAGAAACTAGCCAGAGAAGTCTCTCCCGCAGCAGTGGCTCGGCGCTGGGAGAGACAGAAAGGGGCACAGAAGGCGACCCGCGGGGACTACCTGACATCTACAGAGGGATGCAAGTAGCCAGCAGGACTGGTGAACCATGTCCTTCCCACCAGAGTAAGGACACAGCTAATAACAATAACAATAACAATAACAATAACAATAACAATAACAATATTAATAAAAAACAGGTTAAAATGCTTGTAGGTATTTAAAACATTTTTTTCTTTATAAAAAAAAGAAAAAAAAAAGAAAAAAAAAAGAAAAAAAAAGAAGGAAAAAAATAAAAGAAACATGAGAGCTAGGAAGGCCACACACAGCTTTTTCATGCACGGCCGATTGACAAGTAAAACAGTGCTTCCACACCGAACAAGAATGGTAGAAAACCATAAAACTGTTGGAAAGGAAAAGACGGGTCTGATGTTCAGCTTTCCGGGTCTGGAGGGTATCAGCGTGCGAGCAGGGGAGCCGGCGGGGGGCAGAGGGGCTGCGGGGGGGTGGCCGCCAGGCCGGGGCCGGCGCTGGGGCGATCACCCACGGGACAGGAGCCGCTGCTCGGGGCGGGGGCGCGGGTTACGGCGTTGCTTCCTAAATTGCTCCGTGGGGAAAGCAAATCTGCAGGCAGTGACGGCTCTGAAAAATCCTCTGTCCGCTGCTTCAGAGCCCGACTCTGCCTGTCGGCTCCGGCGGTCTGAGGACCCTGCTCGGCACCGGTGATCCCCTCTCCGTTAAAGTCGTCCGACGCGGAAGCCCCGCTGCTTTTCTCCCGGGTCGGGGTAAATCACTTTGCCCACGAATCTGCGCCGCGCTTAAACTGGCCAGAGAAACACTTTGTGTCGCAAAGGACTCGAGTGATAATTAGGGATGAAATGCGCGTGGAGAGGACTAATATTATTTTTGGCTTGTGCGGGAATAATACGGATTTGCAAACTGTACGAATAAAGCTGGGTAGGCTGGAAGGGGAGGGAAGGCTGTTCTGCCGGCTGTCGGCAGAACTAGGACTCGGTGGTGGGGTTTGTGCCCGGGTCTTCTGCTCAGGAGCGGAAAGAGAGGGACAGGTCGCGTTTGGGACTTGCCTTTAGGCGCTCGACTGCCATACCGGGGGGCGGCAGGGGAGTGGCGGGGTGCACAGCCCTCAAGGCACACCCGAGAAGCCACGGGGACATTTTCCTTCTTGTCGTGCGCGGATTTACCGAGGTGGAGGCATTGCCACTCTGCTCTGCACGGTAGCACAGTGCTTCCAAATGACCACATAAGACAGCTAGTCTTTACTTGGCTTATTAATAATAATAAAAATAACAATAAAAATAATATTAATACACGATTTGCGGTTCTCTTTATTCAGTTAAGAATGAAAAACGGTGGCAAAGGGGAAATTTCTATGGACATGCTACATTTTCCCAGCGACCAGAACAAGAAAAGAACACATGTGCTCATTCGCTGGTTATAAACCCCACTCTGCAGGAGTGCAGACTGTGATTTTGTCAAGCAACTGTGAAGGTTCCTTTAATTTGTCTGAAATTTTACCAACTTCCAGGATTAAAAAAAAACAATGTCTGGAAGAAGCAGACGGGTTTTCTCGGTCTTTGAGGAGAGCTTTTGCTTTATTGCTGCGCAGATTCACTGCCACTGCAAAGTTGTGTTTAGGTGTCCATGTCAGGTCATGGCTCGTGGGAACACAATAACATAGTTTTACCCAAAATACCTCCAAAAGATACTGAAAAAAAACACTTCGTTTTTGCGAACAAGCTATTTCACTAAAAAGGAACAGAAACGAAGGTGCAAGAAAAAAAAAATCTATCGCAAGTCCTCTCTACGGGGCGAACTTTAAAAGGAAAACCCCGACATTTTTCATATTGGAAAATAATATATGCAAGATTTGCAACATGGAAACTACTTGTAAACCGATCTCGCCTCGGGAAGAATGTTGTTTTCAGTGGGGTGGCAAAGCCCTCGGCCAGGCAGGCGCGGCGGAGGTGAGCGGGGTGCGCCGGCTGCTGAAGAGCAACGAGGGGCCGGGGCCGCTGCACCCGCTCGGCACCGGGGGAGCGGCTCCCAGGACATCCCCTCGTACCAAGGACAGGAGCAGCTACGGGGGATGCAGCTTGTGCCTGGCAGAAGACATATTCCAGAAGGTCTCCCCATCTTTTCTGTCCTGAACCTCCGGGAGGTGCCTGCTCTCTGCTCGGGACAACCTCCCATGGCTGCTGCATCCCTCCCGGCTCTCTGCTTCTTGCCTCCCACTCCCTGCAAAACCTTCTGTGACTGCTCCCTGTCCCCTCGCCATGAGCAGGGCCATGCAAGCTCTCGGCAGGGCTCTCGTCACTGGCCGTAGCGGACAGCGGGGCGGGAGCTCCCGGCGGCCCGGCCCCGGCAGCGCAGCAGCCCCAGCGCCTCTCCCGAGCCCTGCCGGTGCCCCGCGGGGCTGCTCCCGGCCTCCCGCGGCCCGGCAGGGAGGCTCTTCTCAATGCCAGGCCTGTGTATTTGTAGTCTGATTTCGCACGTCAAGGATAATTTCTTCATACAACTTAATGGACACGGCTTGACATCCATAATGATCGCTAATCATTCAAATTATTTTTGCTAGCGCCCAGACATGTTCCAGTTGTTGTGATAGATCGCGTTTCACCCATAATGACCGACAATTACCATTTCTAATTCGCCGGCTTTTGACACCTAAATCCACCCACCATATGTGGCTGAAACGCGCCGGGCTCGGCGGCGAGGCCCTGATGACATTTGCAGCGAGCCCCTCTCCTCTGAGCGGGGCACCTGGGATGCCACCCACCCCCCGGCACCCCGGCCCTTCCCCGGAGCCCGGCTGCTCGCCACCGCAAGCCCCCGGGCGGCAGCTCCGCGGCCGTGGGTGTGCATGAGGCGGGTCGGCGGGGACCGGAGCGAGTCCCACGCGGAGCAGCCAAGCCCTTCTCTCCCCGCTCCCCTTCGGGGCAGCCGGGCTGTGCTCGCCCCTGAGGCGCTTACACACCTCAGAGGAATCCCAGATGGAAAGCTGCTTAATCCAGGAGCCAGGGCCGTCCTTGCGGGCCGCTCCCTTCCCGCTGCTCTTATCACCATCGCGGCCAGGGAAACCCGAGTGTATTTGTGCTTCGATCTTCCACGACCCACGGCCTTGAACTGTCCTCTGTGGAAGAGACAGCACAGCGTGAGGGGGAGTTCAGCTGCCTTTCAGGGCGGGCAGTGCCTTTCCATTGCTTCTGCCACGTTTCCTGGGCTATTTACCTGCGCAGTTCCCCCAGAACCAGATGCACACTATGTAGGGTGTCTCTGTGGGACCCTGTGCAGCCAATGGGAGCAGAATCGGCAGCTCCGGGCCTCCGTCCCAGCCCCAGCGCCAGTCACCCGGCGCGGCCCGGCCGTGGGGCCCCCACACGCTCCGCGGACAGATGCACCCTGTACCGGGTGTCGTTTGGCGAAAATGAAGTGTGAGAATTCACCCTAGCTGATTTTTTTGGGGTTGTTGGGGTTTATTTGTTTTTTGTTTGTTTGTTTACTTGTGTTTGGTTTTTGTTTTGGTTTTTGTTATTGTGATTAAACGAAAAAAGCCGCTGATGTTTGACTTCAATTCCCGCACGAGAGAAGCGCCACCGCAATGTCGATGGCACAATATTTCTGCCCAAGTGGTGCAAGGCAGAAACTCCACGTTTCTACAGAGCAGCAGGCATCGTCTCCGTCTTAAACTCTAGGTATTTCTGCTGCACTAACATTTGACGAGTCACATGAAACATTTCCTTCTTCAGGAATATCTGCCTGTGGATATCCCAGTCACAGTTGCAAGAGGGGCAGAGAGGGAGCAAAGTCGGATCCTGAGGCTGTTCTACTCTGCCCCACATTGATTGCAGTGCTCCCTGACGCCCAATAAACAGAGTGACAGAGAAGCCCGGACACGGCCACGAGGCACGCGTGTTTCCAGCGGGACAGACAGGCGGCTGGTGATTACCGGGATGAACACCTCGGGGGGTTACCCGGGCCTTCTCAATACCCCTGGTGAGATGAGTTCCCAGGCTGTTCCCCGCGAGTGCTTCTACAAAATCCACTCCTGAACTCGTTCC
This sequence comes from Parus major, assembly GCF_001522545.3. Classification (NCBI taxonomy): domain Eukaryota; kingdom Metazoa; phylum Chordata; class Aves; order Passeriformes; family Paridae; genus Parus; species Parus major. The sequence goes on from NC_031771.1 coordinate 54,966,247, forward strand.
TCCGCTGGGCACTGACACCGCGACTGCCGGCCCCGGCTGGCGAGACAGGGATGCGGACGCGGGCACCGCCGGGCCACAGCGGCCGGACTCCGGCTCGGTGTGGCGAGAGGGAACTGTCATCGTCGGGAAAGTGCTGAATCCGGCCTGGCAGCCTCCCGGCACCGCCCCGGCCCCGCTGCACCTTCCACGGCAGCAAAGCGGCCACGCAAAGGGCAAACACACCGACCCCGCTTCGGACACGGCAAACACACCGACCCCCGCTTCGGACACGGCAAACACACCGACCCCCGCTTCGGACACGGCAAACACACCGACNCCCGCTTCGGACACGGCAAACACACCGACCCCCGCTTCGGACACGGCAAACACACCGACACCCGCTTTGTACAGGTGGAGGAAATGGCTTCTCAAAGCCTTTTTAATTGAGCAAGTGCAAGGATTTAGCGTTCCATATACTTTAAAATAAAGACTAGAGGGCTTGCCTGTCTGAGGTTTCTCGGCTCCCGAGGAGGTATTTTGATGAGGAGGTTTATTTCTAGTTCAACTTCCGAGGCATGTCTGAGGTGTTATTGCACTTTCCCTAAGAATTAAACAAAATACTTTCTCAGCCCTCGAATTTGAGGTAAAGATGATGGAAAAAAAAAAAAAAAAATCACCGGCCCAGTACTTACTAAAAAACCAGAGCAACAGAGTGTCAGCAGGTACAGCCTGACTGCCGGGAGTGGGGCTGAAACAGCCCTCCTCAGGCGGGGCCAAGCACACCTCCGGGGGACCCCCTCGTTCCAAGACTGGGGGTCCGAACAGCATCATGCAGAGCAATAGACCCACGTCCCTCAATGGAAGCGGGACTGGGGCTCAGGTGCTAGGTAGTACTAAGGAAGTAATAAAGGACAGCCCAGTAAGAATCCCTCAAATTCAGAAAAACAGTAATTCCTAATGACCTTCCCTCGCTTTGGACATACAGGTTTGATTAAACGGTCTTTAAAATTATTTCCCCCCAAAGTTTCTGCCAGGCGTCTGGACTCAGCTCCATTTCGGACAGGTTCAATCTGAGGCTTTTGCCATGGTTTAGATCACACTCGCACCTTCTCCACTCTGACCTTCACATGCACGCTCTCATTGATTATGGTGAGTTTCCTAAAACCAGGAAAAACACCATGACATTCAAGAACTGGCAAATAAATTTTCCTATATGTTTTTTGACAAAGATTATCCTCTTACTATATGTATCGATCTAGAGACTCATATATAAATTTGGAGGGGAAAAGAGAAAAGAGAAAAAAAAGAACCTATATGTTAATTCTCTGCCAGGATAAGGAAAGAGATGCAGTGTTTCAGAGACAGAAGGTCCCTTTTCCTTGATATCTTTGTAAGATACAAAATTCTTAATACACCACTTTAGACCTGGAGATCCCAGTGCATTGTGTAGAGCAAAACCTACTCCGCAGAGTGTACTGTATCTTTATTCCTTCTGCAGAGTATTTTCTAGGTATTGTTGGAATAAAAAGGTCTGGTCGCTTCCTAGCAATTGTTCTACAGTGGTGTTAAAGGAGGAAGACCTCAGCGCTTCTTGCATGTCTCCCGTCTCAGGAGATCCCGCTGGACCGTCCCACAGTCCCCTGCTGGTACGTGGTGTCTGACACTGCCATCTTGTGTTCTACAGTTCCAGCTGTTATTTCCGAAACCAATTTCAATGAAAACGTGGAGCTGCGAACATAAAAGGTGTAGCTGAGACAGTTAAACACGTGCTCTCAAAGGCAGGTGCCAAAGTGCCCGTTATATTTTGCTCTTGTTAAAGAGCAAAGTTTAAACATATTTGAGCCTGTGAGATCTTCATGAAGATGAGCAGGTTTCTCTGTCATGGTACAGATCCCAGGTACTCTCAGGTCTCACCAGTGTCGCTTTTCTTCTAGTTATGTTTACCATTCTCTAGGAAGAAAGAAACAGAATTTATTTATCCTGTGCAGACACAAACATGAAGGTCATACCAATACTTTACTGCATATTTTCTGCCTTTGCTACCAATGTTGTAACCTACGACAAATCTCTGCAGACTCACCATGCTGTTTTTGCTTCAACAGCTAAAACTGCATGAAAGAGAAAACTAAGGAAAATCATTCAAATGAGGCAAGACAAAGACATTTTACCTTATCTTAATCACTTGAACTGATAGGCACAGACATCAGGCCACTGAGGACAGATGGAGGTGAAGTTGATATACAGGTTTTATACCCAGTAAGAAATGTCAAAAAATTTTGGGCAGCTGAAAAGAGAAGAGCAAAATGGCAACAAAATGGGCATCTCTGAAAATACAAAAGTGCTGTCAAATTGTACCTTTATTTTTTGCTTGTTTTTTCTTGCAGAGAAGTCCTTATGGCAAGCCAAAGTTTATTTAATGTTTCCAGACTTCTTTTTTTTTTTTTTTTTAATGTTATGACTTTGATTACTTAGCCATTGTTTTCTTTCTTCATTAAAATAAGTATAGATTGCAAATCACTGTAACCCTTCAGAAGTATTAAAATCACATAAGAATGGTGTTGTTAGAGTAAGTGAAGAAAACTTTCTGGTCAGGACTTCAAAACATGTCAAATTAATAATGAACAACTTGAGTAAGGTGTTGCAAATAATGTTAATTAAAAATGTCCATTGACAGTCCCTTTGAGGGCATGTGAATAAATATCTACCCCAGTTTCTACTGGGGTCTCAGTTCATACTGAAAATGAGGAAGCCTTTATAATTCATAACTATTACAGTCTTTATGAATGCTCTTTCTCATATTTCTCACTGGAAACCATTAGATAATCTGTTTTTATTATATAGAGCCAAACATTTGGCTTAATATTTTTGTTTTAGAACAGACCACAGAATCATGAGGATATTATCCATCCCATAATTTTTAGGGGTGCCTTAAAGTCATGTACATTTATTCCTGTCTGGAGAGTTTCTTTAAATTACAATCTTTGATCCCTGTTCTTCTAGAAATGTTACCCAAGATACATATAAAACAGAAGTTTCCTACTCTGTTTTTTCATTACCATCTACCTTCTCACCCACTAATGCTGTGAATTTAAGAGTCTACATAATTAAGTCTGTAAATTAATAAAAAAAATCCAGACAGTCAGAGCAACTAAGCTGTAGATGGTACATTTGCCTTAATGTTCTAATATTAGCACATAAAGCAAGAAGAAAGGGAGATTTTAATTATGCTTAGGTTTGTCGGTTGTTTTGTTTTGTTTTGTTTTCTTAATGGCAGGAAGATGTATTTCTTTTCCTGACCTTCCTTCAAAGCCAGGGTATTTTTGGGGCCAAAGATGAATTAAAAGAGAGAGGAAAAGTGGATGATGGATGGATTATTCTGGGTATCTGAGAAAGACTGTGAGTAGGAAGCAATGGACTGCAAGAGTTATTCAAACTGGTTTTCAGTATTCCAAACTATGAGTTATTCAGCATTTCAAACTGACAGCTTGTAAATGTAAATTTTATTAAATGCAGAGCAATAAAATTTTGTAAGTTTCTGTCATTTTGAATTTTAGTGGTTCAAATTAAAGCCTCCAGCCTTTTAAATCACAACTTGTAGGGGCACAGCTCTGAAGCATCCATTACTCTTAAATGTGTGCTTTTCAAAACCTCATTATTGCCTTTGCTCACAAGATATCCTTGTCAGGATCTAGGTCTGCATGTCTCGTGTCAATGATAAGCTGACAGGCTCATGCCCTCTGTTATGTTTACAGTGTATATTGTATAAAGTTTTCTGCTCTTCATTCTCACCAGGCAGAAAATAAAACAGGATTAGCAGTGATATCACCCTTCAGACCATCCAGATTTTCTCCTTTGATCTCAAAAAAATTTCTTTGCATGTGCAGTGCAAGAGTCTGGCTCAAGGATCATTGTTTTACTCTTGAGACAGACATTGCCTGATTCAGGAAAATGAAAACATACAAACGCCTACCAGTTGAAGCTGAAATCTAGCAGGCAATATCTTGGAAAAGTTCTTGCATGACAGAGTGAGATCAGTGGAGAACTTCTGTAATATTTTGCTGGATAACAAAGCTCGAGTAGAAGGCAGTTTTGTACAGGCAAAGGATTGCAGGAACTTGGCCAAACAGCTCAGAAATTTATGAGACCAATTTTTATTTGGAAGATTACAACTGCCATCGAAGAACCAAAGTGAAGTGACAGAATTGCACAGCATCCAACAGGTTTGTGTTTGCCAGCAGGGATCTAAACTCCAACCACTTCATTTGATGTGCTCCAGCAGTCACTGATACATACTGTCTGTGCCTGTGGATGTACATTTGTCCACTTAAAAGGAACACTAGCAACTCAAATATCATATTTCCTTTAAAGATAATTTATTCTAGTTACAAGTAAGACTGGAAAATCTCTCCAAATGTTTCAAATTGTATTGAATCATGAGAAGGATTAAAGAGACACCACACTTAATTATAAACCTGAATCTCAATTCTCATAGAAGTCTAGATTTTTTTATAGTATTTTATTAAGTCTATGCAATAAGCTGAGTAATCTCTCAATTTACTGAATATGTTGTCAAACTGAATATGAATTTCAGTGTGTTATTAACTGGAAAGAATTTTACCTAAGTAAAGCAAGGTAAAAACCACTGAAACGGATCCATTATAAGATGCTAGAAGTATATGTGGTAGAATTCTCAGGAAACAGAAAATAATACCTAATCTTTCACTAGTAATAATTACATGTTCTCAAAATCTTAATTGCAATGTTTCTTCTTGGTCTAATTGAGTACAGTATTAGATATGGAAATCCTGTCACAGTTTTCTTTCAGCTTTTTCTGGTGTGCTTCTCCTAATTCTCTCTTCCTTAGTATTTTCTATATTTATCATGTTGCTAATACATCTCTATGGTTTGGCCCAAAGTAGACCTGAGACAATCATGCTATAAAGCACTTCATCTCCATCAGAAACACCTACAGTTTTGGCAGTAGTAATAGAATTCCCCTCAAGATGTGAAGTTTCCTGGGAAGAAATTAGTTTGGAAGCACATAAGCTAGTGTTGAGGAAAAACACTCTGAGTGAGTCACAACTTTTGATACAGCATCAGGAGAAAATTGATACAAAGTAGGGGTTTGAAAACCAGTTATCCTGCAGATGTAATTCTTCTGGTCATAGTCCCTTGTGGAAAACTGGGAGACAGTTCTGATTTTAGTTTGTCATGTGCAATAAGAAAGACAAACAGAAAAACTATCAGAAATACTGTTTATTTGTCATTCCAGCTGAGACACATTGACACTGAGCTGTGAACTTTACTGTGCTAAATGACATAAATAATGTCTAAGAAAGCATGTTTATTAGAGCTATGACAGTCCAGCTAATGAATTGGTACCCAGCTCCCAGCCAGGATGTCAGCTCTCCGGTTTGCTGGATGTCACAGCAGCTGAAGCAGCTGGAGGGACCTGTGCCCAGCCTGGTTGCTCACTTCATGGTTTGGGTTGCTGAGGAAGATCACTCAGGTGAGGATGTGGTGTGGGTGAGGTGTGGGTGCACGTTCATTGCTGCCAATGGTGCTGGCAAACCACGGAGAGGGTGTGGATGGTGACACCCTGAACTGCTGCAGCTGTTGGATCTCGAACACAGTCAGAGCCTGCTGCCACAGTGGGTAGTGACACTCATGCCTTTTGGGCACAGAAGACATTTCAAAGCTGACTAAGATATTACATTAAGCTATTCAGATGGGGATAATTTTCTGGCAAAGCACACTGAGTTAGTTAGTGCTTTGACTTCATTTGCTGATGTGGCAATGAAATGGCACAGCTGATGGCTGGCTGGATGGTTTGTGGAGGAAACACTAGGCTTCATCTTCTGGAGTACTATATCTTATATAGACTCTAACAACAGGACACAGCTGAGTTGGAGTACACTAAATGCCACTTCACAGATATTTCAAATTAATTTTGGACTGGAATAATTGTCTGCTCAAGAAAATCAGTCTTGGATGTGTACAGTCAGTGCAAACCTACCTCTCACATGAAAGTTTCACAGGAAAGTGTGCATCCAATGACTCCAGACTGAGCTATACGAGTGCATTGCTTGAATGTTCACAGCAGCTAAAATCTGTAGTCAGACATGAGGATCTCAGTTCACCAGGTGATGTTTATAGGTATAGCCAGTAGATCATATCTACTCCTTAAAACTGCAGATTGCAATCAGGGAAAAAGAAAAAGAAATCTGCCACAGTCATGGGGGACAATCAATGAACAATGAGTCAATTTTATACAAAATGACAGACAGCTATACTGGATCATCAGTACCTTTCAGCTGCCAAGTACTTATAGATGAGGTTGCACAGTGAACGAGCAGAGGAGTAGAGGCTCTACAGCAACCAGTATAATTAAGACTGGAAGTCAGAGGAACTAAATAGCTTTGAGAACTCTGAAAGCATGGTTGGCATGTGCTGCAGCGAACACAGAGCTTACAAGAAGAGGAGTGAGGGTAAATGGCTTTCCTGCTTTTGTGATGGAACTCAATGGTTTCCTTCAGGAATTCAACAACAGGACATCAGTGATTCAGGTGGGTCCTTCCAAAGCTGCAGTACAGGTTAGAAAATAATTCTGGATTTTCCATGTTGTTATAAAAAGAAAAAAAAGGCTTTTTTTTTTTTTTTTTTTTTTTTTTTAACTGGTGACAGGTCAAAACTGCAAAAAACCCCAGCTTTCTCCATTATTCCAAAAAGCATTGTGGTTTGGGAATAAGAACCAGGAGTTTCCATTGGTCTTCTGTGGTCATGTGGGAAATTCCAAATTTGCATGACCATCTCAGTAGAAGTAAGATGTACTTCCTTTATAAATGAGTTCTTACTCTGTCGCTCTTTTTGACCCCTTCTCCTTCTGTAGCTGTTGTTGTTCCTGTAGCCTGGCTGTTGCTGGACTTTATGCTCTGAGTTACATAGTGTGCTTTAGTAAGAAAAAGTATGTACCACACTGAAAAAGTGGTGTGGCTTTATTAGTAAATTCAGCTAGTGGAAAGACAAGAGAACTTGTTTGTCCATTCACACAACTGGAGAACAGGTTTCTAGTGTGGGTTTTTCATGTTAGCTGTGGCTATAATTACTGCTCATGACCTAAATACTAGCCAGGTGTCAGTGAGCTATTTCCCTTTCCACAATACAGGGGAAAAAGGTAGCGCCTTACACAAATTAAAAAGTTACTGCTGACATTTCTCTCCCCTCCCCAGGAGGGGAGGGGAGAGAATGTGGGAGGAGATAGTTTCAGTGGGACCACATACCATGGTCACTTTTGCCAGAGGGAGGATGCGGTCAGCTTTCTCTTGAACATTTAGCTTGGCCTCCACAGTCTTGTGCTTGGTGAACCTCACTGGCCCTGTTTTACTGGGTAGTTTGTGAGGAACAGCTGGCTAGTGGTTCTTCCGTGTTTTACTGGGCAATGTAGTTCATAAAAGTTGCAGCCTTCAGCCTAACCACATTCCTGCGTGGAAAGTCTTGTTCACTGCAGTGTCTGGGCCAGAGACATTTACATCACTGTAATCAACAGCATTAAAAACAGTTACTCCTTAAGTGACCTTAGGTTAGCAGGAAGCAAGATGGAAGAATGCCCTTCCAAAAGCAAGGATTTCCAACCTGAGTAGGAACCGTTTCTTACGTGTATAAAAACAAATCATTATTTACCATTTCCACTCAGTTGTCTGTCTAGTCAGGCACATTAATCACGGAGTTTCACTCAGGGCACAGTCATCATGCAGTGCAGAAGAAAACACTGTCTGGTAAAGACATTAGAGATGATACTGATGATGTAGGAACAATTTGGGTTTTATTTGAAAATCTGTACTGCAATTAAAACCAACATCTGCTCTCTATTCTGCCCCAGAGATGAGTGGCAAACCCAACATTATAATGGAAGTAAATATATTTTCTTTTTGAATGTACACCACTTTTGTGGCAACAATTTTGCTTTTCTTTTCAAGGACACTTTCCTCATTCAAACAAATGTAATACCAATTTCCACCTTGAAGAAGAGAGGCATTTACAGATCCCAGCTACAGAGACTTGAAAGAGAAATATTGGTATGAATGAAACTCAAAAGAGCATGAATATTTTTGTGTAAGCATGGGCAGAAAAAGCAGAACAAAAGTTAAAAGAATGTCTTGTATTGGTAACAAAGGACACAGGTTGTGTCAGACACTGAGAAATGTGTTGTTTCCATCAAGCACTGTAAGGACAGCGCAGATGACTTGGTAGCTAATGACCCTGCATTCCTAGAGAGGATGGCAAAAAGGTTGAAGGCTCTCACACATGCTATTCCTTTTCTCTCAGTGCAGATTCCATCTCATTCAGCTTGATTCACACCTTTTCTCAGAGCTTGGGAGAAGCATATACCTCTTTCCTATGTAGGCTGTGATTTTTGGTGCTTTTGTAGATACTTGCATAAGGGAATGCAACCTTCTACTATATTCTAAAAAAAACCTCTCCCACATTCAGAGGTCTAGTTTGCATTTGTACTGTTTGCATTTGCAAACATGGTTGACTGTGTATGCCACAATTGCTTATTCAGGGTAACTTAAGAACAAGGGGGTAAAGAAACCAAAACTGGAACTGTGCTATTTCTTCTTCAAATTGAAACTGATTACCAAAAAACGGTTTTCTAATTAAACTGTAACAAAATGACAGGAGAAAAAAAAAAAGATAGTATTTCTGACTGCCAGCTCAAATCATGAAGAGAAATGAAAATCAATGGCTTGCACTAACAAATTTAACCAGGGTTTGTAGGGGAAAATATGAAGAAGGGAACAAATGGCATCCAAGAGCAGCACAAAAATTCACAGGGCCCAGGAAGGAAAGTTCCTTTAGACCCAGATGAGGTGAGCTGGGTGCCTGGCTCTGTATCTCGAGACAGACGAGGATGTTGCATGAAAGTTGTGGACTGTGAAGAGTGAATACTAAAAACTCCCACCCGTGTCTCTGGCCCTCAGAAATTCCCAGAGATTTCCCCTTCCAGTCCTCCTTCCTCACCTACATTGAAGCTCTGACTCCTCCACTGCTGCCTGTCTCCTCTCCTAAACATCTCTGGCACCTCCTGTCACACTTTATTACCTCTGTGTCTCAAAAACTCATTCAGCAGTTGCAGCGATTCTACTTGGGAGAGTTATCAAGCCTTTAAATAATCGAGCCTTTGCAACTCAAACTGAACTGACATAACTTCAGTGATATCCTGAAGAACCAAACCAAGTGAAAACATTTATTAAACTTACTGCCTGGCTGATAAAGGTGGAAGATCTAGTAATGGAAGTGAGCAGCAGCAACAATTGATCTTACATACTCTTCAAAGTCCTCAAGTGAAAGTGAATGTTTATGTGGGCTAAATCTAAGTCTTCTAGGTTTACTTTTCTCAGTAACCTTCCATGGACTCCTGAGTGGTGTTTTCAAACACTCACAGCTCCACTGATCAAGAACTATTGAAATGAAGGGAACTGAAATTAAATCATGTAGCTCTGCTCTTGCTATTTTTGAAGTACAGATATAGAAAACTATACCATTTGTTTCACATATAAAAAAATCGATTTAACTCAGTGGAAAATTGTCAGGTAAAGTAATAGGCCAAAACTTGTCAGAGAATGAGGATGCAATTATTTTCTTGTTTGTAGCCTTAATGAAATACAGGAATTTAAAAATTGTTGTCATCTCAGTTATTATCCACAATATGCTCAATTACCAGTGGATTAGCAGTGACTTTTTATCATAAAGAAATAACATAAAGTATATAGAAAGTATGATAAAAATCCAAAAGAGAAAATATCAAAATACAGACAGAATGTAAAAAAATATACATTTAATTAACAGTATATTTTTATTTGATGATATATATTTATTTTCTGTGTCTCTGGGTGACCCTGGCACTTTTCAGTGAAAACTCCATTCAAAGTAACTACTCAAGGATTTTTTCTTAGTATTTTAAAAATACATGAGAGTTTCAAATTATTTCTATGCTGCCATCAATGATTCTTTTTTATTGCAGTATTCTGTTTGTTAATTCCAGTGCTTTTCAACACAATTTATTTCCTTTAACTGTGAAGTATCAAACTAGCTTCCTTTAATCTATAAAATGCTGTCCATATTTAGTAAAGATGGCAAAGACAAAAATAGTTCCATTTGAAAGCCTCCCAGAGGGGACATGTTGGTAGCAAAAATTTGTACCACTCTGTGTAAAATTACCACACCACACTGTTAATGTGCTTGCTGAACACTGTGAGCAAGATGTGTAAAGATTTGCAGTAAGATTGTTTGCCCTGTTATGCTACTAAAGTTAAATAGTGGTAAACAACACTCTTCAGTACTATTATTGTTAAAGCATTAAACCCACCAGGCAGCTTTTTTCTTGTACACTTATCTTTTATACAGTAAAAAATTTTTTTAGTAGATCCCTGTCATTCATAGACTTAAGCAAGGAGGCTTTTGGGAGCTGAGTTGTCCAATTGCATTACTATGGCATCTCCTCGGGTAGTGTCCATTAGTTTTTCTTAGTCAACAGCAAGCATGCATGTTTATCCATGCCAAGTCTTCATTGTATTTCCAAAATTATGCTTTAATATATAACTGCTTACATTAACAGATCACATACACAGGCTCAAGACAAATTTAAGCTCATGAATACCACATTGAAGATGAAAAAGAAGAATTAAATTAAATTTTGGGATGTTTATTATAACACATGCATTTCTTTGTGGTATTGCAAATGAAAATACACACAGTATGGACACCTGGAGCACCTTGCTCTCATCATCCTGCTTTCACACATGTAGCTTCTCATCTTGTGGGTTAAATAGAACCTGCTTCTCCTCAAAAGCATCAGAAAGCTTTAAATTCAACTTCTATAGATCTTTTTCTTAATGTGACTGAGGCAGAATTTCAGATATATGAGCAATTCCAACAGTGGTTTATCAATCACATGTCTGCTCTGGAGCGAGATGTGGAGCTCTTAAATGTCTAATGACATTGTACAACTATTCAGTATGTCAGAAATCATAGAGAAAAATTCCATGTGTCCCTATTGCTCTTCCTTCCAAGAAAGGCTGTTCAGCTGAGCCCTGATGCTGATCTTGGCTGAAGTGACAAGTTAAGAGAACTTGTAGTACAATTAGGCTAAAAGATTATCTGAAGTGGAAAATAATGAACATATTTAATTTGATTCAAAGTATGGAGTGACAAAGGTGTGTGTCTTGTTTCCATTAGAATTTAATGTACTTTATGATGTACCTACCCTCAGAATGTTACTGGAAAAGCATTTAGCCTCAATTGTGCAAACACATGAATACATGATCAATAAGGAACCTTCTTGATCCTGCTGAGGATTCAGTAAAACAGTGTACTTGTAATACAGGAAATTTCAGACATACATTTCATAAAGAAAACCTGAAAGAGACTAAACCAGGTATGATTGCTATTCAGGCATTGTACAAAGTTGGTCTAAAAAATCTTAGCTTGTTATTGAATCCATTAAAATACATCTATACTTTAAAGAGTTATAGATGTCTTTGTTCAAATTGTCATATAAAAAATGCCTAAATAATTGTTGTCACTCATATTAGAAAAATAATAGAGGCTTGAAGAGATTTGGTACTATTGGATATCATTATTAATGACTTTTGAATAGAGAGTATGGTTCTTAGACTTCCAGATATAAGCAAGCTGGGGTTGTTGACATGCATTTTGGAGGGCAATGCAATAAATAAAATTATATTGACAAATGTTGCAAGTAGCCTGAAACATAGGATTAAATTCAATGGGGAAAAGCAGAAAGCACTATAGTTAAACAGAAATAAAGCTTCAACATGTATGAAATGCCAATAATAGGAGAGCATCCAGAGGCTTTTTTAGTAAATCAGGATTGGTATGAGTCAGCAGTGTCATACTGTCAAGAAAACAAACATCATACTGGGATATATAAACAGAAGTCTCATATACAAGACACATGAAGTAATACTTCCACTCTGCTCAGTATTCCCAGGGCCTCAACAGAAGTACTGTATCCAGTTTTTGGCACAGTACTGCAAGAAAGTGGAGAGGGGCCAAAGGAAAGCAACAAGAATAATCGTAACTCTAGAAAAGACAACTGAGGGAAAGACTGACTGAAAAGGAGTTGTTTAGTCTGTGGGAAAGATGACAGGCTGAAGGGACAATGGCAGTTTTCAAACTCAGAGAAAGCTGATGCAAAAAAAGGAGGTTATAGCCTGCTCTCCCTGGTCATGGTAGATGATAAAGTAGTGGTCTAAAATTCAGCTAGGGATACCTTGACAAGTTTTTCTAGTGACTGCCTATATGGATAGAAAAGTTCTGAGTCTGTGTAAGAAAGTGGTGGAGTCCCTAGAATTGGGATTGTTCAGGCTGCAGAAAAGAAGGCTCCTGAAAAGAGTGACGCTACTGTACAGGCCTTTAAGTTCCCTCTTAAAGAGGGTAGGAGAGCCAGAAAGGGACTTCATAGAAGTGTATGTAGGGACAGAACAAGGCAGGATGGCTTTAAACTGAAAGAATGCAGGGTTAGATTAGACATTCAGAAGAAATTCTTCACTGTGAGGGTGGTGAGACATGTGGCACAGGTTACCCCATCCCTGGCAGTATTCAAGGCCAGACTTGGGCTTTGAGCAACCTGGCATAGAAGGTGGCCCTTCCCATAGCAGGGGTGTTGGAACGAGATGTTTAAGGTTTTTTCCGACCCAAACCATTCAGTGACTTTATGATTTGGTTGCCGTAACTATTTATTTAGTTGCCATATGTAGTTGCCACAGCGAACCTCCGCCACCTCCCCGGTCAGCCCCACACGGGGCGGCCTCGTTCCTCAGCGGGGATGGCCGGGCCGCAGCCCCGCCCCCGCCCCGCCCCCCGTTGCTCGGTTACCTCGCGGGGCGTCACTGCGGGGCCCGAGCCACGGCGGCGCGCGGCCGACAGCCGGGCTGAACCATCTCCCCACCCTGTGGGGGCAGAGGTGGGTACATCCTGAAGCAGCAGCTGGCCTTGTTGCTGTAGCTCCCGCCCACAACTTAACGCTTCCACCCCCTTTCCTCAGCGCTGTCGTTGGTTTCGTCCCGTGCGGACCCTAGCGACGGAGGGCGCGCCGAAGGAAGATGGCGGTGCTGGCTGTCCCGTTGCTGCCGGTTTCGTGAGCGTGGCGATCGCTCATCCTCTTGTCCCGTCCTTGCTTCTGCACTCGGTTCCTCCCGGCTGCTCTCAGCCTCTTCTTTGTCGCCAGGGCCGTAGAGATCATGTCGGACTCAGAGGAGGAGGAGAGTCGGGACCGCCAGCTCAAGCTGGTGGTGCTGGGGGACGGCACCACTGGCAAGGTCAGTGCCGGCCCCGCCGGCAGCTCCTCTCCCTCGCCGCGGTGCCCCGAGCCCCTTCCCGGCCTTCCCCCTCAGCTGCCCCTGGCCCTGCTGCTGAGGAGGGAGCAGTCTGTCTCCGCTGTCGCGATACCTGGCTGGCTGCTCCCCCTCGGCTCCAGGCCCTTCACAGGACACTCGTCCCTCCGGTATCCGCGCAATGCCCGGCAGCCAGCCTCTCTGATGGGGCTTCCGCACCCGTGGGGGTACCGTCAACAAACAGACGTACACGACTGTAATCCAATTTTGTTGAGCCGTAAGAAAAGGAGCGGCGAATAACGCAATTCCAGTCGCGCTGACGGAGTTTCCCACTCCTGCTGATCGCGCGCTGGAGGCAGGATTTGCTCGGCTGGAGTCGTGGAAAAGCCCAAAGTCGTTCTCAGTGGCTGCAATGCCCCGGCCCTGGAGCGCTGGGGTCGGGGTCGAGCACTTGGGTTCGCGGCTCCCCTCGAAAGGGACGAGCAGGGAAGGTCTCTTAGCTGGGTCTAAGCCTTAGCAGGCACCCTGTGTTTCGGATACAGAGCTAGCAGCCTCCTGCGCTGGATAGAACAGTTTGCATCTAGTGGCGTTACTGTTCCAGAGATTGGAAAGGCACTACTGGGTCTATTTAGTTTTCGTTTATAGCTTGTATGTTTTTAGATTTTTTTTCCCCCCCATCTGTATAACTATAACGGAAATCCTGTTTATAAAGTTTATTTATCAACAATAATCAAAAAAATCAAACAATAATCCAACAAGTTTTTCTTTGTAAAAGAGAGACAAGGAGAAACCAAAGAATGTAAAAGAGAGGCTTCTTAACAGTTAAAAAATAGTCACTGATCTTACCTTTATACTTGAACATATCTATTGTCATATATAGCCTGAATAATTTTGTGAGATACACCTGAAAATAGTAACTTTATTGTATGCTTGAAGTATCAGGTTTTTTCCTCTGTTGTTAACTTTTGAAACTGTGGGGAAAAGAAATTCTGCTTGCTTCACAGTTCATATAAAAAGTGGAAATGTTCTTAAAGCTGGTTTAAATGAACTACCTTACATTAAGAGGAATATGCTCTTAGTGAAAGTACATGTGGTTTTACTCAATTACTTATTCAGAGCTCTATAAAGAAACAAAACATTTTTTTTGTCTCCAGTGATTCTAGATCTAGTCTGAAGTGGTATTGTGTTCATCTGAGTCAGTAGATGGGCAATTCCAACCAGCTGTGTGATGAGAGCGTAATAAATGCACAGCATTGACAGCTGAAGTGCTGCTTCACGGGTAGCATTTCCCAGGAGTTTTCCATTCAAACTGAAGAATCCTTTCTCTACTGCAGTTGAGCAGCTTGTGGCAAGACCTCTCACCAAACATAGGTTTTCAAGCATTCTTGAGTTTTGATGTGTACTCCTGTTGGTTCCTACCTCTCTCACAGGAGCTGCCACTCACTTCATCTCCTGCTGACTCTAGGAATCTCACGCTTCCACAGCAGGTTATTGGGCAGCAGCAATACTCTGGTGGGCTGCTTTTCCTTCTGTCCCCCCTAGATGATGCTGTAATAGAGGCTCCTTCCTGCCATCCCAATGGCCTTGGCAGCAAACACATGACACAACAGATTTATTGTAAGGTCTTGTAAAAATAAAGAAGCAATGGGTCATGGAATGGAAGGATAAAATGTACCTAGTGCTATTTCAAGCACCTCAGAAGACTAAATTGTTGATGTTCCTCTCTTTTGTTGACTACTCGTTACGCTTACATGTTGAAACCTGTGCATGTCTGTGTTCAGCTCTGACTTGCCTGGCTTACACATCTGGTTCACAGCTGGTCTTTACACACATGCACACTTAACTCTCTTTTACTGTGAAAGGTGTTGGTTTTTCTCTTCCTCTGTCACTCCGGGATCATGAAACAGGAGGCATGTAGAAAATGATGGGATGTATCTGAAATGCTCTATCTTGTGTTTAGTGTGAGGTGTTCACGTTTGTCTTCTTTTGCCCCCTCTTTAAAAAAAAAAATAAATTGTTGTGAGTTGGGTGGAAACTTGCTGTTTTCCTCACCCATTGTTTAGAAGCAATGTGACGGGTTCTGTGCAAGGATTGATAGCAGCTTAAAAACAAATCAGTGTTAGTTCAAGCTAAAGGTAATGCTTGTACTTAGACTAGCTAGGAATTGCTCTGTCCGTGAGGCAAGGGAGGGATGCTGTTCTTCTGTTAATTTGTTTTGAGGTGGTTGGATGGATAATTGGATACTTGAAATTTTAAGGGTAACAGTAAGCACTGCTGGAGCAAACTTGAGAAGAGTAAAAGTGGAAGAAGGCATAAGAGAGGTGAGAAAGAGTAGAATCTGTAAAACTCTTAGGATAAAATAGAGATGGTAAGGTAATGGTAAACTGAAAAGCAAAAGTGAGGGAAGCGAGACTGGTTAGTCAAAAGATAATAGAGAATGATTTTAATGAACTGGACAAGCTAGGAAAACAATCTAAAAAGCAATCAAAAGTGGGGACAATGTGAGATGGAAAAAACACAGCAAGTATTAATAGCAGTTGGCTCTTTGATTTTGTGTATAGGAAGAAGATAAATACACACACTAGCCTTATGTGTCTAGATTTTAAATCAACCCACCCTTCCTGAGCCAAAATGACTTTCCATTAAAATAAACCAGTAGTACTACTATGGACTGAAAAAAATGATGTTATGATCCAGATATTTCTACTCTTTTTGTGCATAGATTGGCTTAATACTGAAATACAGAAAGATGCTGACTTGAGATAGAATGTTGATTTGTTACAGTTGAATAAGGTTTTGGGTCTCTGGAAGCAAATCTCAGAACTGTTATTGGGAAGGGAGGTCCTGAAAAATAGGTGTGCCAAGGTTCTGTTTATTTGCTCTGTTGTAGCTGGGACTAAAGTACTGTAGCAGAAACATCCTACATTTTCCTTCTGTAACAAAGGATGATAAAAAGGAGAGAATAAATGCTCAAGCTGGTATGGAAGTTTGCAGGAGCGAAAACATAGGTTGGCATAAGAAACAGTCTCCTACTTACTTTAGCATTTTTTAGGATATCCGACTTTTAAGCATTGTTCCAATTCTGAATTGTCTTGTTATACTTGGGCTCAAAAACTTCATTGATGGTGACAAAAAATATTGTTGTCACTGTTGAGTCTTGCAAATGGAAAATTGAATGAAGTGTGTGGTGTAGATTATCCCAGCTGCATCAAATAGATCTATGTGAGATGTCAAGAAGTTACGATAAATTTTTCTTTTTCTGTGAGCAGAGTTGTAGTGTGGAGAGTTGCGTGTTTTTATGGTATAGAATTTAATTATTTAGCCTAGTGTTTGCTTTAATTTTGTTTCTCCTAAAATTCTTGCAATAGGATAGGATATGACTTAGGGATGAATCTAGCTGTGCTTGGATAATGGCATTGATATTCTAGAAGGGAGTGAGGGAAGAGATATATACATGTGGTTTTTGTAGTGGCTGAAGTTCGTGTGTGAATGGAAATTCATGGCTTCAGAACTGTGTGCTTGCATCGAATTGAATTTTGGGATTAGTTTTCTTTCTTACAACTATGATGTTACACTTTGGCACTGCTTTCTCTAAACTTAATTCTGTGGGATTTTACTCAAAGATTTGTCAGTGGTAGGGTTTCCCCTATGAGTTTCTGGTTGCCCTGGTAATTAGTTGCTGTCAGAGCTGGCTATCATTGCTTGTTCCATTTGACTTTCAATTTATTACCTTTTAGTTTATTTCATAGATATTTTTTGCTTTTTTTCCTCTTTACTCATTATGTAGATCTTTAGGAACAGCATGTCAGCAGTTTATACTGAATTGTTGACATTGAAAAATAGAAGCAAGAAACTGTCATGCCTTTCATGAAAGGTTAAATTCCATCTTCAAGAAAAAAAACTTCCCAAATATCCTATTGTATTTTGAACTTACAATACGTTACTTTTTTTTCCCTGCTATCTTCGTTGCAGTACATTAGAGCCCAAATGCATTTTTGTGTTTTTAATGGTGGGTTTTTAACGTCAATCTTCAATAGAGTATGATATTTAGAATAGGATGTCAACATTCACTTTGAAATATTTAAGACAAGTGTGTGAACCTTCCAAACTGATGGATTTTTTGCTGGAAATTCTGCCCTGCAAGCTGGTGGCTGGTTGTCTTAGTAGAGGGGCAAAGACACAAGGCCTTTGTGCTACTGTACTGTTCCCTGACCTCAACATTAAGGGGTAGAATTGTATGGAATGCAACCTTTCTAAAAAATGGTCACCGATTACTTACTTATTTTTAGAGCTACAATTCTACTGAACCATTATTTAACTTTCATTAATTCTTATATAGATTGTATTCAGCATATCCTCAGGTAAGACTCTTGAGCAAAATTTCTTCTGCCAACCATGGCAGTGAACACTTCTGGGATTTGAAGGGAGTATTTCCATTGTATAGGTACGTGAGTATGCATTGGCATAACTTTTTCTTTATTGTTGTAAAGGAGTTTGAACTGTTGCTCTTAGCATTTTGTAGATAAATGCTTGTTTTGTGAACAAGTAGAGGATCTTAGAATGGTAATCCAACACCTTCCTTGAGCTCTAACGTTTATTTGGAAAAAATTTAAGGAGTCAGTCAATGATTTTGTGCTGTAAATTCCTTTGCATTCAAGAGCACAGTGGAGAAAAACTGTTTAAGAGGACTTTGCCATGCTGTTGATTACTTGCTGCTCTTATAGGTTGGCTGTTAATTGAACGTGTGTCGTTTGTTTTTACAAACACCCCTAGGATTCCTCAGGGAATATTGAATGTCACAGAATGATAAACTAATATTTACTGAGCATTTAAAACAAGAAGGGAGTGATTACTTATTTAATGAGGATATAAATTAGTGTGTTGGAGAATATAGAATACTGTGATACAGTCAGGTGATACTTGAATTTGTACTCTAGGCACAATTACTCTCCCAAAAATTTCATGAAGACTGAATGGCGTATTCCTGCAGTTGTCTTATTGTCATCTGCATCTCTAAGGTCATGACAGATTAAAGATAATGTCATTGTAATCTTGACATGCTAACTATTGGGATTAAATGAATCAGTTCTACTGACTCTTTCAGTACTGTAGTCTGAATCTGTATTGAATTTTATTTTGTGTGTGTTGTTAGTATTATTGTCACATAGTTGTAGGCAGAAGAATCTTCTCATGATTCATCCTCTGTGGTCTTCCCCCTTTCTACAGGGATATGAATATATAAGCATACTCATGCTCTTTCTAGGTTACTTGCTTTCTTCCCCATGTGTTTCGTATTTTTAATCCTCTTGGGTCTTGAGTTCAGTGAAGTAAATGAAAATGTTGCCATAGGTTAACACTGACTTATTGGATTGTTTCCTAAACATGCCTTCTGATACCAGATATCATTCCTTATATGTATGGCAGTGATAGGAATATAAATATGATATAGAAACACAAAACCAGTAAATCTTGTTTTATTTACTTAATAGGAATCTAATAGTTGAATAAATGTTTGCCTATTCATACTAGAGCATTAATGCTAGAGCTCTGGTAATTGTGTTTCAATGAAAAAAAAAATTGTTTTTTTTTTTCTGTGTACATTTGACATTAGCCTAATTTAGATCTTTGTTATAACCTTCTATTCACGGACCTTGCTTATTCTCATATTTCAGAAATATTGGCAGTTTTTGCTACTGCATTTTTGACTAAATGTGCTCTTAAAGGCAATTTCTGATAACAATTGGTGTGACTCATATCTTCAGGTCTTGATGAACAGAAAACTGGCAAGAAAAAACCCTTTTGGCCTGTTTTGAGTTTTCTCAGACATTGTAAGGGTTTTGTGAGCCTCTTAGTTTTTTCCTTCTCCATATAGGTAAATAAATATTTGGATTATTTTTTTTCTGTAGTTAATTTGTATTTTTTTACAAATATCATGTCAACAAGAGATTTTTAAGTGTATTCTAATTTGATGTTGATTGTGTTTTAGTTTTGAGTATATAGTATCATTTTCTTTGCAATACCAACTTTTATATTATTTATGATTGTACCACTATTTTCTCCTTTACTTTTTTTGTGGGCCTTCTTTCTTTATTTCTTTCCCTTTCTATGCCCACCGTTTTTTTTTTTTTCTCTCAAAAGGAGACCTTAAATTGCTGCTAAATTTCTACTGACAGAATGTAAATGCCTTGCTTCAGTAGTTTGCCTAGGTTAGTTGTGTATTCTTTCAGCCATATATAGTAAAAGCTTAGTATTAGGTCAACGGTGTATTTGGTTTGCTTTCATAAATCCACAGAATACCAATTGAAGAAATAAATTTTCAAAGTTCTGCTGAAAGGAATGATTCTGTAAATGTGCATTCTTAGTATGAATTTAACTTTTTTTTCTGTATGCAAGAAAGTATTCTTCCCATATTAGAGTTCCTGTAATCCCTTATCCTGAAACTGATGTACAGTGGCAGAAATGTTGTCACACATGGGAGCCCCCTGTGGGATTCTGCACGGTACAGATATCTATTCCCTCCCAGAAAGTTGGTCTGGGATCACAATGTTCTTTATCTGGGGAAGACCCTTGTTTTGGAAATTAATGCTTTTTAAAGATACTAAGATATTCAGGTACAGATAGTGTCACCTAGATTTGTGTCAGTCGGACCATGCTAATGTTACCTCTTTCAAATCTATGTAATATTTTGTAACAGGACTGTTAGAGTATTTCTGAAATCAAAGCAAATATGCACCTTGCTTCTTTTTGCATAAATTAGTAGCTTTTTCCACCTCCTGTTATTATGTTGAAACTGACTGGAGTGCTTGTCAATCCAAATCCACGAACACTGTTAGCATTCATTGATTTAAAAAGTGCTGAACTGTATTTCATACTTCTGGGTTAACATAAAGTTTGTTGCTGTTAAAAATGACAACTTATTTGATACTGTTCTGTTTTAGACATCCTTAGCTACACGTTTTGCTCAAGAAACATTTGGAAAACAATACAAACAAACCATAGGATTGGACTTCTTTTTGAAGAGGATATTATTGCCAGGTAAGAGAATAAAAGCTAACACTGGAAGGCAGGGTGGCAGCAAGACTTGCAGGAACAGATTCTTCAGAGTAATGTATACTAAATAAGCTTAGTGCAGTGATTTTTATGGCAAAGTAAATTAGGTTGTTTGGAGAATATTTTGTTTATACATTCTTGCCAGGTGTCAAAGAGTTATGCATTTGCAACTTACATCTCTAAGTAAAACAGTGAATTCAAATAAAAGGAATGCTACCTATATTGATGAATTTTGTTATCCCTGCTGGAGTGCACTCACTTTCTATTTGGATAACAACACACAACAATGAAATGGAACTTTAAACATATTAATTGAAAAAGTGAATGTATTTTGAAAGAAATATATATATTTTTAATGAAATTCGCAACTCATATTTGAGTTGTGAGAGAAGCATAATGTGGCTATGGACTCACAGTGCTCTAATATGTGAATGCTGTTTTATGCAAGGCAGCATGAAATTGCTGGCATTTAATAGACCACTAAAATTTAGGGTCCCTTGGCAGTCATAAAAATACAGTTTGAGCATTCAAGATGTTTCACTTCATGATGGCAAAGAAACTATTTAGATGCCAGTTGGAGCACACTGCATGGAAAATGCAAAGAAATAATTAAAAAGAAATAATTGCTGGTTAAGTTTCTCTGAACAATTGTGGTTTACAGTACATCTTTTTTCTGATTTGTGTGTGTTCATATTCTAAGTATGCAAGTATTTAATTAAAAACATTTACTTCTGGGTTCAGAAATCAGAAGTCAAAAAAAGTTTGTGTAATTATTAAAAGGTGTAGTGAGATCTGCTAAAGTTGATGCAAGTTCTGTAGTTATGTCTTCTTTTGAAGGGTGGGGCGGAAAGCAAACTCTGAAACTAAGCATTTTTTCTGTAACCTGAAGTTAAAGCAAATATATGCAGTTATTGAACTTTTTAAAAAAATTATATAGAAAATAATTTCTTGATTATGTTTATATATTTTCTTAAGTGAAACAGAATAATCTTTTCAGACTATTCCTGTGTTCACTATTTTGGTTTGGCCATTTTGCTGTATTTTTTTAGTATTTAGTATGTACTTTTTTTAGTAGAGTGATAAAGTACCAAATTCCAGTTCTCCAGTATTCCAGTATTTCTCCATAAAATCAACAGAATAATTTTTTTATTGTCCTGCTCCTGCCTCTAAAAATACCAGTGTGTTACTTAACAGCAGTACTTTCAAGTGGAATGTGTACACAAATCATGCAGTGTGCATGCTGAGAACTTGTATTTTGCAAGTTTTTTTTCCAGCTGTTAAGCATACAGATGCTATTAGTACATTAGTGGGATTATAAATATTCTTGTTGAGTAGAAAATTTGGAAAATTATCAACTATTGCTTCATTCATTTTTGTTCATAGTTTATTTTGTGTGTGAATTTCATTCATTCATAATTTATTTTGTAATAAAATCAGAGTTCAGGTAAAAGCACCAAAAAGTCTGTACATCTGTTTTCCTCAAAACAGTGGCATTTATATTCATATTCAAGAAGAAACATTTTTCTGTAGGTTGTCATTCTGGTTTTGCCTATGCATATACGTGTATGTAGGTATATGTGGCTCTCTATTTTATAGGAAAACTGGGCTAATTGTGGGGAGTGAGAGGGAGGGAGGTAAAATTTCTAAATATTGGAAAGGGAAGCATTACTTTAGTAAGTGGATTTTTCTAATTTCTTGATTGGTTCTAGGTTTGCAGAGCTGCTGTGTTTACTTGAAAGTTTAATTCATACCACTGCACAGAAATTATGTGTGTATCAGTAGGAAAAAAGACTTGGCTTCTCTTATTCAGTATGAGGATCGCTAAACAAATATGGTTCAGTAGTTGATTTTTTTCTTCAGTATAAGTTGTCAATCAATAAAGATTCCAGGAGTTAAAATGACGGATTTCTAGAATTGTACTGAAGTTTACATTTCAATTTACAACTGAAATACATTACAACTTATAAAATGAAGTGCTGTTTTTCTGGTTTTTTATTTATTTATTTTATTTTTTAGGATAAAAGTGGCATTTATCTCCAGTTGTTTTAGTAACTAATGCAGTTTTGCAGCGAAAATAGTAAATATTTTGCATGGTAAAACAACACAGTTTCATACAAATCAGAAATCCTTTGATAAATTTTGAACAATGTGTTCAACGTGGTTCAACATGTGTCTAGTGTTCAACATGACAAATTCACTTCATGCAGTTTGTTCAAAATACTTTTTTTAAAGTACGAATCAATTTCATTATATTTATTGATGCAGAATCTTGTATAGTCTGGATGCAACCGTGATACAGATTTTAGTGCTTAAATAGTGTGTCTGCTAGTCAGAGGGTCTGCTGATAGAGACTCTTAAGAGCCATTAGTTGGATACTTTTTGGGAGGTTGTGGGTGCAGTTCAGTAAACAGGATTCTTCTGTTAAAAGGATTTTTTTTTAAGTCATTGGTGTAAAAAGTGGTCAGACTTGTGTTTTTGGTTCCATCTTGAGTGTGCAGCACTTTAAGTAAGGTTAACCAGTACACCAAGTGTCCTGCAGGGTCACTGCTGCTGCAGCCCAGGGGCTTCAGTTCATACCAGAAGTGATCTACACACCTGTACTGTGGTGCCTCATGTATTTCAGCTTTGCACTTGTGTGCATTTACTGCACAGTAAAGTTCTGGGGTTTTTGTCCTTATTAGTGTATTACATGTTATTTTGATGGGATTCTTCAGTTATTTTTATTGGTGTGTTAAGACTGTTTCTAAGAACTGTCTTTTATTATATGTATGGTTTCTTTTTGTTATGTTGTAAGACTAGTTTTTATGTTCCTGTTAAATTGAAAAAATAAGAGATTTCAAACTTTTTGCAGAAACTTTGTGTGCTACTATCCCAGTTGTTAATTAAATATTTGCTAGGTAAATTGCCTGCAGTTTTTCCTTTTGTCAGAATAATCATCATTCTTTCTCCTCCACAATCAATGTAAGCACAAAGAAAATATTACAGAACCTAACTGAGAAAAAGGGAAAATGAAGCATTTTGCACAGGAGGTGATGAGCATGAATTTCATAGTTAGTGAGGTCCTAATTAAGGAGGAGTTCACCTTAAGTGAACTTACCAATCTTTTTTGTTTTCCTGTTTCTTTTTTCTGTTGTTCATGAAAGAGAGTAACTAACTTGTAATGGGAGATTTTTTAGTTGGGCCATCATAGTTTGACCATTCAGTGTAACTTACTGCTCTAAAATTTCTCGGGTTGTTCCATGCAGTTGTCCAGATACTAAGGCCAGTATGCTGTGCATAGTTATTTCCTTAGGAGGTAAAATCAAGTTGAAACTGTTTAGAGCACTTGAACCTTTAGAAAGGTTTTTTTTTTTTTTTTTTTTTTTTTTACTTTCCAGTAGAACACATAGGGATAGAATGTTGCAGCATGGTGAGCCTTTGAGCCTGCATAGTTTGTTTACCCACTGAGGATGTATAGTCTTTTCAGACTGTGGATGCACTAGTTTACTCATGCCAGATGCTTTATGGAAGACTTTCCTGCATTGTTTGTGATCACTTATGGTCTAAAATTTAAAAATAATTAATTAATGCCTAGAATATGAACTATTAAAACAAGTAAGCTTTTTGTTGATTATAAAAAGTTGCCTTTATCGAACTGGGGTGTTTATGATGTGTTTTCTAAGCTCCATATAGAAATTCTCTTGGTATTACATAAAACTTAGTGTAGCTTAATAGTACTGTTTCATATTCATCTCTGTATTTTTGAGACCAAGGTACTAGTTTTGGGAATCTGCTTTTAACCAGATTAAAACAAGGTTCATTATAAAAATATGATGTATATTTAATACCACATGAATAGCATATATTCAGCTATACAGCTATTAATTTGCTGGTTATTTTCATCTGGTCCTGTGAGACATTTCCATGGAGCACATTTCTTTGTCTAACCAACGTGAGCATATCAGTTATAAATTTACAGCTGAATGGACCATGTGCTGTAAAATCAGATTGTCAACTACATAAAACAGTTGAATTAAGAATATGTTTTTCTTAGCAAGCCAAAATAATGTATTAATTTTCACTTAATTTGCAATTGTTGTGATGTGTTGCATTTTTTAGATCCCAGAGTAAAATGAATAGGCAGTTGTGATTATTTGTGAGTATGTAATATTTGTATTAACATGTAAGTGTCACGTGAGTTATATGTGGATTAGAAAGAATTTTCAGTACTTTGTTAGAGTTTGGTGCTCCTAGGTAATCAGTACAGATCTGGAAACAGTTCTTACCATGCAAAATGTGAGAAATTATACTTTAATATGTTTTTATGTGTATGGTACCATACTTTTGTGTGTATTTTTGATCTGTGAGTTGCTGAGTCTTGTCTTACAGAATAAGTATGACTTGTAGGATATTAAATGTTCTGTATTTACATTGATTTTTTGGTTAGTTTTGTTTTTAAAAACCTGTTAACAGTTTCAACATAGTTTAAAAACAGAGTAGAAAGGAAGGTCTATTCTTGGTGTAGATTCTTTCAAGATGAAATTATGTAAATTGTGTCCAATTTGGCTTCATGCCCTAAGGTGGTGAGTGGAGGAAGTAAATCATAGTGTGCATCCTCAACTAAGATGTGTGTGAGTATTTCCATTTTTTTACCCTGTCAGCTCAGTAATTCTGTAACTGTATACTACTATCAGCATCATTACCAAAATTAAGTTATCATGAAGATTTTCCTTGCTTCTTGATCTGTAAAGAAGTTTTGGAGAGGGAGTGAGGAAGGGACACACAGTATGAAATGTGGATAAGTTTGCATTAATTGTGTTACCTTTCAGTTCCAAGTACCACTCTGTAGAACATTCTTTGTGAAATTTTGCATGTTTTTTCAGTGGAAAATGTTATATAATTTCTAGTCAGGAGTGTTATAATTTATGCTATTTTAAATATTTTATCTTAATATTAGATATGTTAATAACTAGTTATAATTTTACTGTATCTTAATGACTTAGCTGGACACAAATGACTTTTTTCCCAGATGATAAAATCATTTTTGTTTCAAAATTTTGTTCCTATTTCTTGTATACTTGTTAAAAGCTATAGTTGTTGAATGTATTTGTATCTAAATTTTCCAGGCTACACAATATCTGTGTAATTTTTTTTCCAGGAAATTTGAATGTTACTCTTCAAGTGTGGGATGTAGGGGGACAAACGATGGGAGGCAAAATGCTGGATAAATATATTTATGGAGCTCAGGTACAGTATAAATGCTGATAATTGTATCTATAGCAATGATATAAAATTAATTGAAGTGTTCTTAAAATTATAAATACATACATTATATATAGCTTTTAGTTGATTGTTTCATAAATCTCAAAAATGTTGAATGTCTGTTCAATCTAAACTTAATTGATTTTAATAGGCAACTTTAATTTTGGTGTGTAGCTAATTTTTTAGAGCTGACATAACAAGCAAAGCAAGTGTGTGCATTTATAGAACTGAATAACTCCCAAGAACAGATGGTTGTTTCCAGGCTTTGTGTCTTGAGTTAGGAAAAGCAATCACAGTAAATAGTAAAGGCTATTTGGATTTCCACATGGTAGATAGAGTGGCTGCTTTCAGAACAGCTGCCTCCTGGGGGGAAAAGGTAGAAGGAGGAAATTAAGAGCAATCCTACACTATTAAAGTCATACATGCAACTGGGGTTATAAGAGGGCAAACAAAAGGAGACAACCAGGTAGCTAAATATTTTTGCAGAACTCCTGTCCAGTGAAAATTAAATTTAATCTTCAGGTTAAGTAAGCAATTTAAAGTGGATGGTAGAATTAAGATCTAAGTATTATAACTGTATCTTGAGTCATGAGATGATTTAGGAGTATATATTATAAATGCCAAGCTTCTTTGCATGAGTGATTCTAAAATGTACTCCGTTCCTTAACTGGGAGTTTGTAATGAGAACAATAGGCATAAAATGTGCTATTAGATAATGTTATACAACACAGGAATGGCTAATGAAAGAGACTGGGATTTATTAGTTAATTAAAGAGAAACTTGTCAATGTAATTTTGTCACTTTCAAAAAATCAGTTTTGGCTGTTGCATCTGTTTTATAGCAGATAAATAGATTTAACATAATAAATAAAATACAGATTTGTTGACCTGTTACCAAGATCTACCAAGCAATAGGAGAAAGTGGCTTCCATGACAGAGGGAATTTGATGAATCACAAATTGTTGCCATATGTCCAAAGTAGATTTAATTAAGGAAATAAAAGGCTATTAGTTTTGTCTGCATTGAAGAATAATAAATTGAAAATTTGGTGAAAAATCTTAGGAGTTTCTTACCAAAAATAGCAGGTCAAAAAGTTAATACCAGTGCCCAAAAGTGCATAAACAGTTGATATCAATAAGACTAAAGTTTTGATTTATTTTTCAGTCATCCAGAATATACTCCCTATGTCCAATCTCTTTGTCTTTAATTCCCTCAGTCGTCATTTTAACCCTATTTTTTTTTGATGGACTAGTGATTTTTCTCTCACAGTGTTGGCATGTATTCCCAGAGTGTATTCCTAAGAGGCTTCTTATCATCAAAGTTGGGTTCTAACACACTTTTATATTGGCTTTGTAACAGTGCCTGTTAAAGATGCATAAAATTGCCTCTATTTTCGTCTATTCATGAAATGCCATGAGTAGTTTTGGAAAGGCACTGCTTTCAGTTTATTTCTAAGCATAGCAGAAATAAATGCAGCTTATTTCATGTTGAATATCTGTAGCTTTTCATAAGAGGAAAGACGAAGTAGAACAAGTAGGAGTATTTATAAAGGAAGTTTCTTTTAAATATGGATAAAAATTCCTGTGACTAGGCAACTAAACAAGAAATTAATTAGGAAGAAGTAGTATGGAGTTGGTGAGGGAAGAATATGCACAGCCAGGTTGCTTGTTGTCTGTGGTTAGATGGTTAGCTCTGTGGAGAGGGGAGCAGTGGATGTAATTTATCTTCACTTCAACAGGGCCTTTGACATAATCTCCCATAATATTGTTACAATATGTAGAGATACATGTGGAATGACTAGAGCATAAATTTACTGATGGATTTAAAGGCGTATAGATCAATGTCTTACTGATGCCTGATTATAAGTTTTATTTCTTAAGGGCTGGTACTGGGGTTGTGTCTTTTGCTAATTCTTTTAACAATGGAACAAAACATTGTTTGTAGGTTAATGAATAGCACCAAAGTGGGGAGGAATGGTCATTGTGCTGGAGGGTAGGGCTGCTGCTGAGGGACTGTGACCAACTGAAGGAGTGGACCAACAGAAACCTTGCGAGGTTCAGCTGATTACGGATCAAGTCCTGTGCCTGGTATAGAATGATCCTATGCAGCTGCAAACCAACTGGAGAATGTGCAGTGAAGGGCTACAAAGGTGATTAATGGTCTGGAGCATCTCTCCTGTGAGGAAAGGCTGAGAGCTATGACTGTTCAGCCTGGAGAATAGAAGGCTAATCAATATGTATACATCGATGCAGGAAGGATGCAAGGAAGAGAGAACCAGGCTTTTTTTCTGTGGTGTCTATTGAAAGGACCAGAGCAATGGGCACAAACTGAAATACAGGATTCCTTCTGAACACCAGGAAATATGTTTTCTACTGTGAGGGTGACTGAGAACTGGCACAAGTTGACCAGAAAGGTCGTAGAATTTCCATCCTCAGAGACACTCAAAAGCTATCTGGACATGGTCCTGAGCAGTTGGGTTAGGGTGACAGGGCTTTGAACACAAGCATTGAACCAAATGACTTCTAGAGGTCTCTTCCAACCTCAGTCATTCTGTGAAATGGCTTTGGAGGAAAAAGCTCTTGGATGGTTGTCTTACTGAGGTAAAAAGCAGTTGAATAAGAGTTTGCAATGCACCCTTGCAACAGTAAAAGCAAACTGAGTACTGAGCTGTGTTAGTAAGAATGAAGTAGTCAAATCAAAAAAAGTGAATATCATGCTGTCTGACATTTTTGAGGTGACATTTGGAGTACTGTGTTCAGTTTGAGGTTCCCCAGTGCAAGTAAGCCTTTAAAGTACTGAAGTAACTTCAGTGAAGGTTGCTACAAAAAACCCGTATGTGCCAGTGATTTGTTGCACTTGGTCAGCATGTGTGCTGCAGCTGGGATTTTAAATATCTTGTTTATAAAGTACACAAGCTGTACAGATACAGATAAAGCAGATGATTTTGATCAGTTTTTGAAATTGCGTATTCTTCAAATCTAAATAATTCAGATCTAAGGTATATATGTGGAATTGTTTGTAGCATACTTACAAGTAGGGATTATGCATTTATCCAGTATTTGCAGATGCCCACAGCCTAATTTCCATCTATTTGATCATTGTGAGATTCAGAAATCAAAAGAGGCAGAATTCTTATTTTTGTGCTCAGAAATCTATGTGTATGGTAGGCCTACTTATAAAATCCTATGGCCAGCTGGAGATAGAAGTTTAGAGAATCTAAAGCAACTGAAAAGATTATGGTCTACAGTTCACCTGATCTTGGTTGAAATTTGACCAGGATATCAGGAAGAGTAAGTGGATATCTATCTATACTTCATGTCAAAAACTTGCCACTGGAGGTTTCCTTCTGTCTAATGAGAGCTGAAACAATTCTGTAGGATAGGTCTTTTGGTTAGGTTACTGTTGAGATGCCGTACTTTGATTTAGATCCCCTATTTCTTGTGCCACGTTTTAGAATAAGAATGGCAGAATTGAGTGTGAGAGTTTGCATAATTTGCTTGCATGGTTGCAGTTGGAGAAGTTGCATTTCACTTGCTGTCTTGGCATAGTTGCTTTCCTCCTGCCCATTTTTTCTCTGATGTTGCTCATTTACAACAATGTAGTTGCTGCATCCCATCTTGGTAGCTGAATTTCACTGGTGAGGCAGAACTCTGCAAGCTGTAGAGAAAAAAGTTTTGATCTTCATAATTAAAGGTACTAATAATTGACACTGACTGAAAGCTGTTTAAAACTACCACATTTATCTCAGAATTGAGGGATGCTGAGAGTAATTGTGTTGTCAGTTGCCACAGCTGTACTGATAGCAAGTAATCATTCAGTTATGGCTACTTAATCACATGTATCTGAGTGACCACATCCTCAGTATTAACAAAGACATCAGTGGTTAAGTATATGTGGACTGTGAACTGCTTTAGTTTGCAAAAAACTGTGTTTTCATCTGCACATTTCTGCAACAATTAAGTTTCTCTTTAATAAATTAATATTCTGTGACTAAAAGAAGTACTCTTGAATTTTGGCCTGACTTATTTAATAATAATAATGATGAAAATATGAAAGCCAATTTAGTTCCTTGACATAAAAGTCAGTCCTAGGATGAGGGTTGCTGTGGATAAATGAAGAAGAAAACGTAAGTTTTTAATTACTGTTTTCTCTAGCTTCCTTTTATTGTGACAATCTTGACATAAACTTGGCACCTCTTAAATTTTGATTATTGGTATGAATATATTGCTTGGTTAAAACATTTCTGTACTAGCAGTTCAATTTTGAAATAACATTGGTGCTGTTTGCATGGTAAATCTTTCAGAATCACTCCCATGTCTTACCTGTAATTGCTGCCTCTACACACGTATCTAGTTTAAATTATCTTTAAGATCTGGCATATGCTACATCATAAATTGGCTTGTTAATAAGAGTACTTCAGACTCTACCTTCTCCAGGGAGCAGCAAATAATTTCTGCAATATTCTTAGTTTCCAGTGACCTATTTTTGAAAATGCTCTATAATTTCAAAACAAAAAGCACTCACATACGCACTAATGTAGGCAAAATGTGTCTCTTACTGGAGTGCAATTATGCAACCAGGGACTATTTGCCACGTTGCTGAAGACTAGAGAATCAATGTGCTGTTCTTGGCATGTTGTCTACCATGTGTTTCAAACTTTTTCATGGCAGGGAAATATTTGTGTAAAGACGCCAGTGTTAATTTTCCTCCTTAATTCCTCACACATAATAGGGAAACAACAGTGTTTATTCTGTCTTCTTGGTCTGAGCTCCATATACTGTAATTTTATGTAAAATATGGTGTATTTTTCTTGAAAGTAATTATTGGATTTCTCTGTTAAATAAAAAAAAAAGGTGAAATAAATTTTAGCCATGGAGTTATGAATAATTCTTCATTAATTATCTATATTATACTAAATTGCTTGCAGAGTGCTGTTGTGGTGAAAATCTAAGCAGAAAGTATTCTTTATGACCTGGATGACATGCTGCCTTTTTTTTCATCTCTGTGATGTCACACTTGCCGTCGTTGTTTCTTAAGTGTGGCAAATACTGACAAGACTAAAAAAATGGTTAAGAAAATAATGTTCTTTAAAAGCAGTGTTTCAAATTGTACAGAAAAGGACCAAAAAGATATTAGGTCAGCTCTAGTTGCAAACTTTGTTAAATGATTTCTTTCATGGTAAATCTACTTTCATCCAAAAGGGTAGGTAGGCTACAATTGTCTAGAGGACGTGAAGCAGAGTAGAATTTTGAAGAATTGGTTAGAAAGAGTTGGCTAACCTTAAATGCTCACACTTAAATATTTTTTCTCCATCTAACTCTGATTAGTGCTGAAGATGGTTTAGATAATCTGCTCCTTTGCAAGCTGGTGAGAGAACTTGACAGCTGGTGAAAGAAGCATCGCTGTGTGCTTATTCCCATTTACAACTTTCAGCTTTATGGCTGGCATTTTTTTTAAAATCTTTTCCATACCTATCCTTTAGATTGAGTTTCTTTTCCACTGAGCATTTAATAACACAAGTATGTCCTTCCTAGAGCAAAACCTAGATTGTGAGACAGTTGCATACATGCCCAGGCATTTGGGTAGCTATAAAAATAGGAGAAATTAACGGAAATTAACTTAGAGATGCAAGATATTAAGGAATAAATTGCACCAAAATTGGAAGTGGATGTTTAATATTAGATTTGACTGATGAAGAAAGATAGCAAGGGGAGAGTTGGGTGTCATAATTCTTAATTTCCTTTGAAGGAACTGATGGAAGCTGCTCCTCAGAAATTAACAGCAACTATATAAATATAACAAACAAAAACTCAAGTTTGCCAAAGAGTTGGTAACATTGGAGGAAACAAGATAGATTTGTATTGCTGTCATAAGAAAGTAGGAGATAGAGAGATCTCAATAGGATCCGTTGCCCTTGTGCAAAGCTATCGATCTGTAATGACTTTTAGCAACCTTCAAAAATTTTTCAGTGTTGGTGACTGTTATAGGTGGTGTATTTCAGTGCTTTGCTATTCTTATAGTCTCCATAGAGGTTTTTTTGTTTGTTTGTTTGCTTGTTTTTAGTATGTACCCTTGCTGTAATCTTGCTGTGAGTTAAACCTATTGCTGCATGTCGTATTGATCACAGATTTGTAAGAAAGCTCAGGGTGGAAGGATGTCAGGAGGTCTGTAGTAAAACACTCTAAGGAGGGTCACCTGAGAGGTAGAACTAGGCTGCTCAAGGATTTACAAAGTTCCTGCTTGTAAACTTCTAAGGATGGAGACTGAGCAACCTCTGGTCAGCCTGATTTATTTTCCTCGTGGTGAAAAAGCTTTTCATTAGATATGGTTTCAATTTCTCGTATTTCAGCTTATGCCCACTGAGTTTTATCTTGTCATGAACTACTGTGAAGACCTTGGCACATCTTCTTCATTGCTCATGGGCATTGAGCCAGTTATTTTTGTATTGATCATATTGTTTTTTCAGAATATTTGTAAAAATTTCATGTGAGAAACAGTGCACACATTTAGGGCTTTTTTTGCCAGTTGTGAACTCCATGACAGCTAATGTGACTGAAGCCAATTCAGAATTTATTCCTCATTTACCAGATACTGAATTTATTATGGTGTAGTGGAAAGCAGGGACAGAAGACTCAATAAGATCTGAGAGCTGATCTTAAAATTCTGGAGGGGATGGGGATGTCATTTGGACTGTTAATAGGCTGTGCTTTCTAATATTGGATATTTATGCTGAGGAATTGTCAGCAGTGTCTGCTTTGAATAGTTGTCACATGTAGCTTGGCCCAAAACCCCTGAAATATATGGGACTCCTTTTTGAGTTCTCACCATGTCTTCAGGTTCTCTTTTGAAAGTTTAAAACTCGCCAATACTTCTTACTCAGCTTCTACAGCACTGTAGGAATGGAATCTGGCCCTTATCCCCAAAACACATCAGAAACATGACAATGTGCAGAGATATAAAATTGAACTGCTTTTTTTTTTTTCTGGAAAAGGGAACATTGAAACTGCAACTAATATTAGTTAAAATAAAAGTCCTTCTCCAGTGTGATTTTTATCTTCCTATTAGTGTGAAATGCTGTTTTGGGTTTATCAGAAAGCATATGCAGTTTGTACTATTTCTTATATAACTAATTGTGCTCTTGACTGTGTTGCCTTTATTTTTTCTCAAACATGGATTTGGAGCACATGAAATGCAGGAGAAATACTGTAATAATGTGTATAGTATAGAAATTTATAATTCCTTTAACTGACCCTCAAAAGATACGATGCTTTTATTTGTTAGTGCTCTATTTTATAGTAATAATAATAATAATAAAGACTGATGCAAATATTACCATGTTAAATTCTTTTACAATCTGTAACATTTTAAACATCTTTTTATTTAGGGAATTCTCTTGGTTTATGATATTACCAATGGCCAGAGTTTTGAAAATTTGGAAGACTGGTATAATGTGGTAAAAAAAGTGAATGAAGAATCAGAAACACAGCCACTTGTGGCCTTGGTTGGAAATAAAAGTAAGTTACTAATATTTACATATTAATTGAAGCTCTGGAAGTTGTTTGCTATTAAAGAAATGACATAAGGTATTTAGCAAAATGCAACTAAGTAGTATCTTATGTGTTTTTGCTACATACAGATGACATATTTGGGTGTACTTCAGGATTCTGGCTCTGAGCAGATAGGATATCTTATGGGACTTGCTGCATCATGCTTTGCCTAGCCTGCAGCCTCTCTCCTTGTGTCTTCTTTGCTTGGAGAGCAGCAGACAGGAGTAGAGAGATCACTTGCCTGTGTTTGAATTTGCTAGGGCCCCAGGATATAGCCATGGCATGTGTCTGGAATGAAGAATCGGGGAGCATTTCTGCATGTAGTAAAAGGTATATTTCATGGTTCTGTATGTTAAGAGACTGCTGCATTAACTACTGATACATGTTTTAAAAAATTACACTATGTGTTAGGGATAATACTTAGGAGTTGCTTATCAGATTTTTTTTTAATGTTATCTGTGGTTGTGCACATCAGGTGACTTACTTTGTGTTGTTTTGGGATTTTTTTTTTTAACCTC
The DNA here is from genome assembly GCF_001522545.3 of Parus major. Classification (NCBI taxonomy): domain Eukaryota; kingdom Metazoa; phylum Chordata; class Aves; order Passeriformes; family Paridae; genus Parus; species Parus major. Next base: position 54,999,939 of record NC_031771.1, read on the forward strand.
CTATTTGTGATCATGTAAGTGTGACAGAACGGTTTTCTTCTGAATACCAAAATATATCACTTTGTATATTCTTCTGACTACCAAAATATATCACTTTGTACAATCATCACTTAGATAGTTCCTTAATTAGATGGATTTCAAATTTCCCTATTTCCAGCTAAAAAATCTTACACAAACATCCTTATTAGTATATCTGATGTCTTGATCCTGGCTTTCTTATCCCTTTTTCTGTTGAAGATGATAAAAGCAACATATAAAAATTTTAGAAACAAAGTGGTAGAAGCAGATATATAATTTCTAAACAGTATTAACACTTTTATTTGGACAACAGAAAAAGATTTTATTTTTTTCACTTTCCAAATAATTTGTTTATATGTTACAGTGACCATGTCATGAACAAATTTGAGAAAAGGACCTTATACAGCAAGTTAGAATTGTTTAAAATCATTTGAAAACAATGTTGAGACAACACTTTCATTCAGAATCATTAATTGTAGTAGTGCTACAGTGATGCTGTAACATTTTATGACATTAATTATGAAAGAGTAATTTCCTGTGAAGAAAACAGAGAAGGTCTTAGAGCTACAATATATAAACAGCACTTCTGAAAGTGTAACACTGACAGTGTTGTACTCTAGCAGACCAGAGTCAATAATGCAGATTCTGTTGAAATTAAAATGAAAAATATTTTTCACTTGTTTCTATTTTGCCCAAAAATTGGACTTCCTAGCTGGAGTTCTGCAAATCTTATGTATTTGCAGTAAGATATACTGTAACATTAGCATTAAAAAGTGTTCCTTTGCTGAACTGGCACAATAGATGTGGAAAATGATACATTTGTTTTGATTTGGAGGCTTTCTATTTCCAGTTTGGTTTTCACATATACATGCCCACAAATCTTTAATATCCAAATGTTTTCTTGGGAGCACCTGGAAATAGAATTTGGCTTCCTAGGTGAGTTTTCAGATAAAGGCTGAGACTGACTAGTGAAGGGGCTTTAATTTTATGAAAATAGCAGCTGAAGGAACTGTGCTTGCTGCCTTGTTTTCCTTCAGAAGCTATGCATAAAGAAAAGCAGCAAAATACTGATTTCATGTGATGCTAAAGATGTTTGTTGCTGTTGCACATGTTGAGCATGCGGGGGATACTGTTCACAGAGGGATTTTTTTTGCTTCATTTTTATTTCAGCATGATAAAAATTAGACTTTGAAAGTATATTGTTTTTCTGAATTCTACAGTAGGATAAGAATATCTAGAAGGCCTTTCACCACAATACTAAAACATTAATAGTCTGTGAGAGGAAACTCTAGTCAGGCTCCTGTTGTTACATAAATAGAAAAGGTGTTCATATGGAAGAATGGTGTTGATTCTCACATATTATGAAGAGATAAAACTACTGGTATTAGGAAATTATTAAGGAGGAATCACTCTGTTCAACTTCTTTACTTAGTAAGTGATAAAACACTCATACACAATGCAAGAGCAATAACAGGTTAAGAGCCAGGAAAAGCCATTTGATGAATTGATGAACTTACTTGACCTCATGCATCCTTCAGGAGAAATACCCCAGTGAGTGGTTTCTGTCTCAGGATTGTATTTTTTTTTTTTTTTTTGACCTGTACATGTCTTTTAGGAAAATATCCAGGTAAGCTCACTGGAAGACTAGAAATGTCAATATCCACAGCCAAGTTATTCTAACATTTAACTTCCTTTCTGATAAAAGCTTTTAAAATTTGCCAAGAATGCAGTAATTTCCATTCATAGCAACTGGAAAGCTTTGGGCCAGTATTTAGATGCCTTGATAAGACTTTGGAAGCTCAGCCTCTGTTTTGGAACTTTGGCTTAGTTACTTGGGCTGTCCTTTGTCTGTTTTCTCTTACTAATACTGTCTAAAAGACATGTGTATTTTTTCCATTTTTGGGGGAGATATACCTGGATTTTTTCAAGGAATAAAGCTATAGCTTGGAAGAAAACAGAAATATTTTTCTACACAGTATGATACAGAAAATTGTGCACTTGAATGCTATGAAATGAAGATAATTTCCCTGGGTAATTTTGTCATTGAAAGCAAATTATTTGATACATAGCAGTATATGGTGCATAATTGTTTACTACTGTTAAGTCATGTGGTTTTATAGATAATTTATTAGTGGTTTCTAGTATCAATTTGTAGTCATTCTGTTAAATGTTAAGTTTGCAGGGATTTCTCTAGTATTCCATAAAACTTGAAGAAATTGTTCAGTGCTTATTTAAATGAATCAGTGCTTGTTTTCACTGTTCTGGTTTATTGTGTATTGCAGTAGATTAGCAGTATGAACACAGTAAGCTGCTGTGTCTATTTAAAGCATGATAATTAACTTCAGAGTGGTGTCAAGCTATTAAAATGTCCTATTGTCATTGTAAGAGGTTAAAATTTACTCATGAAACTTTGGAAACGTAATTTGTACTTCAAAAGCTCGAATCAGTTGCTGGTACCTCATCTGTCAGAGATCTATTTGAAAATAGCAGAGCAGTATGACTTGACACCTAAATTGTGGAATTCTGGACCTTCCCACCTCTCTTTTTTATTTTCTGTGGGTTTTACTTTTTTTTTTTATTATTATTCAATAGTAGCTAAAATTAAAGACTGTCATTGCCCACTAATTTATTAAAAATTATTGGGAGAGCAAGAGCTTCAGAGATGCAGATTTCCATTGTAAAACCAGTACTTTATTGAAGCTGTGTTCCTTCTGTGTGCTTAGTTTCAGTTTTCATTCTTTTTTCCTTCCTGTACCCTTTTTCTTTTTTTCCATAGCCTGTCCTACACATTTGCTTTGCACTGCTAATTGAGAAGTAAACCTTACTGTTAATTTTAGCTTTTGTTTTAGAGTTTTGATGCAGTATCTCAAAACTTTTGTATATATGTGGCTGTCAAATACTTTGATTTGTATGGTGTAAATGAAACTATAGTTATCAAGTGAATGAATTGTGTTTTGTGCACTTTGAATCTTTACTTAAGTTAGGTATTGATAAAGTTCAGTGATCACAATGGATCTTCTAGTCATTAAGTGTGAATTAGAGAGAGTTTACCATGTTTCGTATGATTGATATGTTTTCTTCCTTTCTACCTTGACTCCCTTATATATTTTCTTTTGCACTAATCTATAAGGAGTCTCCTCAAGTGTCATACCAGCATTTTCAGTGGATATATTGTAAACAAAAATTAACCCAGGTTGCATGGGAGCTATACTCATTTTGATTTATAGCTACCAAGATGGTCTTAGGGCGGTGGTTATCTGTAGCTTATAAAGGGGGTAGGAATTATCAGGTACTGGTGTATAGTGGCTAGATGAATGATTTCTCTTCTTAGAGATATTAACCAGATCCACTCCTCAATAAAGACTAATAACTCAGATTTTTAAACAATCTTCATGACAGATGAGGGCACAGAGGAGAATGCATCAACACTAATTAAGAATGTTGACCGTTTGTTCCTCTTAGCCATGATTAATTGATCTTGGAGTGCTATCTCTGAACAGGAAGTGGTATGCTGTTACATTGTGAAGTTTAAAGGTTACATTTTAGTGTACCCTTTAACTTGCCCTTACATACAACATAAAATGTTTTTACCTATCTTATCTGAGCACAGAAGAAACATTTTCCAGCCCAGATACAAATTAACATTTGGTGTACTGTGTACTAATGTGAATCTGGCTGGTCATGGATCTTGCTCAGTCTGCTTTTTGACTCTGTTGCTGCATTATGTACTTAGTCTCCCTCGTTGTACTCAGAACATTTCTTCATTAATGCTCACTTTGATAATCTGCTTTATTTAAATCCAGAGCTATGCATTCATTCTCTTGTCTCTCCCAACCTCCTCTTGTTTTCTGTTCTTGCTTTCCATGAGCTTGCCCTTTTAAGGTCCTTCACCTGTAATGAAGACAAGCGTTGAGGAGTTGATGCAAAGACCCCTGTTCTTTAGAGTCTTATGCCTGATTAAACTAAAGTTCCTGTATGCCTGACAGCAGGTCTGGTCACCTGAGGCCTTACACATGCTTTTGGAATTGGAGGGTAAACTACTTACATGTAGAGACTCCCTTAAAAAGAAAACCTTGTCCTGTGCTACAGTCTATTTACAAACTCATTTGAATAAATGTAAAATGATACTCTGCTTTAAAAAATATGTATAGAATATTTGTCTCAAGCAGCTTGTATGATTAATAGAAAATTGCAGTCTTTTGGATTTATTTGCTTTAATGGCCAGGTAACTTTATTAAAAATTACTTTTAACAAGAAACTTAAATTAATGGAAGGGAAAACCAGAGGTGAAAATGATCTTTTATCTACCACAATAATATATTTCCAACCCATGTCTCAATGTGCTCTGTATTACTTTAGCAGTGGGAGCAACCTAGAAGCACGCACATTTTTGAGTGCAAAAATTACCTTGCTTGTCTGAGAAAGTATCTGTCTTGCAAGATTTTGATCCTAAATCATGCTTAGCTTAACATTAATAGTGCTGGGTACCATCCATGCTGAAGAGATCTATTTAATTGTCTGTTAAACTGCCATGTGGACAAGTGTGCTAAACTGTGATTAGAATTTGAACCTCAAGTGCTATTCTTTGGAAAAGATCTGAATTTACAGAACATTATACAGAACAAAAGAAGGAAGCTTTGTTGCTCTTGTGTAGTATTTACCTTGCCATACTGTATTGTCTGAAGGGAAAACACCTGGCAGGAAAGAAAGGATCTGTGCGTATGTATTCCATTTTGGCTCCAGTCTTCATGTGACTTGCTGTGATAAATGTGTCTGTTGCAAAGGGTTGCAAATCAGCCCATGTTTTACACTGAGCCTTCTTTCAGAATCCTTCACAAAATGATCTCTAGGATGAGAAGGCAATGGACACAGAAGCTGATAAGTAACGTGGTTAAAGGCAAATTTTTAGACTTCTGGATTTTCTTAGTGTGGTAGCCATTATTGAAGCTTGTATACACTGTATTTTTAGATGGTGAATCCTTTCTCTCATGCTGCTCAGAAGATAGTTAATAATCCTTATCAAATGCGTGTATTAAGTCCAGATAGTATTAGTTAGTAGTGAGCTTGCTTTTTCATTTGTGTTCTGCTGCAATATGGGGTTCATTTCAGAGTAGAAGCTGAGCAATATACACAGCTTGCACATAGAAGATATGTTACTGTTGTACTGCTTGTCTGAGTTTGAGATCTGTACAGCTAGACAGAGCCCTGCCAACAGGGCAGGTGTAGTTCTATGAAAATCAATCAATTTGCATTCATTTGAACCAGGGAAATTTAGATCTGTGCAAACTATTCACAGAAAATAATGTTTTCTCATTTGGGTCATACAGTGCTAAAAACAAAGAATAGTAATGAACTATTCCAACTAATAAACAGTTCTTATGCTACAATTTTTTAATTTTAGTAACATTGAAAAAACTGTTTTCTTCTTCCTACATGTAAAATCTGGAGGCTTCACTTGAGGTTTTTTGTGCACTTGAGTTTTGCCTGCTATGACTAACCAAGAACCACAACCAAGTTCAAGGACCTGGTACACACTTGTTAGTGTAGTTGGAACTCAAACACCAGTGCTGCAGAAATGCCAATAAATAATATATTCTCATTCCCTAGCAGTTATGCTTAAATTGAGAAAAATCTGTAGAGATGTCATTGAAAAATGCAAATAGAAGTAAACTGTTTAAATACAAAGGTCAGAACAGTATATGTATCATATTTTTATAATAATACACAAATGAAATGCTGAGAGATCTCTTATGTTTCCTTGGATTTTGTCTGTGGTTTATTTAGTGATGTAGACATACGCCCAATAAAAAAGATGCTGCATAAACTATAGTTCAGGCTGAATGTGCTTCTGTTTTTGGTTTAGGTAGAAATGTTTTTTCTGGCTGCGTCCTTCATACTTAGGTCTTCTTACAACAAATGGAAAGCCCTTAATTGTACCTAAGGGAATAGTTAATCTACGGTGGACATATGGTGGACAAAAGCTGAGTCTAGTAAATGAAAAAAATTATAAACAGAAAATGTGTGAATGTCTGCACAGTCTGAGAGTCATGGGAGATACTGTGCTGTTGGATTGGAGCTTATTTTAGGTTAATTTGCTATTCTTTTCTATTAGTATATTAATAGAAGTCAGTGGAGCATAATATACAGTTTTAAAACCTAGTCAAATTCATGTCTGTTTTATTGGATTGAAAAAAATTACCTGTTTTTAAAACAGGGCAGAATTTCTTTTTTTTGCCAGTTGCTCCTATGTTTGCCACCTGACATAAATGCAATTTTGGTTTCATTAGTGGAGGCAAACTCTCTGAAATTTTTAAAAGTTATAACATTTGATTGGGGGTAGTTAATCAGTGTTAACCCTGAGCAGCTCTTGGGCTTTATGGATTCAAGCATTATATGTGGTTGCACTGCTCCAGCAAAAGGTTAAGTATTAATGGAAAATGTTCACAGCTCTTTTACTCTAAGAAAACATGTTACTTGTAAGTTTTCTTTTGATTTTACTTTTACAGTTACATTGAATGTCTTCATTCATTTAGCCATCCATAAAGCAAATATTGTTGCACATGCAGTGGATAATAAGTCTTTTTAGGACTACTTGTGTGGTATGTCACAGATCATTAACTGCAAGTAACCACCTGACTTGAGGGAAGTCTGGAAGCATCATTACAGTGAAGTAAGCTTTTATTCCTGTATCACTGCAGCACATTGATCTGTAGGAATGTCTCCATTAGCTACTGTGGAAATATATTCTCATATATTATTATAGAAGGAAGTTGATGAGAGAGGATAACCAAATTTTGAGTGTGAATAGGGCATTACTGCTAGGATTTTGGACAAAATAGAGAAAAAAACAAATGCTATTGTAGCATTATTTTCTATTTAAAAGCTAGATAAGTCAGTAAACTAATCTTTTTTTAAAGCTTCAGAGTTTCAGAGTCAGACTTATAAATATAGTAAGAGTTGTTCTGTGTTTATATGTGCTCTACAACTACAAGTGAAATGCATGTAGTAGTTGAATATATTTAATACTCTGAATGGGCAGAAAATGTGGAAGAAAAATTTATTCCTAATCAGCAGGGAAAACTTTAGCTTTTTCTTTTGATTTCAATGAATAAAAAATTTAAAAAAAAGAAATAAAGAAAAAAGAAGACTTCTATTGGAAGTAAGCAGTCATTATTCCAGCTCAATTTAGGGAATGAAGGATAGTCTATGCTAATATAGGGAATGATAATGGATATCCTTCACTGTGCAAGCAGATTTAAGAACAGAGAAGAAAAATTACAGGGAATGCGTCGTGTGCCTATTTTTAAGTTGTGTTATTGTCATGACATCATCATGTTTATCGGGGTTTTGCAAGAGAAGTGGAAGTGAATGGTACCATTTTGAGTTTAGGCCACATTTACAGCTCCATTCCTAAGACACTGAGTTTATGATGCCCATTTCAGTACAGGAACATGTACTTTGCTAAATGTGTGGCTTTTTTGATGAGCTTTCAGCATATTAATCACTTATGATCATGAGTTCTTCATTGTTCCAGTATTTGAGAAGGTATCTCTTGATGGAGTACCAATTCTGCTGCAGGTTCTTTCTGCATTCTACTTTGGAGTATTTCATCATTTTTTTGAGGGGAAAAATGGTGTTTGAAAAAAAGAAAAAAAGTCACTACTTACATGTGTGTAATATGAGACTGTGAATTTGTTTCCTTGGGAATAATTACTAAACCACTATCAAACAGATCACTGAGATAAGCCTTTTAGTTAAATGCAGAGAGTATTTTTATTTACACTCTGTGTTCCCAGCCCTTGTGGTTTGGAGGATACTTTCAAAATATGCTTGTTTTCGAAGGAGAGATCTAAGACTTAGCATTAAATTCAGTTAAAAATCAATGAAGATGCACTGAAATGTGTTGGTTAAGGATGGTGGAGTACAGTGACGATGAATGGTAAATTAATAGTCTATTTACTTAAAATAGGGTTGTAAAAGAGGAGGCCTTTATCTACATTGTATGTAGTTTCTATTTCAAAATACTGAGTTCCCTATGAATTTTTCAATATTTAATTTTTTTTTTTTGTTTTTTAACTCTTATTTTTTTTCCAGAAGTAGTGCTTAAGATAAAAATTTTTGTTGTTTACGTGGGTAAATTTAGAGCACATGTAGGGAGCTACTCCAAATTTACTCTGATGTTTTCATGCTAGGCCCTAGTTTATAATATTCTTCTGGATTACCTTTTTTAATCTGTATAATATGAGGGTTTTCTTTGGTTGTAAATAATGTCCAATATATTTACCTAATTATATGTGATAACAGGAATATACCATAGTGGTATAATACTAGTATATGATGGTAGAATTCATTAAAGTTTTGAAATATGTTTACAGAAAGAGGAATAACATTGACTCTTTCTGACTTGGACTGGAGAACTCAATCATACCTAGGTCATACTATTTAAGAGCTGCCATCAGGACTATTGCTTTTTGTTTCATATGCTAAACAAAAAGTAACTAAAAAAAGCTACAGCCTAAATAGTTGAACGGAACACACAGAACAGTAAAATGTCTTGGGAAAGGCTTGCTTTGGAAAAATTGAGGGATATAATCATGATGTGTATTGAGGACAACTTTAAATTGTTGAATTTTGCAACCAAGCATTTTTTTGTGGTAGATAATTTACCATGAAGGCTGGAAAAAACAAGGTTTGTACAGATAGCACACCTTTGATAGTATGGACAGAAAGAGAGACCGTCAGTTCCTAAAACCTTACTTTAAACATTTACAGGAGACTTTGGAAAGTAATCTGGTATAGGCATTCTGGAGAAAGCAGTGTATAGGTGTTGTTGGTCATACTGTTAAGTTGAACTGTTTCAAAAATACTTTTATATTCTGCTCGTAACATAGAAAATGGTGGCATTTTAGAGTCTACTTCTTAATCTCCCTCCAAAAGCATTGTGGAAAAGCTTGACCCATTTTGTTTTGGAGGCACTTCTGCGTTGTCTCATGGAACGTGCATTTTTATGCTTCTGTTCATTCTTCATTCTCCTACAGGCTTTGCTCCTGATGCTATAGGTAGAAAAGCTGGTTTAATTTTTGTTTTATTGTTCCCATTATATCTTCCATGATGTAGGTCTGCCTTCCTCATAGGTCTGTGATAGGACTTGGTGAAAGTAATGCACCATTGATGCTGTCCAGCTGCCAAATCTAAACTTGGGAGAAAATAACAGTGTAAGGCAAGCAAAAAAGTCCCTCTCACAAGGCACCATAGTGATCTTTTTGAATCAAACTGTTTGGTTCTCTTGGTTGAGATATTTTTTAGTCTGGTTGTGTTGCAATTCTGTGAGGTTGAAAGAGGTTCAATGTGAAGAGTACTGACAGTACTTTCCCAGTAGTATTGGGTGCTGCTTTAAATAAAGTATTTAGAAAGCACTATATGAATGAGTTCTAAAATCTTGTATTTCTTCAGTTGTCTCAAGCTGCACAGTAGAAGTAAAGGAAACAATATAAGTAAAGAATAAAGAGCAATCATTGTGGAAATCTCTATTGCCAGCTAATATGCTGCCTAATTAATATTTTAGCCATTTTATTGGGCTGGCTTCTTAAAGTACATGTGTTAAGATGACCTGCTTTTACACTGTAAGTTTTGCAGTTTTATTTTGGGAATGGTGTATACAAAAGTTTTTAGAGAATGGCAACTGGTCTAGTTGCGTGTTTCAGTGGTTGATCACTAGGGCAATAATGCTGGTTTCTGAGCACAGCCTAAACTTTTTCCAGCTGCTTTATAGTGATATCTTGAAGCTTAAAATGTAATCTATATGGGTAAGCCACAAAAGCCACTATATATTAAAGCAGACTCTGACAGTAAATCAAAATTGAACAGCTGGCAACACTACTAAAGTCATAAACTTATTTATTAAAAAACTAAACAGAAGAATTATATTAAAAAGAGAGGAATATGTTCTACAGACCAGTGGATATAGCTTAAAACCTGGAAAGTGCTGCAGATTAAGGGCCCAATTTATGAACATCTGTTCTGGCAGTTTCTGTGAGATTCTCATGTTCTTTACAATAAAAGTGTGAAACATGTTTTTCCCCCCATACTAATCATGCTTTTCTGCAGTTCATAAAACTTGCATTGAGCTTTATGCAACTGGGCCTGTCTGCTTTACACACTTGCAGAGTAATTACTATCCATGCAAGAGTACTATAGCAACGTCACAATCCCACCATATACATTTACTCTCACTTGTTCCAAGCAGTCTTGTTGCCTTCAAAAGCACTGAAACAAGACTTCAGTTTCCTTCATATTTTTAAGCTTAGAGCATGGCAACAAACTAATAATGGAAGCAGGGCACTGGAGAGCATACTGGACAGAAAAATATCTTGTATATTGTTTCTCTAAAATTGAAGCATACTTACAGATTCACTGTTTTAATCTTTCAGAGTCAACAAAACAACAGTTAACTCCCCTTGTCTCTTAATTTTTAAATAATTGATCACAGAAAGATTATTTTAATTGTGATGTTTACATGGAATAGTATCCTACTCTTTTTGTCATATTGACAGATATATGAGGATAAGCTTTAAGATCTGACCTGCTTTGAGAGAGAACTGAAAACTGATGAGTTTAAAACTGTCTAGTTCTATTGTCAGTGGTACTGTCTGGCTTTTGACATCAGTGTGAGCAAGATTTGTTTCAGTGATTTTAGCCACAAGCCTTTTTTCCATAATCAGGCTTGGTCTGCACAGCACAGGTCATAATATTTTGTTCTCTACCTCTTTCCTCATGTCCAGTAATTCAGACTGAACTAGAGATAATTTTGAAGGGCCATCTGATTTTCTGTAAAGCAGTAGGCTGCTAACATCCTAAGCTCTGCTGCCATTAGTAAACAAAGCCTGGTTTTTGACAGTCTGTGATTAGGAAACAAACGTGTAGAAGGAATACTGAGCAAACATGCAGTAAAACCACTTTCCTTGTCCTGAACAGATTATATTGCTTTATTGATGGAAATGGTTATTTTTCATTTGAATGCTTTATTTTCATTTGAATTTGATTACTTTCACTTTGTTATGCCTTATTTATTAGGTTGCAAAACCACATGCTTTTGCAGTTGTTTAATCTGGGGGGAACACTTCCAGCTAAGAATTCTCAGGACAGGAAAATTTCTCTGTACCTATTGAGAGCTACCTTCTCATACATTTAGGGTTGTACTAACTGACAGTAGGGAAAAGAAATTATATCTGATATCCTTTGGACAAAGAAATGGCTTGTAGTAGCAAGGCATTTTCTGTTTCTATGCCATCCATTTTGGAGCATTTTATAGCATGGGTGGATCTCTGTCATGTTTATAGTGTGTATCCATTTCTGAAGTTGCTTGGCCAACTTTTTCTCCAGCTCACTTGTGGAATATTAAGAAGCTGTATGATTCAGCAAAATGTATATTGGTCATTGATAGTTCCTTCTGTCTTTCCACTGAGTGATGCTCTTATAATTTATTTGTAGTGCTGAGGACAGTACAATTAGGAAATAAAACAAAAGTGACTAAAAATAATTTCACCATTCTGGAAATGAAGTTTCCTTTCTGCTCTAATACAAAACATGGAATTGGCGCACTCTGAATCATTTTATCTGCAAGTGGTGTACAGTATATTGTCAGTTCTTAAAGCACTTTTTTTTTTTTAATAGAAGGGTCAGAAACATTAATGCTATATCATTGTGTTTACCTGTGGTGAATTTTTTTTCTGCTTTTGATTTGTTAAAGTGTACAAATGTAATTTATATGCATTACCTGCATAAAATGTTTCACCTGTAACTGGGGTTTAATTTATTTAACTTGATTTTGCCCTGGATTTAGCAAGGAGCTAACCCAACAGAAATCAAGGCTTCATATCATCAAAGACAGAATCCCAGAGGATATTGTCCCAGAGGAAACCCAGGAAGGGGTCCAGGTTGCAATATTTTTTATTGGATCTGACTAGAATGTTCTGGATTTCTGGTTTTGATTAGCTCAGATTTTCATATTTATAGTGAGTCTCTTGAATGTGGGTGGACAAGGGAGGCAAACAAATGACTGTGTCATTGTAATTTCCCATCTGCCTCTCTTTATTAGGCTCTGCTGTCCAGACTGGATTACTTGTCTCTCTTCTTCCACTTTTTCATCTTCTTCATACTCTTTACATCTTCTTCCTTGGTGCAAAGGGAATGCTCTTAAAGTTGTTGGTTTTCTTTTCATCCACAGATGACCAGGAAATGTTGCTTCATCAGCCCAATATACCAGTTTTTTGGTTTTTTTTTCATTTTCTTTTTCTTTTCTAATAGTTATGTTTTGAGAAGTGTGGCTTACTTTGGATATTTTTTACTCTATTAGACATCTTATAGAAGTTCTAACAGCTTCTTTTAATAAACTTGTTGGATGAACTGCTAAATTCTTTTAGTTTAAGTAGTAGCTCTACTAGTGTAGTGAAGAAGATTTCTTTTGGAGCTGCTACAGTATACCAGATACATAATCCACATGAATTAATGTGGCATTTCCTTCATAATCCTATGAATTTTCTGCCTTAGAGCTGCTTTTGTTTTCTGTAAGAACTTTAGTAGAATAGATCTTTAAATATGTGTTGATATCCAGAATTGTTATATTTTCATAGTGTGCTTTTGAACATGTACAAGTGGAAATAAGCTGTGGCATTTTTATTCTTTCTGTGTGTTTTTTTGTTAGAATTTAGTATTTAGTGCTATGTATTAAGTAATTAGGCCAAGAAGGCAGGATTTTTGTGAGTGTGCTGGTGCTTAAAAAAGTAGACTGCTGAATGGTGGAATTTTCAAATGGGCTTAAAGCATTGCCTAGTTGCCCAGTAACTGCTGGTACTTTAAAAAACTTGGCTTTAGTACTTTAAAAAGAGCCCCTAGGAATGCCTGCTTTCATCTTTCAGTCTCTCAGTACCATTGCAAATGTTACTCAAAATGTTTAGTTCTTCCAAGAAGATGTCTAAATGCAGGGGAAGTTTAATTATTTTGGTAACCAAATCAGTAAATATATGGCAATATTAATGAGCTAATTCTGACTTGAATGTCTGAGTTAGCTGAGTTTCTAAATGAATTTGCGAATAACATGTGAAACTGCTTCATTCTGGAATTAATTTTAGGATTGGTCTGAGGGAAAAGTGTAGTAGACATCACAATTCTATTGTATTTGCAAAATACAATGTAGTTTAATATTGGAAAATGTTTCTGAAGAAACATAGAATTAACTTCTCTTTAGCTAATAAAGTCACTTGTGTGTGTTGTGCACTTGGTGTAGGGAAATTTATTTTGTGTGTTTACCTCACTTCTTGTTCTGGAATTCTTTTCCCTAGCATCAGCACAGCTGCATCATCCATTTCCACAGTCCTTTTAACCTCCGCTTTTAATTAAAAAAAAAAAAAATTAAATCAGATGCTGTTTAAAGCTTCCCATTTAGTTTTGGGAAAATAAAAGTTCACATCTAGCTTAGACGTGTGTGAACAGCTGTTAAAAGCCACAAGCAAAACGATACTTATAAAAGTGGTGGGGGGAATTTTAAGAGCAAGCTGCCAGTTTGACTGTACTTTTCAATAGTTCTTCACGTTCAGCCAAATGGTTTTAACAATAATTTTCTTTGAAAAAAACCTTTTTTATAGAAGCAGCAGCCCGAGCAGTTAGGCCAGTTGCCATTTCTCTTTAACTTTTTATGAAATTTTTCTTTGAATCTGAGGAAATTGCTCATTAGAGAGGTTGGAGGGGGTGATGTCCACCCATGCCCACCCACATGTAAGTACATCTGTCCCCATTTGATTCTAATGAGGGATCTTGTTCATTGAAATCCCCAAATGCCAAGACCAAGCATAATACTTCCCTTGTGCCATATATTGCAGGCATTATATTTCTGCTCATGATTTGAGTATTTTGGGGTAATCATAGGATTTCTCTTTTTTAGTCCAGGTTACTAAATCTGATTAAAATCAGTTGGACAGAAACGGGCAGAGAGTTTATCAGATATTGAGTATTTAAAAGAAAGTGTCAGGATTTGGACTATTCCTTGTTCAATCCACCTTCTGAAAGATAAAAATCAAAAAGTAGTTATTTCAAGAACATTTTGTGTTTGCTGATGTTGTGGGTGGTGGGGCTAGAGTGGGAAAAGCTCTGTGACTTAATATCCATGTATACATATCTCTGGAATTTGTTTGAACATTTTGTTTTGATCTTTTCCTGGCTGGTCTATTCTGTAAGTTGATACATGGTCACTGCAAGGCCTTCAGATGTCAGGGAGCACTTGTGTGACTTGTCCCACCAGGTTACCCTGTGGTAGGACCATACTGAGTTCAGTTATCTCAAGCTTACTGTGTCAGTGCTTGTTCAGAGCATGCATCTGGATGTGGAATTGTCTTCAGACAGCTGGGGGGCATGTCAGGTAGATGGCTGTAGTCATTGAATGTTTTGTGTGGCAGCAGAGATGCTACTGAAGTTTCTTCAAAGCTGCAATTTTTTGTTTTTTTGTTTTTTTGGTGTGTCTGTTGTCTTTTAATCTTAGCAGATTATATCCTGTCATGACTGGTGCATCACTGATCTTGGTACTTGTTGCTTTGCTGTGTTGAGGTTTCCACACTTGTGGAAATACCTTCAGTATCACTTTTGCTCCCAACAGTGTGGCCTGTGATGTGCAGCCAAACATCTCATGTTCAAAGGTTTGGTGTGACATTCATTTAGCACATCTGTCTCTGCAATATTCCCTTGTTTGCTTTGCATGGGCAAAGATTAGCTGGTGAAGATGAGTTGAGTTGCAATGTAAATGCTTTTAAAATTATTTGGTCATTGTTTTGTCCTTATATGTCTGAGTATGTTTTGACTTCGTATTATTAGAAAGGAAGAACCTGAAAAGCTTGTTTATCACTTCCAGTTTGCTGGATGTCTCATTTTTATATTTAGTTTGAATTCCCTACAAATTTCATGCTGTCATTTCTGAAATGAAAAGAAGAAACAAGTAGGACAAGCAAAATGCCAAGTGAGTAATTTCCTTCTAACACAATGTGTATCTCTGGTGCCAAACGGCAAAGCTCTGATAAGACTGGGATTAGAATTTTAGGTATGCATCTCAGAATTATCCTTTAGAATTGAGGAAAATTTAGGTGATCCCAGTTTACACAAGAGAGCAATGATGACCAGAGGAATGAAAAAGCTTTTATATGAGGTGGGACAAAATAGATTGAGTTTCCTAGAAGTCAGAAGAAGAGAAACAGGTGTACAAAAGCATGAAAAGAGAGTAGAGAACAATTACCTGGCATCTTTTCAATACAAACCTGATGAAATCTCATGCCTTTTTATTAAGCAGCAAACTTAAAATAAACAGATTAAATTATTTTTTCACATTGTGAATGACTAAATTGTGGAAGTCCTATTCATTGTAGAAGCCAGAAGTGCACATGGCTTCAGAAAGGAGCCACAGAGACAAAGGGGTGGACCACCAGTAGCCATAAAACATTTCAGCTGTATTGCTGGCAACCTAGAGATGGAGTGTCAAGCTGAGGAACTCGGGCTGCCTTAGGGTGGGGTGTGTATCAAGGAGTGGTCACTGTAGTTGTACTGTTTCTTATTCTCCTGCCCCAGTACTTGCTGCTGAATACTCTTTAAAGGAAGTTCCTGGTGTGGTCTATGCCAGACCTTCAACTACTGTATTCCAAAAATGCCCAAATTCACTCTCTTGAACTGTTACATCTCCTTCTCCCCAACTCCAAGGTCCAAAAAATCCTTTAGGACATTGAACAAAGCACCTCTACACATCCTTACAATTTTGGCCTCAGTTCCTTAGACAGTGTAGCTGTATTTCTGTGTATGACTTTGTAGCTGGTTGGTTGGAACAGTGCAGGTGAGAGAATGTGATCTGGATTCTGGTGGTTATTCCAACACCATCCAGTCTTATTTTTTAATACAATTGTCTTTGGATACTATAGT
The DNA here is from genome assembly GCF_001522545.3 of Parus major. Lineage (NCBI taxonomy): Eukaryota > Metazoa > Chordata > Aves > Passeriformes > Paridae > Parus > Parus major. The sequence continues at coordinate 55,015,908 of NC_031771.1, forward strand.
TAAGAAGTCTGGGGGACAGAGAGAAGTACTGAATACTCAGTAGTTACTGATGGTTAGTTTAAAGCCTTCAAGGTCTTTCTTTGAAGTATCTGTTCTCTCTAAACCAGTTCAACTGTGTGAATCTCACAGATTTTTCTGAAAACCCTGTTTCTTGCCGAGACTATGTTAAAGGAATTTGTGATACTGAAAAGTTCTAAGAATATAATGTGTTGTTTAATATATTTTTGTTAATATGTTTTAAATAGAATTGTGATGTTGACATAAATTTGTCGGAGTGGTCAGTGATGGCCGAAACAAATGTTTAACCATTTTAATTAAAAATGTTTCTTTACTATCCTAATTTAGAGCACTTCACCCATGGAAATTGTGCCTCTGGAAACACTTAATGTATATTAGAAGAGGGGGAGTATTCTGAGTCGCAAAGAAGTTAGGTCATCAGCAGAGCTGTGCTAAAATTTTAGTAGATAATATCTTGGGGTTATTTACAAGGGACTTGTTAACTTCTTGACGCAAATTCTCCTGTTCCTTTTCAAACCTAGCAAAGGAAGTACTACTGATGCTTGAGGACTTCAAACTATAAAAAATAGATTGGGTTTGTTTCACTGTCTGAGGTCATGACTGACCAAATAGTCTGGGAAAAAACACTTTTAGCAGCTAGGTTCTGCTTTAAGTCAGATGTAACTGATTTCTCAAAGTTAAACAAAAATGGAACAGAGCAGAAACTCTTAAAATCACCTTTGGTTTGGGAAGTTTTAGAAAAGAAGTGTTGAAAAGTTTACAAAAAGAAGTTCCAGCTGAACCCTAACTTACTTGCTTAATATTTTGAAATCAAGATGAATCCTGACAAAAACTTATGAGAGTGGATACATGTGTTCAAATTTAGCTGTTCTCAGTGATATATTTCCTACAGCACAGCCTGGTCTGAGGTGATTTTGTGATTGACTTTATGCACTTTTGCTTTTGTCATCTGCAGTCATGGCAGCACTGCATGGAATTAGTTCTGTTCACTAATCCAGCCTCAAATGAACAGAACAAAGAGGAGTTCTTATTTGAATGAACATGTGGATTCCTTTTCTTCTGTAGTGATGGTGCCACATGAGAAGCTTTGGAAATGCTCAGCCAATAGGCCAGGAAAAGCCAGGACCATCCTTTTGATTTGCAGTTATGGTAGCTTAAACTGCTAAAGAAATCATAATTTTTCTAACTAATTTCAGGCCTGCCTTTTCTGCAGAACCATCTACTTTGCTGATGAAAGTCTTTTTGGTGTGAGGTTGGTTTTTTTTTCCTGTTTGTGTGTGAGAAAGAAACAAAAAGAGGGAATCTGATTGTTTTGCATAGACAGATGGCTGGGTTAGCTTTGAGAAGAATATGGGCCCTGATTTGTAACAAATTCGGTATAAAGAAATTTTCTTATTCCCTTGGTTCCTTTATGCATTATATAGCTTTTAAAGTCTTGGACAAAGTTAATGACTTTTGTTCAGTCCCTTATAGCTAGCCTGATGACTTGGTTCCTTCTGCTCATCTGAAACTGGTTAATAGTTTTATAAAGTTGCAATATTAGTATAATCTGTCTTAGTGTGTCCACTATTTGATGTTTTAAATTTGTTTGGGAAAAGGCTGTAACTTTTCCTCAATATCTGATTTTATAATAGCTTTCTGTTAAGCTAATGAAGTTCTAGACCAGATGTTCACACCATGACAGAAATTTATGTCGGGGAAATGATGTATATGCTCATTCTGCTCAGAGGCAAGAATAGTTCTTCAAGACAATGATGAACCAACTGTTGTATTGATTAAAATTCAGTTTGTTTTTTTTTTTTTGCCTGGATGACTAGATTGTGATAATGAAATATGTGAGCTGGCAAATGCGTAAGAGGTTTGTACTGTTCCATTTCTACTGTCTGCTCTGAAATCATCATATCGTTAAGAATATATAGTTCAATTTCAGTTCTTTGTGGTCTTTGACATGCTGTGGCTCAGTTTAAGAATCAGCTGGTAAATATACTGTCATTGATCTGAATGTACTTGGGTTTAATATCTCCTTTTGTAGTTAATTGAAATATGTTATATTTATTTACTAAGCAGCCTCATTTTTTTTCTTATAAAAAGTCATTTAATATAAAGTTCAGTTGCACTATTAATTTTTTAACTGCCAGTTGAAATCAGTTTGGTTTAGTAATAATTAGTTACAAAAGCTTCCAAATGGAAGAAAAGCTAGGCTGCTCTTAAACAGGATTTGATACACATGGAACAGTTAAGCAGTAATAAATTGCCTAGTAACTGAGTAATTTCTCTCAGATATGTGCCAATCTTGTCTCTGCATTGAAAAATTTTGGAAGAAGAACTGATGTTTGAAATTGCTTAATGCTTGGAGGTTTACTGTAATAACAGTAATACTGACTTGGCCTGATCTTTGAACATTTAAGGCTTGCTTTTATATCCCAATGAATGATTTCACATTCATTTATAATTTTTGTTGTGGGAGAGTTCCCAGAGGGGTATGTAGGAGAAGCACTAAGTGTCTCCAACTCCTTATTACAGCTGCTGGAATCACAAAGGAATCGGGCATGGAAGGGTCTTGGAGTTGACCTGGGTTGGCTCTGGTAGGAGCAAGTAATTCAGAGTATTGGATAAAAGCATCACACTGGAGAGGACAGCCAAACAAAGCTGTTGGCCTGAAGTCAACAGAATCATACCTGTGGAAACAGTGTAGATAGATGCAGCAGTAGCCATCAAGAATGCTGGCATGGGTCCTCTGAGGAGTTGTTATTTATTAGGTAAATTCTTTTTATAGAAGTACGTTTGGTATTAATAATTCATTTCCATGGCTTCATTAAATATATTACTCTGAGATATGTTCCTATGCATTATTTGAAAACACTGTTTTAGGAACTGCTAGGTAAGGATAAGACCATTTGCTTGGTGTTTTAATACGTTTAGATTTACTATTTTTTGGAAGAAAGTACTTGTCCAACTGTACTTAGTGTGGAAGGGGCTGTATAATGTTTGAATTATAGGCAGAACTGGAAATCACTTCCAAGATTTTCTAGGGGTTTGGTGGGGGGAGGGCAGATGGAATTAGTTTTGATTTCTGTCTGTAGCTGCAGACTGCATCTCATATCTTAATAAATAGATATCTGCCTTTAATAATATGAAAAAAATAGTTTTTCATATGCAGTAATGAGACTGTCTTTGTTAACTTGCCAGCCCTTTTCAGTGCTGAGAAGGAATTCAGCCCTTGCAAGCACAAGGAGGCTGCAGTTCCACAATTGGTTGGCCTTGTGGTGAAGCTCATTTGCAGCTTGAAGTTACCACTGCTGCTCCACGGGAAATCGGATCTGAGACTTGATCTGGGTTAAACAGAGCAGTCAAAAAGAGATGGCTATTTTTAACATGGATCAGCTCACTGAGCTTCCTAAGCTCACAGGAGTTGCATGGCCTCCTAAGTAGGTGAGGAGAGCATATTTACACTGTGGCATGAAGGTGGGCATGAAGAGCCAGCATGGGACAGCAGTCTGGGACTTTCCAAACTTTGGTGCTGGCATCAGTAGGTTTTGAAACTGTGACTGCAGCAGGAGACAGATGTGAGTGACTGAAGGCAGGGTGTAAGAAATGTTGTATGAGTTTTCGTAAAGATCCCATGACCCTGAGTTTATGAAATTATAGTCAGCTTTATATTTTATGCCTGTCAATCCTGTAAATCTTAATGACTTTTAGAATGATATCATTTAGTAGTCCTCTTAGTACTTAACTGCTGATGACCACACCTTGTCCTGGTATTGATAAATTCAGTGATGATGTAGTAGATACATGAAAATTAGAGAAAATATTTGAGAGAGATGAAGAGAAGCTGATCCACCCATGGCTTGTGGATATATTGGACTAGCACCATCTTCTGAATGTTTAGTACATTGCAACTTCATGTCTTCAATAATTCACTAAAGAACACTTAAAATAATATTCATTCAACTTAGAATTTCAGAAATGGCATTACTATATATTTTATTACATTCTCTTGACATTATGGAATTGTTAAATTCAACCAAAACAACAGATATCTATTTGGATTAGTAGAAAAAGAGTGTTTTTGTTTTTCACCCTTTTTTAACCTCTGTCCTATAACTTACCTTTAGTAATAGAAGGAGGAAATTTATTTTTGAAAAAAGCTATTGAACCCAGCACTTTGTCCCTAGTAGCTCAGCTAAATCAATCTGAGCACTTTTTTTCTTACTTGCAGTAATCCTGATAAAAATAGTTTCATGTTGAATCAGAGAAGAGTTTCTTCTTTTTTTTTTTCTTCCAGCAAGTCTTGTTTTAAAGTGTGGGGCAGTCATTGAAGTTCATTACAGGAAACTTTGGAAACTACTATCAAACCCAGTAATGTCTAATCTAAAGAGAAATGTGGTTTTTGAAATTAGGCACATAGAAATTACTATGTCCATAGGAGTGCATATGAACATTTAAAAATATATTGCAGCCACTGCAGTGTTAAAAATACTATTAAAAGATTATGAATCAAATATTTCTGTGTTTCTTGTATGTTGCTCTATTAAGGGTAGTCTCACACTGGTAAGCAAAAAATCTTCATTCTAAGTGGTACAACTTTTTCCTTGTTGGTATTACTAAAATGTCGGTTATTAGAAAATGATGTCTCACTTTAGACTTGATTTTTTCTATGTGTATACTGTGTTCATGAAGGATGCTGGATCCAAAAAGTGAAATACCATACATATTACTTACAGAAAATCTTAAGAATGTGAGAAGAAATGCTGCAATTAGAGTTTCAGAGATACAAAAGAATTATTGCATGTTTTCGTGCTCTATTGTACTTGAGTTATGGTTCTTCATTAACAGAACTTCTGTTTCTCAGAGATGGTCACACTAATGCCATTGCATAATATAAATTATATAATTTATAATTTCATGAAACATATCCTTGTCTAATGCCAGGGTTTTAGTGTGCCTGTTGGGACTGGAATTAATCTACATGGTATTGGACATTGGGGATTATGGTTTATGTGAACACAGCTTATTTTTCTTTGCTTTCTCAGCATCATTCAGTAAACATTTTCAACTGTGTTCCTGTCCTGTGCTGGTCACTGTACCTGCCCTGTGATTTTTATAATTGAACTAATATAGCAAGAAAAATTCAGATGGGGTGTGCTCTCCTGTTCTAGGCTTTTCCTCATTTCTCCTTGTCTATAGGAAATAGCTACACCTAAGGTGTTTGAGTCTAGATTAATATATTGAGTCTAGTCTAGACACATATTCAGTCTAGATTAACACCTTTAACTTAATAACTTAAATTTCTCATTGGTACAATGATTAGGAAGCCTGAATACAAGTGTAAAAGAAGATGAATGATGATTTAGTACACAAAGCAGTAAATTGATGATGCAGTGAAATTTCCTGTGATTAAATTTGTCTTTTCATATGTGTTTCATTTTCCCTTTGTAAAAACAAGAATGGTATTTGCCTAATTTACTGGGAAACAAATTAGTCAGCAAATGATCTATTACTAACTGTAAAAGGTTTTTAAATTGGCACTAGGGCCGTATAAGAATCTGAGAGACTGGATAAAAAAGCAACAGTGAACAAATTGTATTCTCTCCAGGAGGAGCTTGTAATCCTAGGATATGTTTCTGTATGTGGAAAGTAAAAACTAATTAACCAAAGGTGTGAAGTTAGAGAACATTAAAGTCTTGTGAGATGATATTTTTGAGAGAGTAGCATTAGTTTGCTGAAGCCAGGCTGTTCATTCCCCGTACCAGAACGCACAAAAAGTGTTTCATGTTCTTTCATTCACAGCCCCACTTGATTTGTTAAATTTACCCTAAGGATGTATTTGTTTAGGTCTGTTCTCTGCAGCAAACAGAGATATGTCATAAAATCATCTGCACCATGTCTAAACTCCTTGTGCCTTGTTTAATTTGTTCTGAGTTCACTGTCTGCTGGCTTGGTAGATCTTCAGTGTACTGAGCTACTTGAGTTGCAGGGTGGGGAGAAGACAGTCAGCAATGCCTTACATCCTCCTTTCTTGCCTTCTGTGGCTTTACAGTACCCTTTCAAAAAGAAAAAAAAAAGTAGAGTAGTTCCAGTTATGCTTTAATTGTAAAATAATATTCAAGGTGGCTCAAATTTGTATTAGTTTAATAATATAATCTTTTCTGAATATTTGTTTCCAAAAATGTCAGCATTAGGGGTAGGGATAAGTGGTACAGGTACCTAACAGAAGAGATCAGATTCCAGCTGTCAGTGTAGCTGTAGACTGTTCAGTCAAATAAGAAATTGCAAGAATTTCTGCCAAGAATGTGTTAAAAATGAAAATAGGAAATGTCTAGCTGGGAAAAAAAAAATTATTCTTATTTTCTCTTTAACTGTCTCTTCAAGCTGTGTAAGCCAGTCATCTATCATCCTAGTTTTGAAAAGGAGCTTGGGTGTATTGTTTTTTATTTCCTTAATTAGAAATTTTACTTTTATATGAAAAGATGCCTGCTGTTTGTATTTGCAAAGGTTAACATCATCTTAAAAATGACCTGCCATCTACCAGACGTTAAACATGCTTGTTATTAGGCAAGAATCCTGTCACACTGTGTCCTCTTTAGTTAGCTGCACTTTGTGTGATGAGATGAAGACATTTACTTCTGGCTGCTCGTCTTGTTTTCTGTTGAAACCCATTTTAAATCTTGCAAGTGTTAACCTCATTAGCCTAAGATGCTCAAGAAGCATTGTGCTTTAAAGCTTTAGCAGAAGTGCTGTAATTGTTTGTTGTTTCACAGTATTTGAAAGTCTCATTTAATATGGGATATTTTTAGTAAAAAGAAGTTAATGTAATAACTGCAGCTACTTTCATAAATGCCAATCAGAGAACTTGTCATGGTAAACACATTCTTTTTTACTATTTCCCGTGTTAGAGCAAACTGTCAGCCCCATCAATTTGATTTTAATGTGTGAAATATTCCAAGAAGCTCAGATTTTGACATTTTTTTGGACAAGATGCTTCCACATAAGCTTTGTACAAACAAGTGTCGGCGTATATGAGAGGTGTGCATAAAACCAGTAAACCTCATTCACAGGCATTGTATCTTTCTGTTTTTAACCAGAGACCTAGGAATTGTTCACCTTTCCTTTCCCATATTAGGCCTACATTTTCATGTCTTGTATTGGCAGGAATTTGTCTTTTGGAAGGCACTCAGATCATAGATTTGTCATTTAGAAAGCTGTATTTTTCTTGTAATCGAGAAGCAGATTTGCTGATAGTTCTAATTTTTTTAGAGGAGGAAGTGTTACAGTATTTTGTGTAAATTACGAGAGTTTTTAAGCTATCATTTTTTTTTGCTTTCTGAAACCAGTGATTTCCTGTTTTAACTGGAAATGTTAAGTATAGTTTTTTAAGTATTAAAGTGCAGCACCAGCTATTATTCTGCCTTAGTAAGTCTTCTAATACAACATTTGATTTGTTACTCTGTCCTCATAGGAAAGCATCAGCAATAGAGTATACATGACAGTGAGAAAGTAAACACATGCTTGCAATCAAATTAATGTATTTCATCTGTCTTCAATTAATAACAATCTGTCATGCTATCTATCTGAGAAGTGGCATAAACAGTTTATTTTGTGTTTGGAATAACTTCCTGGAGGTAGTTAATGTGACATGTAGTTTGTCTGACATGAGTATAACCAGATCAACACTCTAGATGTTTTCTTGATAACCTAAAAAAATTACTGAGAAAATCTGTACTGGAACTATATTTATATTTCGTTTTGAGCTTCCTTAAATCAGAGTAGGGGCATAGTTTTCAGGCCTTCCATGAAAGAGTTTTCTTTTCTTGGCAGTAATACAAATTTAGTGTGAGAAAAAGATTGAAAGTATTAACAGAAAATTAACTACAAAAAGCTGCAGTTTGCACTCTGACATTTGAGATGGAATATTCGAGACTGTATGCTGTAGCAGTTTAGAAGTACCAAATCAAAATAGATTTTCAAAAAGCTAGCTGATACACCAAGTCTGGTAGTGCTGCAGACCTGGTACAGTTCATTGGCAAATTAAATTATTGATATTTCTTTGTAAATCTGGTTATAGTGGATGAAAGCAATTAGGTATGAGACGATTTTTTTATTTACACAGAAAGAACCTTCGTGTCTAAATAGGAAATGAAAGTGCAGTTTCTTGAAGTTGCTAATGAAATACTCTTTAAAATCTAACACATAATGACACAGCTCCATGTTTTAGTAGGAAAGCAGTAGCTTGCTGGTAAGCTGTGCAATAAAAACTAGGGAGGGTTTTTTTTTGTTGTCCTTTTTTTTTAATTTCACTTTTTTCCTTGGATTGATGGTAGAATTAAGATTAAAACCAGGTAATATTGCTTATGGCAGAAGAGGCTTGAAAGGAGGTTCCTTCTGGCCAGAGCAATAGGCCATGCTTAGCTATTCTCTGTTGACATGCTATGAGACAGAGGTCTGCTAAACTGGAAAATAAATCATGTTGCCTAGAATGTTGTTTTCAGTATTCTGGTTTATTTTTTAGAATAGTGGATATTTGGCACCTCTTGGAGATATCCCTCTTTTATTTCCCTTTTTCATTCACGTTTGATTACGCATGGAGGAAGCAGAACCGTCACATTGTGGAATTAAACTGACTGTACTTGTCGAGCAGCACACACTGCATAAGGACAGTGCTGTATAACAGTATTGTTGTCCTCAGTCTGCTAGGTTTTCAGGTGCTTTGTTCTTAAGAAATCAGTCAGAAATTATACCAAAAAATAGGATGAAAAAGATATTGTTGTATACAGACCTCTTTTTTATGACCCTGGAGTATTTTCAGAAGAGAAAATGTGTACATAATTTTAAGCACATGTAAATCAAATTAATAAATTATTAAAGCATTTTACTTGTCATGTCTGTGTGGGCTAATCGTGATAGCTCATTATTTAAACATTATGTAATTGTATACCTTGTGTGCACAGCTGCAAATACTTTGCAGAAAGATTTATATTTCATTTTTCACAGCATACTATAAAAGAATATATTTTTTGTGGTACCATAGATTAATAAAAATGTTTACTCATAACTTTGAAACTTTAAAACTACTCTTAGTTATGCTGAAATATGAAATAGCTATTATATATAACTAAAAAGACAGAGTTGTAACTTATTGTTACTTAATTATGTGTTACTACCAGTTTTAATGGAAAATACTATTAATTAAAGAAAAAAGTTCATCTTAAAGAGAACTTCCCCTTTGCAACAGAAACCCTTGCAGTTTTTACAATTCAAGGTCAGAAAGCAAAAGATTGTCAGATTTGGGTGGAGAGGCATCCCTTTTCTGAAACTCTAAATTGTCTCTCATGTTTCTTTCCATGCATATGATTTAGAAAGTGGATAGGGTAGTTATCACTGGTATAATCATTGAAAACAGCTTACAGTTTACAAGTGTAATCTCATGATCCAGGGGAAGTGCCAGCAAACTGTTAAACACTCAGACTTGCTTCACATGCATTATACTCAGTTGTCCATGCTGTCCTCAGCAAGTACTGTCACTAGTTTCTCAGCTGCTTGGAAGTACCCTGTACAAGTTAGGTTTTGGTATTTCTTCCAGAATAATACCTGAAAGGAAGGTTCATGCAAAATGGATGTTTTCCTACTTCAAAAACCCTTGTAATTTTACATGGAGCTCTTCTCTGGTGATGTTATGAAAGATGTGATTGGCAGTCCTGGGGGAAAGAGAGATAAATAAAATGTGTAGCAGCCTTTACATCCTGCACAAATGATGCTCTGTTGTCTTTTTAGAGTATGTGCAGTTATTTGCTTATATGGTTTTGAAAGATTATAAAGCTGGAACATTCATCGTTTTTCTGACTGATGATATGTATTTTAAAGTACATCCTGGCTTTGTACCAGTTGTATTGGGTAAATTGTTACATGTATTTTATTATTGCTTTAATTTTAAGACAGTACCGTTCTGGGATTTGGTATCACACTTCACTCCTCACAGCAAACTCTGGTGAGCTAATTATGTTGGTCCTAGCTCCTGGATTTTAGAGAAGCTGTTCAGTTAAAGTAGTGTTTAAGCTGCTACACCAGATATGGTGTAGTGGAATGGAAATGGCAGTCTGTGCATGGTGGTGCTGTGTGGCTCATTGCAGGCCATTTTTAACTTATGGTATGACACAAACATCTAAATAGTGGAAGAGAAGCAATTTGGACATTAATTTATTTACCATTAGTGGTTTCAAAGTCAAAGGCAGCGGAACTATTCAATCAAGACAGGATTGCTGTTGGATGGCTGGGTGTGAGTAGATTATAAAGCACTCATTTGTGTTTTATCTAGTACTTTTTAAGGTTTTTCTGTTCCCTTGCCACAGCCCAATAAACTAAAATTTCAGTGACTTACTCTTAATTTCTCAAGTGAATTTATATAGACTTTTGACTATGAAGTATAATTTATGCTGTCTTGAGTGTTTCCTCAGAAGTTTTTAATCATAGGATAGATATCTTGCATTACAATATTTTAAAGAATGGTTTCCTTTTCCATTTTGACCTAGCACTATCCATGAGATTTTCACTGCAAGTAACTGATGTATAACAGCAATTTGAAGGATAGTTATTGAAAATTTTTGTAGATCACCTGAAGATGTAACCTGATCAAATCTCTCTGGTTGTAACTTAAAATTACTATTTTGTCCTTATCCTCTTTGAATTGTCCCTTGCTCTCCACAGTGTTGGCCACAGGAGTGTTTACATCTTTTCCCTTACCTAAATTCCTTTTTTTTTTTTTTTTTTTCCTGTGCTGGTTTTGGCTGGGATAGAATTGGTTTTCTTCCAAGAAGTCTTCAGGAATGCCTTAGAGGGGAGTATCCTTGGGATTTCTGTGGGAGTTCAATACTTTTCTCCTAGATTCTGTTTTCTCTTTTCACCTCACTAGATCTCTGTTTAATCTCACCTATAAATCAAAATGGAACTCCCTGGAATTCATGAGAAGCAAGCATTTTAGTAAGTCTTACCTACTTTTGCTACAGCAGATGTTGATCTATGCTTGCTCAGTCTTTAAGGGGAGATTTTCACTTGGGTCTATTTGCCTTGCTGTGAGCTGTGTCTGAATTCCCAGAGTTTCTAACCTGTTTTTGTTGTTCTGGTATCTTTATGGGTACATACAGATGTGTATCGACCTGTTATGGAACTGCAGTTTATCTTGCTAGTGTAATTGAAATGATTCTTCATACTAGAAAAGCTTAAAGATGAATGTTTAGTCTTGTTTTAGGTAATCAAAAAGATGGGCTCTTCAGAGGATAAGCAAGGCAACAGAGATAAATTTTGGAGAATATCTGGCAGCCATGTATCTTTTGTAATTGAGGCTTTTAGTGTGTATGTCAGTATGAGCAAAACTGCAGCAGCCTGTATCGTGGATGCCTTTTCTTTAAAAGGGACCTTGAATATACTTTGGAGGCTGATGAACTCCCTTTTTCTGTCCTCATCATGCCAGTCAGGGGAATAATACTATGACCTCTAGCCTCCCTCTGTTTCCCCCATTGCTCATGATATCTTTGTGCTTCTCCTGATACAAGGTACAATAAACATGTAGTTTATTTAAATATTCCATTTAATGCAAATATATTAATTGGTTCCATTCTAGCCAGGGAATTAGGAATATACTCCTTTGACATTTTAACTGTTGCTTTGGTAATTTTTACTTTTAACTGCCCTTTCTGCCTGTTGATCTCATTTTTAAGACGCTTAGAATTTTCAAAATGGTAGAGCAAAGAAATACCCTCACTGCATTCTCCAAAGTTTACACATCTTGCTAAGGCTTGCCTTAGCTTTTCATGATCAGAAAACATACTTTAATGCAGATAGGAGAGTTTGTATTCAGACCCTCAACCAAAAATTCTGGCTTGTAACATTGTGTGCTGTAGAGAGTCACTGTTTGCAAATCTTTAAATCTCTTTTTACTTTTCAAACTTGTGTCTTGTGTCCTTTTGTCTCCTTTATACATCCCATTGTGAATCTCTAGCCATCAGTCTATGTTCTCATTGGTAAAAATGAAGGTATTAATTTTGCCCTGCTCTTACCCTCTTTCTCATTCCGTAAAGATGAGGAGGATGGCTGTACCATCTGGCATGTAAACTTCACTTTGGGCCTTTCTCTAAATGTTTGTGTTTGATGTGTGGCCAAATCTTGCAGATTCTTTCTTTGAGACCTTTGTTAGATATGGCCTAGCATAGCCATTACCAGAGTTAAAATGTTCTCATTTTGTATCTAAATTTCAATAATTCCTTTTTCTTGGCCATTGCTATGTTATCTAGTCATTTAGAATATTCTGCAAGATCATTTTCCTGGTTTATAAAATCAAACCATATTTATGTATCTTACTCGCTTTCTTTCTATCTAAAACTTATTTATCTTTGCTGTTAAACTTTTCATGGCTTAAGTGCATTCTTGTATCATTCTTCATCCCAAGATACCTATTCCTGCTGTTAATTGGCTCATCATATGAGCCCACATTGGCCAGCTGTTAGTTTTCTTTCTATAAAGTCCCTACATTCCTTACAAACATATTTTTTAGAAAACCATTTTTCTCCTCCAAAGCTCTCCTTCAAGTCTATTTGCTGTGATGTCTAAATAAAAGTTGGACAAGACTTATCTCCCGGTGTGTTAAGAATTCTGCCTGTTGAGCTGACCAATGTCAGATGTTAAAGAGAAAGGACTGGAGGGTAACTGTTCACTGTCTTTAGCTGATCTTCAGTAACTCTATAATAATGCCTTGGCCGATGGGCAGTGCAAAGGAATTTGACTTAGGATCATTGCCCTTCATTGGTTTCAAACTGCAGTTTTGGGTAGCTAAATATTTGTTAACACTCGGAACTCTTCATGTACTAAACATGTGCCCTTTTCACCAAGAGCTAACTTAACTTGGATCACCTGGCATTTTCTGTGGGCACTGAATCCACACATGGACAGTCACCTGGCAGTTCCATGGCATGACAGTGCCTGCACAGTTCAGAGCAGACAGCCTGAAATTTAGGAGGCAGAAGGTGAAATACTTGTGACTAGGGAGAAGGACTGAGAAGTACACAAAATTTAAAAATGTAATTACACCTTGATTTTTAACTTACACTCTGTTTCTATGATCTTGTGTGCTTTAAATTCTCTTCTGTAGTAGAGTATATACTCCACTGACCATAAAGTATTATTGATGCTTCTTCATAGAAAATAAGAGGTATTTGAGGTTATGATTTCCAATATGCCTGTGGCAATTTCTTCCTGGAAATTCATCAGCCTTTTTGTCTGTTGTTTTCTTTGTACACTCTCTATTCTTTCCTTCCTGGGAAAGAGTTTGAGAGAGATTGTGACTAGTGAACTTGTTTTTATGTATTTATGTAAGCATGTTGTGGTATTTTAAAGGAATATAGTGTGAATGCTGTTTATCTATCTATTTATTTAGTTGTGTTGTAATTGTGTATAGGTTTTTGGAGTTCAGATATAATCAGAGAAATACAATGAGTAAAATCTGGAGGTGGAGTTAAAGTTCCTTTAAAAGTTCATGAAATGAAAATAAAGAAAATAGGTTTTATTTTTCCCAAAAGAGTAATCTCACTGTTGTTTTTTCCGAGCTGCACTTAAAACTAATATGTGAAGCATAAAAATAATAGCTAATAATGAAATGTTTTAGGCAGTATGCTGTATTTTATTCTCAAGGACATTTCAAAAAAGTCTATCTTTTATCTTGGTAGTTATTTTTCAGAGAAAAAAATTAAATGCATGAGTTTTTTAACAAAATTGTTGTTGACTTTGGGCTTTATTTTAGTAAATGTATTTGTTCTTCCCTTTTATTTATGAAACTTTATTACATAGTGGACGTTTAGAATTATGGAAAAACTGTACTAGAAACATTAGTGTTAATAGCTTAGTATTTTCGTCCTTCATAAATTAATGCCTGTGGTAACTGGATGATTTTAGACCTGTTCTTACAAACAAGGCCTTAGTGATGTGCAAGGAACAGTAATACGTGTCAAAAACTCCACATTAACCAAGGTAAGCAAGAATAAATGGGGTGTAGGAATCCCCTGTTAGGCTAAAAATCTCCAAGAGAAAATCTCCAGAGCCTAAAAATTAAAGACCTCCAATATCATTTAAAAATAAAGCCTTTTATGTAGTAGGAGAGCATTTTTTCAGCTGATAATCAAATAACACTATTATACAGGCTTACTAGATTTGCAAATTTACAAGTTTTTACTAGTCAGTTGGGTCCCTTCCTCAGGAAATCAGTTGAAGTTTTTTTTTCCTGTATTAACTCAAAGAGCCTGCTTGTCCTTAAATCCTTCTGAATATATTTGCCTTATAATTTGACTACATTGAGTCAACACCCTTATAGGAACTGTAATGCAATAAAAAAAAGAGAAACTGTTCAATATAGTTTCCAATTACCTTAGGATCAGATTGGAGAAACTGGAATGTACACAATAAAACCTGCACAAGACTTGAATTCTGTGAGATTTTGGAAGCAGCCAGTGCTTTTCAGCATAAAATACCATTTGAAACCTTTACTCTGCTTCCAATGGTTGTAAAGTGATAAAAATGAAAATATGTGTGTGTCTTGAAATGTGCATTTTACTTTTTAAAAGTTTTTGAACCACATCTTAGTGTAATTGAAAATCTCATATGTAAGCAACCAAGCATCATTGCTTTTACTCAGTAATTTTTTTATTATAGTGAATGTTTTTGCTTTGCCATGTTCTGCAATAAAATTCTTTATAACTTATTTACATTTTTACTTTGGAAGAATATGTCAATTCAGATGTGCTTGGTGAATTTATTTGGTGAAAGTCTTCAGGTTACCCTGGAATCCCCAATATGCATCTTGCTTGCAGACAGAATATGGAATATTAGTTCTGTCTTGTTTTAATACGTAGCTAGCAGTAGAGTTATTACAAAGTATTTGAATGTATCCAGAAATAAATTTGTATTTTGAGGTATGAATTTGTTACATTCAGCCATAAAATTTTAATTGTGGATTTATTTTAGTTTTGCAAATAAAATTACTCTGATGTAATTAATTGCTTTTATTTTAGCAAATGATTATAGAGAAAGAGAAACTTGGATTTGCATACACCTGTAAAAGAAAGTATTACATCTGATGTGTTTCCAATGAGTAATTTCTAAGGTGGGTAAATAAATGGGCTCCAGTGTAATAATTTTTGATTTCTTCAACTTATTTTTAGTTGACTTGGAGCATATTCGCACAGTGAAAGCT
Source organism: Parus major (assembly GCF_001522545.3). NCBI lineage: Eukaryota > Metazoa > Chordata > Aves > Passeriformes > Paridae > Parus > Parus major. The sequence continues at coordinate 55,031,158 of NC_031771.1, forward strand.
GACAAGCACCAGCGATTTTGTCAGGAAAACAATTGCAGTAGCCATTTCGTGTCAGCCAAGACAGGAGATTCTGTAAGTAAGAAATAAACCCCAAACTTGTAGATGTCTGTTGTTTTTTTTCAAGTCACAGCAGTTTTATTATACTTTATATAACAAACTGTTGGGAACTCAGGGTGCTGCTGACCCTTTTTTGCTTCCCTTAGTTGCATGAAAAGTAGATCTCTGTATGAATGTGTATTATTCCTAGTAAATTTCAGTGTCATCTGATTTTCACTTTGAGGTACGGATTTGGTCTGGCTTATACATCCGTGTGAGAACTGAGACCAGCTACATCTCTGTTTGTTGTCAGCCTGTAGTTTAATGTATTTCTTCATTCCAGGTGAAGTTTCATCTAGAGACCATCAATATAGACATTTCCAACCATTGGTAAATAATGTGACAAGAGCCTGTTGCAATAAAAGATTTAATGAGTCCTGAGCTGTGAGAGACATTCCCTTTGCAGGTCCATTGAAATTTGAACATTCTGGCATTTGTACCAGATGCTTTGCAGAGTACATTTTTGAACAATCTTTTGACTCTGAGCTAACTGGGTTATTTGTTTTAGTTGGAAGCATATGAAAGGAAAGGTTCTTTTTCAGTTGACACTATCAGTCAAATTAAATCATATTATATTGTTTTGCTTGATTTCTGTCTCATGCCTAATGGGTTTGTCATTCCCATAAAATGGTCTTGTATCTGTCTCCTTAATATTAGTGTTGACAAGAAAGTTTACTTTATTTTAATGTTATTGAATAGTAACTTCTATTGTAATAATATAATATGTAATGTAATAGTAGCATACTGAACATGTTATTGAATGTTCAAGTACATGGAAGTATAGTCCACAAATGGAATAACTTGTTAAGGTCTTTGATGAATCTTGTGCAGTGAACTGCCCAATTTTGTAAGATAATGGTTTTTCTGTAAAATCTTACAATATTTCTGTTAGAAATGCAGCGATTCCTGATTATTTTTATAGTTTGTGTTAAATCATTGGCATATTTTTTTAAAGTGTGAAAATATGGGCTTTTTAGGCTAGAAACAGTAGAAATAAATCATAATACTCTAAAGTTAGTAAAATGTGCATCTAATAAAATGTATTCTTTTCTCAAGGAGACCACAAAAATCAGTTCATTTTATAATTGATACGTTTATTATTGCTAATTATGACAAAAACTTTATTGCAGCTTTTTAATTAAGTCATTAATTATATCAGCATTCTACTATAAATACTGACTGTGCTTTTCATAGCTTACTGTTTGAAAACAAAAGTAATTCTGAACATGCCTAGAAAACACGAAATATCTACTATATATCTAAAATATTAAACATCTACTGACAAAAGAAGTAGTTTCAATAGTTCATTTTTAGTTTCAATATGAATTTGAATTAGTCCCTTCACTTGCTGCTCACTGATCATTCAGAAGCTGGCGTGTTTATCCTAGACAGTGATTTGAGAAGAGGCCATCCATTGCTGCTGTGAATATAGACTAGAGGAGCCATACATAAATGATTTGTTTTGTTTACATCAGATCTTTTCAACAGACTTGTTTGCAAAAGATGATTTTGTGTACATAGAAAATTCTGAAAATTGTCTCAGGGGCAAAAAAATGTAATGGAAGATTCGTTATCACTAACTGTGCTACTGTCCATCAAATCACATAGCTGAAGCATTGCTCTTGTGCTTGGTGTTTTTTTGCTTGATGTTTTTATTTTTGTATCCTCAGGGCAGGTGATGTAGCTGAGAGCACCTGAGAGCTTGGTGTGGGTTAAACTAGGTCTCTGAGGCTCAGAATCTCTGTTCAGTATGCTCTTTCTTCTTGTGTAGGTGTTGGTAGAACAGACCAGTACTACACCAAGGAATTGAGAGAGAGAGCAATTGTTTTGGAAGCTACCACACTTTTTTGGTTGTACCACTAATTTATTTATGGTTCCCATCTTGGGTGTTAGAAGAGATTGTGTAGATAGTACTTTTCTTAATTTTTACTGAAAATGACTGGGAGCATGTACATTTATTTTTTTTGGGGGTGGCAGCTGCATGATGCAAACCAGTGTAGTTTGGCAATACAGTGTTCAACAGCAGTGCATGCTTAAGCTGCTCCTCTTGAATATGTTATATTCTTTAATCACATTTAAAATGCAATTTTACCTAAACAGTAAGATAGGTGGACTGTCTTGAGATGAATTAAAAGAATTTTTTAAGACAGCATTGCTACCCAGTATTATTTAATCATGTCTAAAGTCTTACTTTGCCAGGCTGCTGCTGCAGGCTGTACAACATCATACTTGTTCCTAGATACTTCCATTCAGTGTATGTTTTGTAAGATTCTTCAGAACTCTTTCACACTGCTAGTTTTTGGACATACATGATAGAGATTTTGCTGATATTGATGCACAGTTCTGTTATTCTCAGATTCAGAAACCTACATCTCTTATTTCACAATACTCTGGTAATGCATTTCTGTGCTAAACATTAGTGAATACCCTTATTCATATTATATAGCACTGAGAGTAGTATTTGAGAGGTGGGTTGTGTAAAAGCTTGTTTAAACTTAGGTCTCTGGAGGCAGAGTAGAAGTGTTGCTTAACAATCTGGCATACTGTTCATTTCTTGTACCATTGTTGAGTTATTTTCTCAAATTTTTAAACAAAATTGAAAGTACCAGATGAGGTTATTTTCAGATCTGTTTTGCACAGGTCATAATTTTGTATATAATTGTTTACTGTTCAAGAATGGCTTGATATATTTGAAAGAACCTCAAGGATGTCTGTTTTTAATCATTTAAATGCAATTTATTTTTTTTCCATAGGTCTTCCTGTGTTTTCAGAGAATTGCTGCTGACATACTCGGCATCAAATTAAACAAAGCAGAATTGGAACAATCACAGGTGATTTTCCACAAATACACAGATGTTTTTAGTATTTTATTTAGTATTAAAAGTGATCTATTGTGGATTTATAACTGTTCTTTAAATCAATCTTCACCTATTGTTCTGAAGATAATTACTCAATTTCACAACAGCTTTTTTAAAATATGTTAATTTCTTATTTATCCATCATGATCAACTCTCTGAAAAAAGAAACATGTTCAAAAGTAAAGAAAAACTTTAGTTATAAGGATGTTAATTTAAAAATAGCACTTAAGATTAGTTTAGAAATTAAATATGTATGCATATACAGGTAGCATGGGAGATATTCTTGATATTATATGCATGGGCTTAAACTGAAAAATTATTCTGCAACCCAGTTTCAGAAACCTCAAAAAGAAAGATTATACTATTGAGGCAAGCCTGTGTAATGACATTTGAGATTACAATGATTTAAATTTACCTAATGAACCCAAATGTTGCTATTCTAGTGGTATAATATCCTGGAACTTCTTTTCAATTCCAGTGTTAAACAAGTACCACAAAATAAGTCCATACATTTCTTTAAAATAAATGGCAAAGCATTTCTTATGTCTTGGTCTCCTTCTTCTTGAAATATACAATAAATATGTAATTTCTGAAAGTGATTTGCCACAGCAGTGTTTGCAATCTGTGTTGAAGTGGTTAACTAGAAAACTGTATTGCAAACAGTAAAATTGTAAAATATACTTACAGAGCATACTTAACAAGCAGAGTAGTTTTAAAAAGCTGTAATTTATAGGCAGAGAAACACTAAGTGTGTCTTTTAAATGATCTTTTACTACTAAGGTACCATCCATCTACTATTTTGAGGTCTGTTATTTACCTATAAATAATTGAGCTCATAGAGTTTTTCAATTTTTCTTTGGTTGTTTAGCTAGCACTGGAATCAGTCCTGGACCTCTGTGTGCTGTGAGTGGTGTTCTGTAACTCAGGTGTAAGATTGTAGAAAGGTGCGCAAATACCTTCAATTTAAAGGAGGCTGATAATAGGGTTATATGGAAAAGTGCTGTTCTAAAGAAAGGGTCTGGTTTTAGGTTGTTTTTAAAGGAAGAAGCTCCATATGGCCCTAGTTCAAGAGTACATGACTTTCTATGTCAAACTGCTGTCAGATTTAAATAGGCTTCCTTCTACTTTAGTATTGTAATTAGCTTTTAATTTTGTTGAGTAGATCAATGGAATAGGCAATATATGGGTTAGGCAAAGTTGATATTACACAAGTTGCTTTAGCAATAGCCTATAAATAGTTAATTTGCATAAATACTGGGGCATGTATTACTGTTGATGTGAATCCAGGCTCTAATTAACAAAAAAAAAAAGAAGTAAAAATATCTGAAAAACTACCACCACCAACAAAAAAACAACAAAAGAAGAAACAAAGCCAGCAAATTAATTTGGACAGAAAGGAAACTTCACTGTTGATTTTCAGTTACAGCAGAAGTCACTACATGCTGCAACACTGTGCATGTAGCTAAAGAGTGTGAACTACTTAGCAAAGTTCTGTTAATGGATCATAATTTCAATCTACTCCAAAGAGCAATAGCTCTTTTGTTATCAGTAAAACCTTTGCTGCTTTTAAGAGTGTTATTTTGAATGGGCTGTAAGTTTCCCCAATATAAGTCAGAAACCAATGAGAATTGTATTGGAAAGTCTGTTAGCTGTATCTTAAGGGTCATTGTTGTATGGAACCAAATACCCCCATCACTTCATAAGAATAGAAAAGGGAAAATCTCTACATAATTTGTAGAGTGAAAATTTTAACCTTCATATTCTCAGGAAGATAAATTCTCTTGCGAGAAATTCATTTGTGTGCAGTAGAAAAGCTTAATTGAAGTGATGTATAGATGCTGTTTCCCAAAAGCATGGAGTTGGTCTCTTGGCTGGAAGGAGGTTATGTTAGAGGACAATATCATTATTAGTTTGCTGTTTTACCACAGACTTTTATATGAGAGGTGCAGGTCTCTTCAGTGTGGTGGTGGTGGGAGTTTTTCCCTCTTCCATCTCTAAAATGGGCACGTGTCTTCCTTAATTTGTGGGACAATTATATGACGTGTGTTCCTTAAAATTTTTAGGCATTGAGTGCTCTAGCTACTGGGCTATGAAATTAGATCAGTGGATAGATGGACACTAGATAAAAGCTATAAAGAATCCAATAAATGCAATACAATAATAAATGTGATTCATCTGTAAAGTATACAAGTGTTGACTTGGAGTTAATCTTTAAATAAGGCGTAAAAGCCATTGTAGTTTTTACAAATGTGAACTATTTACACACTGGATTATATATTTGAGTTTTCCATATTTTGCATAATGCAATTTCCTCACTTTGAAAACTGAAATGGTTCTTGCTTGAATCTGTTTGTCAGAGAACATCAGATATGTTCATTCAATCTAGGTGGTAACAAAATATAAGATTAAATACTGAATTTGTGTACAGTTACAACAGTCAAATGCTATATGTGTATTTTTTATTGTCTAATATTGAGACTATGCTTTAAAATTATTTTTAGCACTCAATTTTGTTCCTGAAAATCTTATTTCTTGTCGTTAGAGCCAGTTATGATTGTCAGTCTAGGAAGATCTTAGATGTGACTCATAGGTGGATAGAAATAAGTAATGGGAATCCCAAACAAATTATTTTAACTTGTATGACTTTGTGTAGTTTGGCTCGTGACTTTTGAGCTTTGATTTTTGGCAGAACTGCAGCTCTTGTGAAAAGTATGTGAAGTTCTTGGTCTCAGCAGCACAACTTCTGTCAATTAACTGCAAGAACAAGCCTTAGAGATTGAATTATATTTACTTTGCATTGTTTCAGAAAACAGCTGCAGCAGTTTAAGATATTAATGCAGCCCAAGCTATTTGCTACTGCCCTTTTGTTGGAATGTATTGCTCCCACATCAGAATCAGAAAATGGAAGGTGATCATGTGCTTTGGCTACATCAGAGTGAAGTTGAGCAGTTTAGCTTAAACTGCTGCTGAAAGTTGTTTTAATGAGAAGCTGCCAGACTTTGTGCTGAAGTGGATGAGGTGCAAGTACACGTTACATTCCACCAGCTCTCCTTTGGCAGCAATGATCTCCAGCAGAGGAATAGGACAGACATTTGGGGGTGGTAAGTTTTTAAACTATCTCAGCTAGAGCTACTAAACCTTGTCTGTTAACATGCTGAGATGACTGTTAATCAAACCTTTATTTGGACAAAACTGTGGTGAAACAAAGCACTAGATTGCTCTTCATGCGTGACTGGAAAGTAGAGCATGTTTTTTGAAATGGAACAGTTCCAAAATAAGAAAATTGCAGATTCTGACTTATTTTCAGTCCTCAAAATACTCTCCCTTTTAAATTGCAAGGGCCTGATGAAATCTGAGGAAATAGCTCCTTTATTAATCAAATGTTTTTCTTTCTGTATTTTTTACTTTCAACCGTAGTGTAAAAACTGCATGGGGTACAGCTTTGTTCCTTGGCATTGGCAAGAGCTAGCATTTTTGTAAGTGATGTGTAGTTTTCTCTCTAAGTAAATGCCAGTCCAGCAGACCAGTGTGTGTGTGCCAGCTTTGTACAATAAAATGTTTGGCAGATAAGTCAGATCTGGAATACAGAGCACCTGGACCAAGAAAGGTTATTCTCATTATTGACAGTGATTTGAACCATGGCAATGATATGCTTGATGTAGAATCTGATGCAAAGAAGCCCAAGCTTTTAATTACCGTGAAGTTAATATAAGAAATTTTGCAATGATATTTTTTAACTCTTATTTGGATGGAATTCCATTAGAAAATCCGAGTCATTTATGATTGTCAGTTTTTTGCTACAGTGTATCTAAGCATAGGTCACTAACCTGCCTGTGTTTACAGGATAGGATTTGGACCAGTGTTTGGGGAACAATTAATTGCCTACTGATTGCAGGGCTTTTTTTTTCTTTTTTCTTGCCCCTTAGCTCTAGTCAAAAGATTGGTATGAAGAAACTAGGTCCCCTGAGGTCAGATAATGCTGTTTAATGCTAAAACTCCTACTACTGCCCTACATGGGATGTGGCAACCTTTCTCTTGATAACATCAGGCTAGGAGTCCTGTAAATCATGCATGTTGTCCACTAGATAAGATAATATGAATGTGATCAATTAAGCTCAAGAAGAGTACTTCAGCAGCTAATAAATCCAGGTCCTTTACCAGCCTATTCAATTACTGTTGCTTGTTTGACATACAGGTCTTATTTACAGAGGTAATCTTTAACGTATACTGTTTATATATTCCTGATCCAGTTTATGTATTGTTTCCTTTAAAATAATAGAATTTAATTATTTATTCATTCATTTTAACCTTGAAAATATATTTTAGGAAAGTTGAAGTATTTAGGAAAAAATAATAATCTGGGTACCTTTCATAGCAGACTTGCCTCCTCTGCTGCTTCTTTGCTGAAATTGTTCCATGAATTTTACTTCCCTTTGCATGAACCTTGTATTGACCCTGTATTCATAATGAGAACCCTGTATCCCTTACCTATATTAATAATAAGTATACAGTTTTGTTTGTTTGTCTTTAAGGGGAGAAACGGGAACCTTTTATTTTTAATTGAAGCAAACAAAAATCAAAACTTAAGGCATTTTGATATGAAGTTGTTAATTTGGTCACTGCTTTTGGTTTATACATTTAGGTGTAATGTGATAGTTATGTAATGGAAAAGATGCACGTGTACAGCTAATGCACTTGTTGCAAGCTGATAATATAGTATTTAATGATTAAGTATCTTTGATTTAAAGGACGAATAGGCCACTGTCATCTTTTCTTTCACTGTATTCCTTGCCTTTTTATTCTGTCCCTTCTCTAGCTTTGATACACTTTTGCTGATTGCATGTATGAGCCTTTCACTTTGGTGCTTTGAAAGGGCATGTCCTGGAAAAAGCTTGAGAAGCAGCCCTGGTGCTGAGAGTGCTGCTTTCAGCCAGAGCTGTTGCTCTTCTATCTGCTTAAGGCCTTGAAAATGCACTTTCATTTTGCTTCTGCATAATCTTATGTTATCCATTCATTCTTTTCAACTACTGATTAATCTCTCCATTGTTTTCCTTCTCTTTCTTTTCACATTCTTCTCCTTGCCCTCTATCCATCATGTTGATACATGGTTAACAGAATGTTGTCAGGGCAGAACTAGTGAAATATCCCGAAGAAGATAACCAACATCACACTTCCAACTGCCAGAGCAAAGTCTGCTCAATGCAGTAGTTCAGGTATTGATGGAAAACTTGGTTTGTTTCTTTTTTATAAGCTGCATTTCTTTTACATGAAGTAACAACTGTTAAAGTTCGTTCTTTTGGAAGGTTGTGTTTTGTATGTGTAAGTACTTGTAATACTCAACATTTTATTTTGGAACTCTGTGTACAATTAATTACATAGTGTTTCTAATAATCAGATAGTTTGTAGAAACTTTGAAATGCTTCATGTTACTGTATTCAGAGCTGTATGCATAGCTGTCTCAGATGGAAATGGATGCAAAATTGTACATTTCTGTAGTCTTCATGTAGGAGAGAGCATCAGTCTTAACAAATGCTTTGTAAATAGAATGTGTAATATCTATTAGATCTGTATTAGAGAATAAATAGAGCCTGCAGAGCTTCTTTTTATGTTAATGTAATCTTTAGCCAGTATAACCATCTAAGCTTTTTTAAAATATGGCTGTATTTAAAATTTGCTTTGAATTCTGTCCATATTTTCTGATTAAATGCTTGGAGTAAAGACAAAAAGACAAACTTAAGTACAATTTCCAGTTACAGTTTAGGCAGTTATTATTAAAGAATGAATGGCGCAACTTCTGCAAATAAATTCTGTTTTATTGCTGTCATTCAGAACAATTCTCATGAAGGTAAAATTGTATTCACTGCTTTAGCAAAAAAATTGTATTCCTTTTGTCTTGTTGTGATAACCTACCAAGGTACTTGCTTCTGCTTAGCATGAATAAACCTAGAATTATAATGAGAATTAGCACCTGATGAGGCTTGTAAGGTAGTGAAAAGAAAACTGGTTGGTTTATTTTTCCCTTAGTATTTCATAAAAATCTGTTGAATGCTTTGCCAGCATGAAGGTTTTTTTTTCCTGATTATTACTGTGTTTTCTTTTATGACAGAGAGTGGTGAAGGCAGATATTGTCAACTACAGTCAGGAGCCTGTGACAAGAACCGTTAATCCTCCCAGAAGCTCAATGTGTGCAGTTCAGTGACCATGCTGCTCTTCTCTGGTTTGAAACCTTTGCAATCCTCCTGCCTTGACACAGACACTGGGATTACCAGGAACTTTGTTTTAACAGGGACCAGTGCAACAATGCAATTTGAGGTTTCAGAAACATGTTGCACCATTTTCCATTAAGAAGCAGCAGACAGTTCTTTGAATGGCTGAAATTCAAACATGAGACCACCCGCTTGAAAAATTACCATCTATATTCTTTTAAGTTATATTTAAATGAAACTGTATAACTGTGTTTATATTTCCTCCTCTCTATTTGACTGATACCAGAATAAAAATGGATGAGGAAGCCCTGCATTCAAAATGCTTTTAAAGGCATCACCATGGAATGGTATTTTGCCAAAGCATTTTTAATTTTTTTTTCTCCAGTTATTTGAATTGACACTCAGCGAAATGTTACTTGGAAAAGCTGTTGTTGAAATAATTTTAAACACATATTTTATCTAGGGATAAATTTGAAAGTGTTCCATTAATATATATACACCTAGCACAAAATGTATAAATTATATCCATGGAGAAACAGTGCTTGAAATAAAGATGTTATTATAAAAATAATTACTTTTCTGAAGTCTCAAATTGTCTCCATGGATGCTCTGAAAAATGCTAGTGTTTTCATGTATTTTTATTACCACATCAGCATTGCTTCTTACAGTAATAGATAGGCTTATATGTCTTTATGAATATGGATGAATCTCAGTCAACAGTTTGGTCTGTAGATGATGAGTGATATATTCAACATGCATTAGAAACTGTTGATAGATCAATTAACATCAGTCACTTTAAATAACTAACAGAATAACTTTTGGCCTGGTACTCTTTTCTTTTGAATTTAGAGTAAATGACAAATAAAAAGCTGTGCGCTTGGTGATCTTCACACTTCTTCCCTGTTGCTTTTCTAGCAGTGCACAGTTCTCTGCTGGCACATCTGAACAGAAAGCTAAGGAGAGAAAGAAATCAATTCCCAGACTAGAAAACTTTTTCTGTTTAAACTCTAGAATGTGCTTTCTAATAACTACAAGGAAACATTTGGAGTTTCAGAAAGTAATGAAGCTATGAAGGAAGCTTGTATATCACAAGTGAAAAGTATGAGGTTCTTCAAGTGAATGCTACTATTAAGCTGTTCAAGAAAGTGCTTATTAGTTGGAACAATTAAATTATTAGTAGTTTAACAAAGTAGCTAAACTATTTTAACTATGTTAAAAAAAGATTTCAGGTGGCAAAAAATCGTATTTATTAGCTTAACACATAATTATATAAGTCTGTGATATGACTTAGTGCGTGTTGTTTAGCATTCAGATGTGGGAAATTCTAAGAAGCTGAGATATTGAGAAATTATGCTACACTAAGGTAGGTGTGGTTTGCAGTAAATTATTTATTCTAGTCTGTATTCTTGCTCCTTCCCATGGGGTTGATGTCCCACTGCATCGCTTTACTGTATAGTTAACCGCCCCTGTAAGGACAACTCTCTTTCACTACAACCAGATGAGAACGTCTCTTCAAAGAGCTTTTCTTAAGCAGTTGTTCAATTCACAAGTTTATGGCCTCCAAGGCAGGTGGAAAGTTTTTTAAAACCTTACATTTCTTGGTGTGTTTGTGCCCTCAACTCTGCTTGTATGCTCAAATACTGACAAGAACTGTCCCCCCTGAGAACCTGAGCACAATGTGGCTCAGCAGGTGGCTGTGGTCTTTCTCTAGTTCATATCATCTTCATGGTCCTACTTCCCAAGTAAAAGGTAGCATGGTCTTAACAACTACTTGGGTTGTTTAATTTTTTTTCTTTAAAAACTATTGTTGTTTTACTTTTGAAAAGAAAATGCTTTTTCATGACTTCATATGCAGAGTCCATTTTTACCTTGAATAATAAAAAATTTTTGCTTTTGCATTTTGGTATCTTGCAGTACAAAAGATGTTATATGTATCCCAGCCCAAGCTGTTTTACAGGTGGATTTTGTGTTGGTCTCGTCTCACATTTTTTTATTCTCAGTACCTAGTTTTCTAGCTGTCTTTGACTTGTACATCCTTTTGTATTTTATCTGTCTTGATCTTTTCACCAACTGCTATGTTAAAGACCTACCTCCTCTGAAGGTATTTTTGTTTATGTTTCCAGACTGCCCTCATTCTTCCTCCCTAACATACATGTATATTATTTATGCTAACCAGGAATCTCCTCTCTTCTGTGCCCTCAGCCCCTCCTTTTGCTGCCCCTCTTAACCTCCTCAGCTTTTTGTATTGTATACTGACTTCCACTCTCTCTGCTTTTCCCTCCCCTTCCTGCCCCATCGAGATCCATTACCTGTCCACCTTTTAATCCTTACAAATGAGCTTTGCTCTTTTTGCTCAGCCTTGGGGACCCCACCTTGAGCCTTCGAATTCCAGCTGCAGTCTAAATCCTTGGCTGTGGTAGCTGCCTTTGAAGTGCTGCAGCAGCTGTGGTTGAAGATGCAGCACTGCTGTTGCTGGTGCTACGGCTCAAGTTCCTCCAGGCAGAGCAGAAAGGTCAGAGATGATTCTGGAGGATTAAAGGGTATGGAGAGAGGGACTAAACAGTGTTCTGCAGGGAAGGCAAGGACTCTGGTGACTGGAGGGATAGGCACTAATCCAGAGAAGGACTGTGTAAGGACTCTGGGTCCAGTTGCCTTCTGTAAGTAATGTCCCACTACTACTGATACACATGATTCACGTGTAGTAGAGTTGAATTGTGCCATATAAATGTACTTTAAAAGTTTTTTCCAAGGTGAGAGCTGGTGGAAGGAAATTCAGTGAACAATTACAAAGTAAAAAAATGCAATGCTCTTCAAAAGTGAGGCAACATGTGCTTAATGTCCACTGACATGGGGAGTGGGCTGGGACAAGTGAAACGTGTTTTTTTGTGAAGCTGAGGCCAGATGAAGGGAAGAAACATGTTCAGGCCCTGATCTTACACAGATGCATACTGGTGATCTGCCTGCTCAGAGCTGTTGTAACTAATCATTTCAGTAACAGCTCTGCAGTTAAAGGTTGTTGCTAAGTTCAGCTTGCTAAGGTCAGTCTCTGTGATGTGGTGGGTGCCAGTAGGTTCATTGTGTCTGGCTGCATGGTAGAGTATCAGTGCTTTTAAAACACACATCTGAAGCATTAGACTCATGCAACTTCTTGTCTTTTGTGGTTCTAAAGTTTGGTGGAGTCAAATTGAGTCTGTTTCACAAACAGCAGCGTGAAGTTATTTTCCCTTGCAACCAGATACTGTGAGTGCCAGAATCTGTGATGAGTTCACGATCTCTCTGAATACATTGTTCTTTTGACAGTTCATAAAAGTCATAAAAACACATGAAGCTGCTTTTTAACCAAACTTTTTTTTCTTTTTAAAAAAAGCTATAGACAAATGCAAGGTCACTGTGAAATTATGTGAAATGTGCTCATTTGAGGAATTTGATAATTTTCAGTGCTATCTATTTGCATCATTAGACATCTGAAAACCCCCTTTTCTTCAAATCACTGCTTGATTTTTCACTGGCAGAAAAGGGCTTTTCCATCAGGCAGATTCTTTTAAATGCAAAGTTAATTTGCTTTTCAGCAGGTGCACCTGATAGCCTGATATCAAAAATGTTATTATAATTTTGTAAAGAAAAATATTACAGTAATATTTGAAGTTGGTTATTCTGCTTTTTTCTGAGAATGGAAATTTAGAGAAATTGCAGTTGTATTATTCTTTTTTGCATTTATTGTATCAGGAATATGGTTTCTTTTTCACAAAAAATTTATAATCTTCATGATGTTCTTGATATTTTTACAAAGTTGTAGTAGAGAGGACTTCTTTGTAAGTAAATATTGGTATATCTTACTTGGGCTGTACTGTGCTGCTAATGTTTTGATAGAAGATTAAAGTACTGTTCTGTAACATAGCTAACAAGTTTATTGTAATGGGAAATTTTCTGCAGGGGAATTTTTCCTATTTAGAATACTTACATGCATTTCTGATGTAGCTTAACAGTTTGTATGAGGTGCCTGATAGATGTATTTAAAGCAACATTGACTTTTATAGAAATTATATTTACAAAGGTATCATGATTAACTGTTTTTCTTTCTGGAATTTGCACATTATTCCCCAAGCAAAGATTGGGAAATAATAGGTGTATTCTTTTCTTTCTCAGTTCAAATACTACTGTTTAACATATAATCTGATTTCTTTAGGCTGTCTTTATTTAAAACCAACTCACAACCACTTAAAATGTCAAAATAGCTGAATGTTGCTGAAAAGAAAAAGCCAAAAGTTATCCATGTTTGCATAGGGGTAATGGCATACATATAAGATTAAAACTCCAGTCCAGATAATTATCTGTAGGAAGCAAATTTATACTCTGATTTCAGATGCTATGAATAGAATGTGATTAGAATTTAATATGCTGCAGTTTTATTTGCAAAATACACAGGTCCTGTATAAAACCTCTTTTTATAAAGTACTCTCTAGAAGCCTTGGGGATCCCTGTTTAACTTGCAAATGCCGAAGTTTGATCTTCCCCAAATAGAAGATAGTGAAGCTCCTGAGTTGCATGAACTGATTTCTATTTTCAGCTTCCCATAGAGAGCTGACTGTTCAGCCAATTTAAACTCTTTTTTTTTTCTACTCTACTTCATCTTCATTCATTTTGGCACCATTTTGAACTGGAAAACTTCTAGTTAGCTAATTGGCCATTTGCCTTGTTTTATGTGGGGGTGATGTCAAGTGCAGAAATAACCGGTTGACTGAAAGCAATCTTGTTTCAAAGGCTGGTCAGAACCAAACCTCAGAAGGTACAAATTTCAGGTTTGTTTTGTATTTAACTGCTACACAGCAGTCCTTATCCTAGTGGACGAACCTCAGAGAATAATATAGATTTGAGGTCAAGAGCTTGTGTTTGCTCAGATACCACATTTAGAGCAGTGAATTCTGGAGGAAGTAGGAATCCAGATCTTTTTTTAATATCACTTTCAAGACTTCCTCTGCTTCTACTCTATAATGTCATACTAGCAAGAAATGTTTTTAAAAAAATATTAATTCAAGTCCTCATTTTAAAAACAAAATGTGGTAAGTATACTTTGGTTCAGGAAAGTTTTTCTTTTAAGGATGAGTGGAAAAAATTGCTTGTTGTATGAAATATCACTGGCATAGTTGAAGATATTTAATACACATTAAAAATCATATTTGGTTGTTATGATCTGTTAAATATCCTATATTCTTCTTTCTACTTTTTTATTTAAAATAGTCTTTAAAACTATAATGATTATAAAGAGGAAACAAAATACCAAAGCAGTTTTAATTAATTTGTGCCTCAGAAAAAGTCCTTCAAACTGCTTCAGGCAAACATTTTTTCTTTGCTTGCTAAACTCCGTTTCTGTCCTTTCCTGGGCTGATCCATACCAGGTAGCTTGGAGGATCATGACCTACTAATCCTTTTTGATTTCTGGTGAGCTTTTAAAAACAAAGTAGACCAAGAAACATCAAAGGAGGATTTAAAAGACACACACTGTGCCCTGAAAAGTAAATGTTGCTTTGGAAAGCATTCTCTCCTTGTAAAAAGAGGTGAATGCTGTGGTTCTATACTATTCACCAAAAACACTTAAGCATATGCTCAAAATTAAGCGTGTCTTTAAGTTCCCTTGAAGTCTATGCTGTTTAAGTACACACTTGAAGCTAAATATATTCTGTCATACTCTGCTGACACAGAAATTCTGGCTCCATTGAAATAAATGCCTTTGAGGCTAAAGTTCTTTCAGGAATTTCAGTGTTGTTTCTTTAATTTTCTACCCATTGTAAAGGGTATAAACTAAAGCCACTCCTAAGTTAAAAAAAAAAAAAAAAAGTTTCTCCTATGATGTTGTTTTTCTGATATTTTCTCTAGCATGAATGCTATGGAAATTGGAAAAAATGGAAGTTGAAATGTGATTCAGTTTTGTGACCAGAACATTTACTTGACATCGGGGAAGTTGCTGTTTTTGGAACAAATGCTTCTCAGATCCATAATGAATCAGAAACAAAAGAATCTGGAGGTGCTTGACAAGTCTCATTGCAAACTGAATTCCAACCGATAGTGCAGGAAAACATATCGAGTTCCCATTTGTAGTGTCTGAATTGCAGATCTGACATGGAGGATAAACAAGAGCTGGTACTTCTTACTCAGATTTGGGGAGGTATTTGATCACCATCTTGAAAATAATGAAGTGTGATTTCTGGAAATATTCCAGTATTTGTCAAAGAATGGTGAAGCAATGTTTAACTGCATAATGGAAACTGGAGAGAAATGTTGACATCCCACTCATCAATCCAATTGCTTTTTTATCTCTCCACTGTCTTGGAAAGAGAGCAAAGTGTAAACCAACATTTGGCACAAATGGGCCGTGTGTGCCATTTAGGAGCAATTTGCATGCAATTGGTAACAGTTATACAGACAACCCATTTATAACAGGGAGTGAGCTCACAACCTAGCATAAACTACAAGAAAACTAATCATATCCCCCAGGAGTCACACACTGATGTAAGAAAGGAAATGGAAGTTCTTCACTTTAACCTCTTAACTGGTTTTATCACCTGGAGATTCAGGGATGCAAATAAGCCTGTACTCAACAGGTTAGACATTCTCAAAAGTGCAACATGTGTTTGTGCCAATTAAGCTTGAATGTAATCAGGAGTCTTTAAGAGGGTACTCTCTATCTTTTTGATTTTCACTGTAGTTCTGCTAATCTTCCTGACCAACCTTTTAAAAGCTGAGAATTTAACTCTGCTTTCATGTGGTCAGCTGCTGAAATGATGAGGTGGCTTTCCAATCCCCTCTGTCGAGGGCACCTGGTACCACACAGGTCCCCAGCAGCAGAGACTGAGGTGACAGGTAGTGGTGACACGGAAGTGCAGCTGAGCAGGCTTGGAGGAGCTTCAGCCAGATACTGCAATTGGGGAAGTGTAAGTTCCTGAGATACAATTAGTTTGATTTGTACATGTCAGCAGCAGTTGAATGTCTTCCACTGTCTTTTGGATAAGACACCAACTGACTTTTTAAAATTAATATTATTATTTTTTTCAGGTGGTTGTAAGGTTACTGTAGTTGTTCTAGTTGTCACAACAGGTTGAATGTTTCTGCATCCTCCTGCTGTGGGCAGTCTTTTCGTCTTTGGTTGAGAAGCTTGTTGCAGTGCAGACTCACTAACTAAACTGATTCAGGTTGGACACAGTTTTTGATGCAACTTTGAGAAAGTCTGAATCCTGATCCTTGTGCAGGCACTTCATTAGCTGACTCTCTGAGGAGCATTCAATATGGTGCTGTAGTATCCATTCAGAGGGGGTGCTATAAAAAACAGTTCATGATAATTCTGGTCTTTGAGATTGTTGCTCTTCTGTTAACCCCCCAGCATGGTAGAAGGGCTAGGTAAGGAAAATTGGTGAATTTGGTCTAGTTGGCACCTGTTCACTGAATTTATTTGGAACTGGACACTGCACACCAGCATTTTCAATGGAAAAATGACAGAATCTTTGGCTCTGAGTTGGAGGCGCTGCAAATGCTCCCTGTGTGTGTTTGTACAAACCACTTAAGCTGTCTATGACTTGGAACTCTTTGCAGGCTGACCACAGTACTCCATCCAGCGGGGCTGCCGTGGACATTTGTGGGAATGTCCTGTGCTTGTGTACTGTGGTGGAGTGGTAGCTTTGACTGGTTCCTTGTTTAGACATGGGAGGCATCAAGCAGTATTTTCTAGGATTCCTGTCAATGCTTCCATTGTGCAAGTGTACAGTCTGATGGTATCCCTCATACAGCCAAATATTTGGGATGGACCTGGACAAGGTGTATTTCAGGTAACAAATAGGCCCAAGTTTATAAAAGTTATCCCAGCAAGTTTAGTTGACTGTTTACATCATACAAGCCTTTAACATTAAAAGATGATGTATATTTCTGCTCAGAAGACACTCAACTGTCAGCTGAAGGCTAATGCAAGTGATCACTGAGGCATTCTGGCAAAGCTAGGGGATAGATGAATGCTTTGCCTATGTGTGCCTTAATCACTTTAGTCAGTCTTGGAATTCTTTTAAATTAATGAAAAAAATTAGTCTTTTTTTCTGGTCTTTTCCTTTCCCTAATTATTTTTGTAAAAGCCAAAAAGTTATGGAAACCACTTTTTTAAAAATTTTTTTTTTTCTTTTACCATTCCACTCATTGAGCAGTGGTTTCTGTTGTGCCCTTCTCATTTCCAGCCACCCTCAGCAGCAATCATGCTGAGCAGTTTCTTCTGTCCCTTCGTACTTTAGCAGGACATTGTATTGCTCACACACACATGTACCTCTGTGTGTACATAAAGATATGTGAGCCTCCATACAGTTTTACACACAGTGTCTTGTAGTTGGTGCTAGCAAAGTTTCAGAGGTTGGTTTCTCTCCACCTCTCTCTATTTACTGTTTTAAACCAAGTGTTTCAGTATTGCTAGAAGCACACATTAGACTATGAGGTTAAAACTTGGAAATACCTGCTATATTTAGTGACAGATATTAGCTATATCTGTCTCTAAGCTATCTTGACTACATTGATACAGTAAATAAAACAGGTCCAAGGAGCCTTGCAAGAATGTTGTTGCTTGCTGTGGAGCAAAAATGGCATGCCTGACCAGAACTCACCTTCTTTTATTTACATGGTGCAATAAGAGCTGTAGTGGGAAGTAGGGCAATGGGGAGATGGTTGGAGAATAGGAATGCAAACCAACTCTCATTGTCATTTCACCAAAGCACTTGGATGTTCACAGCAGTATCAGAATACAGTATTTGAAATCTTCCCTCCACTTCCCTGTCATTAAGGAAACACAATTATTAATGTTATAACCTAGAATGGGAAAATGATCCAGCTTAAAAAATGTGGAAGAGGAGCATTAGAAGACAGGCTCAGTGTGGCCTAGCATACATTCTTCAAGCATGGCTGGGGTGACAGTGAGCTGGAGCTGGTCAATGTTTAGGTGAAGACAACTCATAGAACCACAGACCTGGGAAAATATATACCTTTTTATGACCTGAAGTCCTCAAGCCATCCAAAAGTTGTAAAGACAAGTGACGTTTTTCTCATCCTGCCCACCACTGTCTGACCTCATCCTGACATCAGTTGCACCTGCAGAAAGCCAGTCTGCAAACACACCCTTTCCTGGACTCCAAAATATTCAAACCATCATTTGCTTTCTCTTTCATGTTGTTGTTAATTGCATAAACACAACAGATATTGATATTGATTTTTAAGATTTTTTTAGCTGGCACTAAAAGACAGGTCTGACTTTGTTCCATATAAGAGATATTTTAGATTCCTAAAATGAGATGAGTACTTGAGCATCTGCTTGCAGGGCTAGGGTTACCTCATGTTATGGAAATTGCTATTTTTAACTTCTTTATAAAATCATTTGTGTTTTCTTTTTTAAATATAAATTTCAATGAAGAAAGATGATTACCTTAGGCACAAAATGATGTACCCTTTTTCTTTAGTGGTTTCTTGAAACAGCAGAGAAGAAAGAGAGAGGAAATGCACAGTCCCCTTTCAGCCTATCTGAAATCCATTGCAAAGAAACACTTGACATTCCTCCCTGAGTTTTCTGGCACTTTTTTTCACAAAAAGAACAGTTGCAGTTTACAGTGTACCTGTCTATTCTCTTCTTCCATCTGAAGGTGAATGAATGACTTGAGGAAGGGAATGTTATTTTATGACATGTATGACTCCATACTGGTTAGAAGCTTTCTTGTATAGTTTTGTTCCTGGATCAGGATGTGGGGAGAATTATGTGCTTAGCATATGGCTGTCACTGATTAATGTCATTATGCCCACAGGCACCGAAGCTGAAGTTGCCTGATTGTACAGAAGCTAGAATCCTTAGGAATAGCCTGTTCATTTGTATTTGCTGTGTGAGCTTGTCATGCATGCATTTATGCCACATAAATGAAGATGCCATGTAAACGATATACATTTGGTCAAATCAATCAAATCTAGATATTCCTCTTTGTGATTTGGAGGGTTTTGTTTCTTTGCTAGGGGAAACAGAAAAATACCTATTTGTTATCTTTGTCAAAAAGTGCTAAAACACCAGAGTTGTTCTGGAATTAGCCAAACTTGATGCTGTTCAAATGCAGAAACAAGTGATGTCTTGTCACAAAGAGTTCACATTGTAGGTAGGACTCAGGAGCCAAACATGGATGCAGAAAGGTAAGAGTGAAGAGAGGTTCAGATGCACCCTTAGAGGTGGAAATGAAAAGCTCTGTAGGTTGGATTTTGACAAAGGCAGTCCACTCTTCTTTGATGCTTGTTGACATTGAATTTGCTCATTAAAATTACTTATTTGGATGGTAAAGGCTGAGTAGCCCTTCTGTTTCCAGCTCTCAAGGTGGATTCCCAGGGAATGCAGAGGGAGTCTGTCCATAAATTCCTACCCTTCAAAATGGCCCATTCATGAGCAGTGTGAATAGTAATGCCCACAATGTATGTTCAGCATGAAGAGGTTACATGGTGGCATTGCAACACCGTCTGAGTAGGAAGCAAGAGCTAGGCACATGCCTGTCCTGGTTGGTGACATTGCCTGAACCATCATTGCTGTGAGCAGAGGATGCCTTGACTGGACAGGAACTTGTGTGTTACTGACTAAAAAAATCCCTACTTCAGTACTAAATGGTGGCACCTAAGCGGATCCCAATCAGAAAGAAATTCTGGTTAAATGCTGTTCATCAGGCACTTACGAGAGGCACTTATCACTTGTAAGAGAGCCATGGACAGAGCTCTCAGCTCAGGGCCAGGTCTGGGCTTCTCCCTGGTTCTGTTACAGACATGCAGCAACAGCTCAGGAAATCTGTACCTGTTGTGTAGTGAGATTACATGTTTTCCATTCCTTCAGTTCAATACATCACAGCCCAAGGAGATGGCTGGCATCACCCCAAGGAGGCTTTATGTTCCTCACCTCCAGAGTGCCTCTTTTAGAAAGCATTAAAATTACAAGTAATTATAAGTATTTAATTATAAATTAATTATGGACAAAAAGCAGAGGCTCCTTGATTCAAGTTTGTTTTTATACTAAGGTCATGTGGCCTTCAAAACATTTGTTGAATTTTAATAAATAATAGATGCTTAAAGGACTGAGTTTATCCATGGACCTACACAGTACTTAATCTCCTACTTAATAGAGTCAGGAGATAGATTTCATAATAGTTGGATTGCTGCCTTTGATTTCTAATTGGCTACCATTTACACTCACAGAGTCATTGACCTTTCTATTTGTAATTTATGAGAGAGTCTTTCATCTCATGATACTTCAAAATATTTAAGATATTACTTTTTATCCAGAACAGCTGAATAAATGTTCCAGAAATTTACTGGGATTTGATAAAAACTGAAATAAACCCCAGTCCATTTTTTTTTTCCAGCATGCTGCTAATTTTTTATTTTTTTACTTGACGTATTGTATTTGCTCTTAAAGCTGCAAGTAGAAAAGATTTATCTGCCTTGCTCTATGATGTTTGGAGATGGGGAGGCTTCCTGCAGAGTCTGAATGCTCCTGTTTGCTGCTACTTGTGTGGAAGCTGACATTGCAGGTGCAATTCTTGTATAAATTGTTTGATAAAAGGTTCATTTTGTTCATACCTGTAACAGAGATTTGCTACCAGAACTGAAACTGCACAGTGAAAGGCCAGTATGTCTGTGCTGCCATGGCATTTTTCAGTCTGCATAAATGAAAATGTTTTGGTGTTGGCTGTGGGAGCGCATAGAAGGAGCTCAGCTGCAGTGCTGTCCTCAGCAGGGGAGCTCCAGGGGACAGCAGTGACCGATGGAGTGCAGACAAGCCTTCAGCCTCAAGCACTTGGATCAAAGACCACCAGTCTTGGCCTCGAGCATCTGCACTCAGACTGTGAACTCTGAGATGCAGAGATGGTGCCAGAGTCGTACTCTGAGGATTGGAGAGGCATCTGTTCAGATGCTGACAGAGGACAGACCATTAGGTTTTAGGACAGTAAAGTTTTAATTTCACATAGCATTCCCCATGTGGCTCTATGGTCTCCTCTTAGGAGCTGGTGCTCAGAAATCATAGACTCACAGAATCATTAAAGTTGGAAAAGTCCTCCAAGACCATCAAGTTCAACCTTGGAATAGTGCAGAAGAGATCTATTTGAACCCAGGTATGCACCCATAATTCAGGTTTGCATGAATTATCCAGATCTCATCCTGTAATGCAGCATTGTTTGTCAGCTCCAGGAGAGCCTGCAGGCAGGGATGCAGAGGAACACTGCCATAGTAATGAGAATCTGGATTTGTGTTTGTGAGTGACCAACTTGTCAAGAGAGGCTGTTCCTCAACATGCACCAGTGTGTCAATTTAACTGCCAAAATGTGTCTTTGTAGGAGAGGGTTTCCAAGAATCTTTTTTCCAAGTTTTAACATTGTGTTTAAACATAACTCCTGCCACCAACAAATCCGGTAATGAGGTGTAATTTCATATTATTGTTTTTTTAAAAAAGCCTCATATCTAAAAAGATAGCAAGAGTCAATTCAGAATTTGTATTATATTTTGCTTTTTGAACTAGAAAATACACATAAACAACACTTCTCGCTACAACTGTTCATGTTGTCTGCTTTCTATAAAATTACTTTCCTTTCCTTGGCATGTTTTGCTGAGAACTGGCCCTTAAAGTGGTGCAGAATGAATTATACCTAACCTTGAAAGTGGTCTTTGTGAGTGCTTCCCTCTACTCCAGAGGGTGTTTTTAACCCTATGTGCTCTTTTTTTGTTTTCTCAGTTCAAATTCATTTTTCCTAGAAATTGGTGTCTTGTACAAAAATTATTGGCAGAGCTGCTGCAACTTCTTCTATAATGATTCACCACATTAAATTATCCCTTCCAATTCTCTGTGCAGAGTTTTAAAAAATGTTGCTAAATTTTGTCTGTTGGGATTGTTTCTCCTCTTGAGTGGGTCTGCAGGAGCTGGAGAGGAGCTCATCAGAAAGAATTCAAGGAAGTCAGGGTTAAACCCCACCTTTTCTAAATTTTGTTTTTGCTGGAGTTCTGACTTGGATGGAAACCTCGTTCTCTAGGTGTGGCTGAGACCAGGATTGTGTGAGGAATTGGGTAACTGGGGCATGAAAGTGTGGAAGGCGACTGGCTGCCAAAGGGACTGGGACCAAGCAGAGTGATGGAGGATGGAGACAGGGGTGTTGTGAAAATCCACACGTGCTTGAAGCAGTTGGTTACTATGGGCATGTGCAACACCACATCCACCAGTGAGGAAATGAATCCTGCCCTCACAGCAAGGCTTTCAGGCAGTAAATAACAGTGTGCCACACCTTTCTGGGTGAAGGAGGGAGAAAATATCCAATATCTGGGCGAGAGTTTCTCTAGGGGAAAGAGTAAGCGTTGTGTAATGGGAGATGGTGTCAAAATGTATGGGCCTGTGCAGACAGCACTATGGTGGAACAGGTAACTTTGCCTTTTTTCCTGATTTTTCCATTTCTGGTTTTGGAACCTTAATGTTTTTCCATATGGCTTTATTGAATACTATATATATTATATTATATTATATTATATTATATTATATTAATAGTATAATAGAATATATATGTTGGATATAATATACATGCATAAATAAATAAGCTATGGTGAAGCCAAGGCTGCCAAGAGAAGTTTAGTAGACTTTAAAGCAAATTACCTTACATTTTTGTTGGGTTTTCAGTTAGATTGAACTAGCAACATTGTAAAAAGGGACCTTTCCATCTTCTTAAAATATATCCCTCAAGATTATTCCAAGTTACCACAAACAGGTTGTGTTGGGAATGAGTTCATGTTCTTAAAGTTCCTTCAGTAATCCATGCAAATTAATTTTAGTCTGTGGGTTTTTTTCTTCTGCTGGTTACTGCAAGTTTTTCATGCCATAGGATCATTTGTTGGTTTTGCACATTGTTCTTTTTGTTTCCTTATGGAAAGCATAAGACTGAAAAATGTGCTATCTTGTTCTCTGTTTCCAAGTTGAATTTGTAATAGCTATTTCTGCACTGTAAAGTAACAGTTGTTTTTTGGTTTTTTTTTTTTTTTTTCTCTGAATGCAAAGTTTGACCACATGTATTCATGGTTAGCTTGAGATAGTTTTTGATTCATGCACAATCCCACTGTCTGACTCCATGTGAGCACCAAGTTCTGTCCACAAGCTCCAGCAGGATCCAGGGCCTAAGTAAAGAAGCAGGTTACAAATACCAGTGCAATGAAATAGCAAAAGACATAACCAAAAAGGGAATAGTATTTGCAAATAAATTTTTAAGTATTTGCCTAACATTATTAAATACAAAAATCTGGAAAAATTAACTGCTATGGTTATCTGGCAAGGGAGAAAAATTGCCAATAGTCACTACCAGTTAAGCTTGGAATTAGTTAGTCATAGCAGACTGAAGGGTAAAGAAATTAAAAGTACCTCTATGAAATGCCAAAAATAACTGCAGATAAAACAAAGTTAATTTTTTTCACTTTTTCTGGCCTTCTTGCCCCTCCCCATCTGGTATTAATTTTGATTTGATTTTAAATAATCTTTAAGACATCAAGGGCATTAGGGCTTTGTAGCTTTAGAGGACTAGGTCTGCTTTTCACATTGAAGTGAAAAGGGTATACCTTTGAAGTCCACTCGTGGTTCAGAAAGGAATACCCCCAACCTTTTTTAGAGGGAGTGAACCTCAGATGGTTTTAAATTTTGGCTTGATAGGTGAAGTTCAAAAATGTTTTGGAGCAGTTTTGTTTCCTCTTGAGCTTTGTGTCAGCCTTGAGGGGGATGTTTCTGACTCAGAGATAGATGGAAAGACGTATTTAACAAGTGGAAGATTTAAATTAAATTCTTGCTCCCACCCAATTCCACACTACACTGTCTGGATTGCTCTGCATGTTGCCAGCTCCTTAATTGCTGTCAAAGCTCCTATTACTTCTCACAGAGCAGAATGTGGAAGGTCATAACCAAGAGACTATTTTTATGCTGGACAAACTTTCTTCCTATGGCTTCTCACTTGTGCTTAAAAGAGTAAGAAGTATTGCCAATCTTATGGCATACTGTGACAGCAACATGGTAGCATGCTTTGCTGCTGAACAAGGCTTCATTTTGAAGATTGCCTGAATAATGAATGGATTTGGCATTCCTCTGTGCTATGGTGCTCACTCTCATAGCAGGAGAGAGTTTAAAGTTTAATTCTCCCTTTGTTTGAAGCTGCTTGAGCTGGTCTGTAGGAAGATGCCAGTGCCCAGCTGATCAGCAACTGTGTACAAGGCAGCAGCAGTTCTGGTCATCTTTATAGGGCCTGCAGGCACTCAACTGCAAGAAGAGCCCCTTCCCTGATGAGATCTGGCATGTGTCTGGTGTGTCACTCCTCAGGGGGGGTGGCAGGAGCTCCGGTGGGTGCTCAGGCTCCAAGTGCTGCTGCCAGCGTGGCCAGGTGGGTGTAGAGGGCACAGAGAGCGAGAGGGAGGTGACACGGTGACCTGCTGCAGACCACGGCTCTTCAGCTGCTCTGTGTTTTGGTTACTGGGGGGGGAAGCTGTGAGTTTACTTTTCCTTCTGAGGGCAGCTTGGGAGGTCCAGACTGATCTAAACTGGGAGCCCTTCAGCCGATACAGCCAGAGCAGCTCTCAGGGTGTGCCGAGCCCCAGTGGTGCCAATGCTCCGGACACGGGGGCAGCAGGGACAGGCACTACTGTGGGGACATCTGTGACACGGAGGGTCAGTGACATGGGCCTCTCTCCTGTACAGCACAAGTCATCTTTTGGAGCTTTTCCTGGAATATTGCCACCTTACCTGGTCAAATTTTAATTTCATATCACAATTTTTTTGCATTTTTTAAAATACAATGGAAAATATGAAACCAGAACAGTGTCTCTGCTTTGACAGAGTGCTGTGGGATTAGATGGTAACTGTGGGGTCTGCCTTTTGGGGAGTTTTACTGTTTGTTCATAAGTATTACTGTGAATTAATTTGATGTAGTGCAAAGCTATGAAGTTCTTTACAGTAATAAAAGAAAATGATTTAACAAGAATAACATATATTAAACCTATCATATCTTTGCTATGGTTAAGAATGCTGTATCATTAATATTCTATATGTAGCAGGTAGTTTTATGAGGAAGGGAAATATTGTAAGATTAACAATTCCTTTGTCTAACTTTGTG
The DNA here is from genome assembly GCF_001522545.3 of Parus major. NCBI lineage: Eukaryota > Metazoa > Chordata > Aves > Passeriformes > Paridae > Parus > Parus major. Next base: position 55,056,475 of record NC_031771.1, read on the forward strand.
AAACAATATTAATTTCTTTGCATGAAAGAAAACATGTCACTGTTGATTTATAGCCTTTGGTCAAATACCTGCATAAAGTTTGATCCATCTGTTAGATTATACAAATTTCTGGAAAGATTAATTGAAGCATGTATCTTGTTGAGGTTTTTCCTTGTCTATGTGTCTGTCAAATAGATAATTATAACGATTAAATTTGTCAGAGAAAAGGAATTCCAACCAGATGTGTGAATGTTTTGTGCTGTTATAGCAATTAAATTCTTCAGTTGAGGCTACAACTTTAGGAAGCATTGAATTTATTAGACTTAATAAAAAGGGGGTGTTTCCATGAAACCACCCATGAGATTTTACAGCAATGAAAATATTTAAGATATTTGTTATGTTTCCTTAGGATAGTTTTATTTTTTTCCCCTCAATGTTTCTTTCAGCACATGTAGAAATACAGTGCTTTGAAGGAAGAATTGTTCACCTGCTTTTGGTAATCACATGTTCAGATGGGTAATGTCAGGCCTGTCATACCAAATACGTTATACAGTGGTAAGTTTATGGATTGAATTGCTGTATTTATTTAGGAAGCAATAAAGTCCTTAACTAATAGCAGAATATGAAACTATAAGAATCTCATGGACTCCCATACCCTGTGAGAAGCAGATGGGCCTCAGATTCTTTGCATAAAGGCTGATTTAAATTTCTCAGAAAATGTTGAATACATCCTGAGCTTTCTACCCTGACCTAATTTACAGATCAGATAACCATTAGAGCATATTGGTTCTAAGTGAGGCCAGAGAAAGTTCTCTTAAGTAAGAGATACAACATTTAAAACCTTAGGTGTATAATTGTACGATTTACAGTGTTTTCCTGGGGAAATTCAGTATGGATGTACCTGTGGACATTGAGAAGAAGGAACTTAATGTGTGGACTCTGGGAGCCAAATAGTTTTTGACCTACCACCATGTGAATTTCACTTTTGTCTTCAGTAAGAGAAAACATCCCAGATGTGCTCTCGTGTCTCAAGTAGAACGATGGCTGCCAGTTAAGATTGCTTTTGTTCAAGCTTTGCTTCTTTATGTAATCAGAAGTACATCTTTATATTTACTTTCTATGGGTAAGAATATCATGCTAAAAGGAGTTTTATGTATTAATGCAATTAAAAAGGGTAAAAGATGACTTTGTCAAATAGCAAGAAGATAAGGAAATAAAACACACTGATAAACATACTTATGGAACTGGCCCCAACTAAATTTCAGAGAAAGAACTAAAACAACATGTGTAAACACAACAGATTGTTAGGTGTCTTCACAGGATACATTCATAGGATAAATATCAACAAAAATAGGTTTAAAAATAGATTATTAACTTGGTTATTGTCATCTACAAATAGTTTGCTTATGTTTGTGTCTGTGCAAACTAGCAGAATTTTAGACCACTGATCCAAACACTGTAACTCCTGAATCCTTATAGAATACATGATCCTGCTGTTTGAATGCTCAGAAAACTGGAGGAGGAAAATATTTATTACTTTTACTGTAATTCAGCACTGGGAATGGAATATTGTTTTGTCTTACAACTGCTTTTCATCAAAATGACTTAAAATCCTGTAGCTATATCCTTTTAAGGGAAGTGCTCTTCTGGGGACTTGTTTTGCCCAAGTTTCTTTCAGCAATAGGGCAACTCCACCTTTAATAGTTTAATTGTTTGTTGTAATCTATTAATCTTTATTGAACTCCGTATCAGTGATATGTGTCACCCAATATTTATCTTGTGCTTGAGTATGCACGATAACGATAACAACAATTCCTAGATATTATTTTATTATTATATAGAATTCAGGGGTTGGAAGTCCATTTGCTTGTAATTCATGGCATGGTGATATTTAGTCTTCCTGAATAAGCTCTCTCTGAACTGCTCAATGATATTTCTGGATAGAGGAACAGAATTGTGGTCAATTGGGTTTTGCAGTTAACTTGAGAAACATTCAACTTCTGATAGAAGAGTAACTAGATTATTTAAAAGTACATAACAGTGCATTTAAGACAAATGGGTTATTTTTAGTTCTGTCTATCATAAGGAATTTTACATGACAGCTGGCTGATGAGGCATAAATTGGCATTCTTCAGTGTAACTGAGACGACCCACCCTTGCTTCCAGTCTTTGCAGTCCCTCTGTTAATCTGACAGCTCAACAAAGGTGACTGGTGTCTTTGGCACTAAAATGAGTTCAGGTGATCTAAGCCAAACAGCTGTGTGTTTTCGGCCATGAACATCTGGCACTCATCGTGGTATGTATTGTTGTACGTTTTGTTTTACATGTGCCAATACTGCCTTTAAGCTACTACAAGGCCAAAGTTTATTTTGGCTGAGAAGTCAGCTATTTAGAATACACAATAAAATCAGATTGCTTGTTTCTCGCCAAGCTCCTACAGCTGTTTTGATAAGTTATAGAGCAAAGAGGAAAACCTAGACATGACTGTAACTGGAAGATGGATACTTCGGTGCATCTGCAGCAGGCTTGCAGCTTGGGTGGTTGCAGGTCATATATATAAAGGAAAAGAGATTGTTTCAAACTGGTATCCATCATTAATAGTAACTTAGGACAAATATTAATATTAGTGAAATCAAAGCTCCTTGAATTTTGAATGGGGTAGTTACATGTAATAAACTACTTAACACATGATGAATAGCTTTAAATGGTAGCCTCTTAGCAAATAAATGTCCATTAAATAAATTTCTGGATCTTTTTAATCACCAGAACCAGTTTTTAAAATTCAGTATATGGACATGAAGCCACTGATGGCAATAAGAGTAAACTGCTTAAAATGTGGAAAATTTTCCTGAGTGATACACATGTGACAGAAAGATGATTCTGTGATATTCTTTCATTATAATGAATATTTCATTCTAAATAATTTGTAACCACAATAGCTTCTCTAATAGGGCAGGAGAAGATACGTTCTTACAATAAGTGAGAATCTCTATCAAGAGGATAAATTTATGCAACTTCAATCAACTAGTTAAACCTTAAGTTTAAATATAATTCCTGAAAGAAAAAAGCTGAATTACAAGAGGTCTGTTAGTGGGTCACGAAGCAGGAACTATTCCAGTCTGTTCTGGAAATCAACATTTAATATCTGGGTATGAATTTAGTCAGTGGTCTGCAATGGAAACTTCAGGTGGTAAATTCCCTCATTCACTTTCACATATTCATCACAAATTACAGAACTTCTCAGTTCTGTGTGAGATACAAAACAGAACCAGTCCCTTGCTCATTCAGTTTAGTGCCTAAAGGTAGAAAGAGAATATGTACTGGGAAACACACTGGAAGGATTAATTTTCAAGTTACATATTTGGGAAGAAGAAGTTGGAATTAATTCAGAAGTGAAGGTGGTATTTATGATAAACTTCATCTTTGTTTCCGTCTTACAACATGTGTCAAACTGTCCATTGGAGCCATTTCAGTCATAGGCCCTACAGGACCTGCTGTCTTTGGGCATCATCTAAGACAAAAAAAAGATAATTTAGCACAGTACAGAAACTGCTCTCTGTTAAATGTAGCAAGGAAAAATTAGTTTGCAGCAGAAATATTTTAAAGTGGATTCTGCCATGTCTAATTGGAAGTTCAGCTAAACTCATGACAGTGTGGAAAAATGCCACAGTCAGAAATGGGGCAGTTAGAAGATATTGCTCTCTGGGCAAAGGAATGAGGTGATTGTCAAGTGGTGCCTTGAAGGTAAAAGGAAGCTCTGTTTTTGGTGGAAATACTTGACATACAGGTGTTAAGAGAAAACAGTAGTGGGTATTTGTGTTAAATGGATTGCAAGGGAGAGGCATGGGAAAGTTTTGTGTGTTTTAAGTGACTCTGCATCGTACTTATACTTTCAGAGTTGCTATCCTGCCTTTTGGGTAAATAATGTTTAGAAAATATTTATAACATATACAGTCAACTTGGTGTTTAGGCCTTTCAGAACCTAGTTAAAAAAAGGGAAGTAGCAGTAGTGTTAACATAGTTCAACTCTTGTGTATTTAAATTGTAAACTCATGGAGGAAGAATTGTACAGGGATATGTTTGCACAGTGCTTGACACAGTGGGTTCCTGGCTTCTGTATCTTATTATACTGCAAAGAACAAATAAGAAGCATAACTACATTACAGTCACTATATTTTAGAATTATAGTTCAGACAGTAGTTAGTGATCAAACCAGTGGTAAAATGGGATTTCAGTCTGGTTTTGCACATGTATAATTTGCAATTAAATTCTCAAACAAGCCAGGAGAACTATAGCTGTAGGGGGAGCAGATGATCAGACTTCAGAGGCTAGACAGTTAGTGGAAGGAAAAGTGGGCTCTGGGGTTTCCTTTGTTTTACCCATATATATATCTGCAGCCCATACAGATGCAAAATTGCTTTAGTTTGGCCAGCTACTGACTCCCTCTTCTCTCCCTCTCTTGGCACATGACCTCCTTCTACTTATAGAAACTACATCTGCACAGCCTGTAGCATATAGCACTAATACTAGTGTTACTCTAGCCTGGTCATCTCTGCATTTATTCTCTTCACTACCTGCAGGTAGCCTTCATCACTGGAAGTAAAGGCTTTGTTAAGCGATTTTGGGTGTCATTACACTCAGGTATGGGTTAACAGTGTATTTCCCTGTCCAGCAAAAGTGTGGTGTGTTTGTTTGTTAATGATGCAATGAGGAGATGAAGTCTTGGTGAGGTGGGGCAATGAAATCACAAAACTTTTTCACAATCTTCCTGTTCTTCCATGTAAGTAACAGGGATGGGTACATGCATTCTTGATGCTGGAGGGAGCTGAATGTGTCGTCATCATCATCATCATCACAATAACAACAACAACAACAACAATAGTAGTAATCGTAGTAGTAGTAGTAGTAGTAGTATCCCTTTGATCTTCCTGGGCAGCTTTGTTAAAATAAAACTTCTTTCCCTAAGGAATCAAGAGATCTTGTCTGTGCTGTTCTGCCTGCTCTGCTCAAGTGGCAATCCCATTAACTGCCCACAGGAGGAGAGCAAAAACCAGTAGAGATGAAACCCAGTGTGCATGTGAAAGGGGAGAATTTTGCTTAAGGCATCTGAAGTATCTCGGGAAGCTTAAGATTAAAGTTCTTTTTGTGTTTGGAGTGCAGCTGTGGAATATCTGACCTCAGGCTCAATGGAAACCAGGGACTTTTACCTTCATCATTTGATGGTATAAAGTTTCAAGAACCTTGATTCTGCACTGCTAAAATGAGATGCAATGGATGCTCCCTCTAGCTTTTTAGCTGAAGTAGCTGGAGGGCATAAACTCAAGAATTTTTCTTGTTTTATTGGATGAGTGAGACTGACACTGGCTTTACATGCAGATGAATTTTAAGTATCAGTTCTTAAAATTCTGTTTTCCCAAGAAGCCTGCAAAAGGAGTATTAGCACCTGGCAGCTGAGATTGCTGCCCTTCTAGATGACTTGTTCAGTTTTCTTTATGCTTTCCCTGCTCATCTGCAGTTTCTGTACCTTCTTGTCTGATACTGGAATTGCAATGTTTCTGTCACAGAGGTCATTCTTCTGCTCAGGGTCAGGCTACACCTAAAACAGTGATGTCCATGTCCAGCACTTTTTTCCCTGAAGTCAAATACAAAGAAAAATGTGTTTAATAACACATGAGGAACTGCAGTCAGCACGTCTTACTCTGCAGATGCCAATGATTGCCCTTGCTTACAGGCACAGGCTAAATCCTCACACTGTAATTCCTCTTGTATCCATATTTATGCTCATATCACTCCCACCACAATGATTTACATTACTGGGACTATAATTTTCAGAGGAGAGCAAAAAAATGTTTCTCCATCTCAGTGAGATAAGCAGCCTGAAGAGACACATTTTACTAGATAAGGACAAACTTAAAAAAAAAAGTTCTCATGGTATTTAATTTTCAGCTTTGCTTTGCTTTTTTTTGTAGCAACCATGCAGAGGTGATATTAACTGATAAACTGCCTAAAAAATGGCTATATTCTCTGAGTCTCATGTAAAATATGGACTCTGTATGAGCACAATCAACACTGGAACCCTCTGTGTGGAAGGGTACAAAATCCTTCTGCAATGACTCAGTATCCCAAATACTGCGCAGAATTCTTGTAAAAACATTCTGTGCTGTTTGAAAACAAAAGTCAGTCCCCACATCTCTCTAAACAGGTTGATGTCTTTTCCTAAGCAACTGAATGAAGAATTAATTTTGTCTAATTTGAAATCTGTTCAGATATCATCACTCTCAAGGTTCAGCTCACTCTTGAACACTGCTAGGTTCATGTTTCAAGAGTATGGTAAAAGGGCAGGGAAAAAATCAGTGAAAACATAAAGCAAAGAAAGGTAATGGAGTGCTTCTCTCTAAACAAAATAAATACAGAGGTTGAGAGTGATAAAGAAATAGGGTTAAAAATGGCAGATATTTGTATGTAAATGTCTGCACTCTCTGTGTTATATGGGCAATCACCATTCTGGGTCTAAACCAGTTTCCTTATCCATGGAGGACAAGTTTCCATTTAATGGCACAGCTAAGCTAAATTGCCCTTAGCATAATAAGAGAGGAAGAAAAGAAAAATTTTTAAGGCTTTGATCTCTCTTACTACCAATGTTCACTAGGAGGATTTTTCACAAACTTTTCAGCTTGGAAAAACTTTTCCATCTCTTATCATAAATTTACTTCTTCGGTGTTCCAACTGAACTGCTGCTGCATGTCAAAGTCTGGCTGATTAAGGTAGTGTAGTACCAGCTCTCAACTCTTTAGAATCTATCTTTTTTGCCCATTTCTCACCTCTCCTTAGTGCATAATGTGTTATAGGGTGACTCTAGCGCTAATTGTTAAATTTCATTGGTTAAAAAAAGTAATTGGAAAGTATGTTTGTCTTGCTTTCTTGCAATATGTTGCTTGTATTCCTTACTTGCAAAAAATATATGACTTGTTGCTTGAGTTTTCTACAGTGTAGATAAATCCAAAGGACTGGCTGGGAACAGCAGAAAGATGGAAAGTTTGTTCTGCTTTCAACTGAGCATTTCTCTGAACTTTGTTTTGCTTTGCACTGTGGGATCCTTTTTCTGTTCAGATGCACAGCCAGGGAAATGTGAAGTGGGGAAGTTCTTGCAAAGAAGATTGGAGAACCCAGGGAATGGTGCTTAAATGAATGCACTCGATTCCTCTCTCAAAGAGTATTATAATTTCTGGTTCTTAATAATCGCTTCATTTTGTAGATCCAACTAACTAAGCAGAATCATTACTTTGTGTCCACATCTACTGCTTCTCTACCTGCGTCAGCCTGTCAGGACAGAATGACAGAAATTATGCTTTTTGACTCACAGCATCAAAATCTTGTAAGGTTCATTAATCTTTTCATCCTGAATCCACAGGTTTTACTTTCATGATGTATTTTAACTGACTTGTAATATCACAGCACCCTCTCTCTGCATGGATCCTGATACTATAATCCTCTAACGGTATTTGGGGGCAATGGTGTTCTGATTAGCTTCCAGTGGTGATTAATCCTTTTTTCCCACCAGTGACAGCTGTTTATATCATTGGTAGTGCTCTCAAGCCTGGCCAGCCTTTTCTTATCAGTCAAGTCCTTTTTCAACACCTGGACCTGGCAATGGATTTCATGCCTCAATGCCTAAGAGCTATTTTAGAGCCATTAACCACACCGGTGCTTGCAAGTAAATGTTACATTCTCCAAGCAGCATCCTGCTTCCCAGTCCCTGTGTTCTTCTTCTTTCCTATCCTCTCCCTGTCCTTATCTTCTCAAATTATTTTAAAGTAAATCTGTGAGTCAGACTAGCCTAGGATATATAGGAGTCAGTCCTACCTTTACAGTTTCCACTCATAATTTACTTCCACTAGAAAAAAAAGCCTAAAAGGAAATAAAAATAGTTTTCACTGTACTGGGTCTGCCTTCTCTTGGCACTGTCGCAGCCTGGGAATTTGGGAATTTAACAATGCTGTACGTGGAGTTGGCCAGTAGGTGTCAAAATAACCTGTCATTTGTACAACTGCAGTGTGACACCGATGGCTGAGTGATCTTTTCTCTTGTGTAGCGTTTATGAAGAGTGGGCTCAGCGAGGTTCATGTGTCCTTACCCAGCAATGGAGCTGATGTCGTGGCAATTTATCAGGAGTGTGGCAATGCTGTAACTGATTGTTTTACAGATGCTGTGTCAAATCCAGTGAAACCAGTAGATACTGGACTTTTACTCAGGCTTGTAATGCTGCAGAAAGCCATGCTCTCCTCTGACTGACCTTCCCTCTCCCCCAGTAAAACTTAGCAAACTGGGTGCATACTTTCTAGAAGTCAGCATATAGTGCCATAAATTGAGATGAAAGCTTCATTTTCCTGGCTTCTTGGCTTTGTTTTCTGCCCTTTTATCCCACCATATTTGACCTTAAACCTGATTTTTCTGAATGTTTTGACCTGAGAGCAGACCTGATGAGTTTTGCCCTCAGGGGTGCGTGGTGGCTTCTGCTGACATTAGCATTCAACACAGCTCTGTGAAGTGAAATAGTTCAGCCCCTGCACTTGGTGTGTCTCTGAAAAGTTAGGGAACCCCTGTACATACTCAGGGCTTTTGGATTATAAACAACTCTCATGTTCTTTGAGAACTTTAATTTCAAAGACAGAAAAATAATTGATGTTTTTGTAGAGTTTTCAAAATCAACAGCTTGTGTAACATTCACATGTGTGTTTATTCTTTTCAGCCTGAAATTTTCCTGCTTGTTAATTCATATAGGAGCATTCTGTGGTGACAGTTTATCAGGATGAATGTAGGCAGAGGTTTGCTGCCTTAAAACTCCATGTGCTTCTACAATTCTAGTTTAGTATTTTGAAGGAAACCACTCAGCTGAGTGTATAATTGGAGATTTTATGAACCAGTTTTTTGTGTTTCAGTTTTCTGATGAAACAAAGTAAAAAAATAAGCAATGAGCAGATTTAATCACTTGGGAATGGAGTTTTTCTGATTTTCTAGTTTCCTCAAAATGCTGTATGTGTTCACTCTTTGATCCTACAAAGGAGCCTGCACCTCTGACACAGGATTGCCTGGTGCTTGGTGCCGCTCAGATGGGCAATTAGTTGAGCCATTAAATTAGATTATCAGCCACTTCAATTGGTTGAAATCTCTTGGTTCCTCGCCTGTCAGTGTGCCACACTGGCAGAAATGTGACACTGAAACATCTCACCCAGCAGTGGGCAATTTGTCAATAGGGCTGATTATTGTTGATCTGACCTAGGCCAGCCCTCCAGCTTCCATGTGCACGGCTCATCACACTGTGGCTTCCTCCTTACTGCTTATGTTTATGGGTGATTGTGGTGGAAAGTCTGAGCTCAGATAGAATGAGATCAAAACCAATAGGAAATATGAAAGCATGTGGGGAAGATCAACTCTAACTGAGTCCAGAAAGGGCCTTGGATAGGAAGTGAGCTGAAGCACAAAGGCCAGTCAAAGGGAGCCTCTTCAACTGAGCAGAATCACCAAGCAGGGTTTGGTTTGACACAGAAGGCTCTTATGGAGGGTATCTCTGAACCATCACACATCTGGGAGACCTGTGTGTACCTTGACCTTTTGGGAAAATATAATTTATTTTAGTAAGATTTTAAAATGTAATATAGTGTAAATTGACTCCTGCCCTTTCAGCTTTCACTTATTTCAGAAGAGTTTCTGATCCTTAATGCCACACTATAGTAACAATAAAAACAGTTTTTTTAATGCCTTATAGTAGCTGCCAGTAATAACACTGGTCTATAATGAAGCCAACAAATACTGAAGTTTGAACAATTTGTAAAGTCAGTAGAAAATGTGTAACCACATACTCAGGCAAATAGGCTTTTCTTACATAATAATCTTATAAAAAGCAGATGCAATTTCAAAGCAATTAAAAATATGTGTTGCATAGTAGAATATGCTTGTTTCAAAAATCATCTCTTACAAAGCCCATGGCTACATGTTGACTGCCTCTGCCTCCTCCTTTTTCTCAGCAAGATTATTTTCTGCCTTGCCCCTAGCCCCCCATCGAAGGTGCACACCACCCACCACGATCATGCTCCATTAAGCTCTTGTGCTAAACAAAGAAGTTCTATGGAGTTTTCATTTATCAACTTTCCCCCAAAGTGCTTTTTGCATTTCATCAGGGATTTGCAAAACTATTCAGAGCCTCAGAAACCCAGCACTGGAGCACCATGATCGATGGGAGAGGAATTCAATAACCACCCAATGCTGTTGAGCAGTCAGGGGTAGTCAATTGGGATGGGAAGTGAAGGAACAGGAGACAATGAGCCAAGGTAGTTGATTAGGTCCTCACTGGAAATGGGCTGGGATTTTTAAGTGCTCTTGGCAGTTAGAGCCTCACTTTTAAGCCTCATTAAAAAAAGTTTTCAAGAAACTTGAACATGCTGATGGGTATTGGTTTAGGCCCATCCCAAGTAGGTATTTTATCTTGCAAAGGTATCTGGCTGCAAAAATATTTCATTAATATATCAAATATATTTATATACATTGATTTTATAGAAATTATTTTTCCATAGATGGACAGTTTTAGACGCACACATAAAACTGTAGACAAGATAGATAGGACTGCTTCAAGACAGAGTGGTGCCCTGGAACACAAATCCTTGTTATCTGGATTTATTTTAGTGCTCTCTGTCTGAGTACAATTGCAGTTTTGCATTGTTTATCTTAGCTATCCTGTAAATGAAAATAGAAATGCCTCCACAGGCAACATTGCCCCTTCTCTCCTTCAGAGCCACGACTGGTGTAGCGTGGTGTGATCTTTGAATCCCGGAATAAGAGAGTTTGCTTTTGCAAACAGCTTTGGAGTGTGTCAGTCTGAGCTCCTTTATTCTACACTGTAGATGTCTGGAAAATCGCTGCGTCTCCTCAGCTGGGTATTCTCATTGCTTAGCACATTCCCTGCAGCCCCCGACAGAACCGTTTCTGTGGGAACAGGGGAATGGCCAAAGCACACGATGTTCTGGCAGATCCCAGCTGGCAGGCCGCCCTCTGGGGTCACAGCTAGTCAGACGTGGCGTGGGTTGCTTTAAATCAGACCACAGGCAAGCTCGAAGGACCGAGGAATTTTTTGCTGTATCCACTTACCCCCAGCAGATACTGGGGCAGCTGAGGTTAGAGGCCAGCACAATGCTGCTTAGCAATTTAGAGGTGGAACATTGATCACTGATTTCCATCAAGAATTAAATGGCACATTCAGTTTATTGACAGAAGAGGCTATGTAAAAACATGCTGTCTTGTACATGAGACAGAAAATCATAATACTTAAAGCATTAATTTATTCTACAGTTTCTAGCACAGAAACAAGGGGCTGACAGCAATATTGTTCACAGACCTACTTAACTAGAGTTAAATGGGACTGTTCTTGTGGCTGGCCATGAGTAACGATGAAGGCACTATAATTAGAAGTTGAATTGCTTCTGAATATCATAACCAGGATTGAGGTCCTCTTAAGCTAGTTTATTTATAAACATGGAGTAAAAAATTCCATTTCTGAGCATTTAATGGTAAAAAAGGACAAGACATGACATGGAGAAATAATCCAACAAAAAGTGGAATAACTAAGTGAATGTAATTGCATGAATGAAAGAGTTGGTCCTCCCAGACCTATTTTAATATGCTTTTTCACTCACAGCTGAAATTGTAATCCCATTGAACAACCCATAACTGTGTTTTAAAAATGGTTGTATGCTGTATTTAGACAAATTCCTGCTGGAATGAAGACTGCAGAATTTCATTAAATTTTTCTTCATTACAGTAATTCTCATGCAGACTATATTTTTCTTATGTTACAAAAAGTTAATTGCATTTATTATTTAATTATTAAGCTGCCATGATTTTTAATGTCTCTTAACTTTCTTTGACTTGTTTAGTTTAGTTGTGTTTTAATCACTACCCTAGTCAAGTGGTGCAGAATAAATAGTAGATAACTGTGATGAATGAAGCTGTGTATCACAGAAAACAGGTGTCTGATCAAGCTTCTGCTGAAATCCAGGAATAGATTCCTATTGACCTTTGTAAAAACAAAAAGAGATATGATGTTTCAATTCAAGTTGCAAGCTTTATGAAAAATTAGGTTGGGTAGTTAAACACATTGAAACCCCCAGGCACGAGGCACATTAATACTATAATTTTTACACTGAAAGGGGTTATAAATGGAAGTTTTATTTTTCTGAGAATAGAAATATTATGATTATATAATATATATTATAATAGATGTATATATATTATAACGTATATGTATATATTATAATAGATGTATATATATTTTATATATATAAAAATATATATTATATCATATCTTATATCTTATGTATTATATATATAATTGATTATTAATAACTTGGGAAGTTCTGTGTAGTCTTCTGAAGGACAAAATAAATTATGACAGATTATTTGTAGATGAGGTATAACTGTATGGCATACCATAACAGTGCCATATGACAGTGAATTATATATTGATTTGATACTTATTTCTTAAAAATACCATAGCAGTTCTCAGACAATAATTCTATATGATAGAAAGAGAAAAGAAATAAAAAGAGAGGCTCCACTTTCTCTGCAGTCTAGGAACACTGTTTACAGAATGACAGAATTCAGTACTAATTATTTTCAATGTAATGAATTTGACTCTTTAATACACAGCTGATAAAATTATTCTTTCCAACAAATTTGTGTGGGTTGCAATATGAAGGTGTTATGGAAGGTATGGAAACTAAAAGAGACAGGGCATAAGCAGAAGATTGAGTGTTTGGATTCTTTGTTGAAAGTCAGAAAGAAAAGGAGGAAGATGTGTTGAATGCCAAATCAAAACACAAATATCAAAGGAAGACTGGCTGTAATGAGAATCATGACAAAGAGATGAAAGTTGAGGGACTGTAAAGGTGAAATAAGAACATCTGGATTCAGCTAGGAGGTGTGCTTCACTGTATCTGGAAGGATGAAATTTCAAGGGAGAGGTCACACTGGACTGAGTGAAGAATGAGGTCAGTGGGGAAGAATTCAGAATGACTGTTCATGGCAACTGTTGAAAAGGCAGAATAGAAGGATGGAAGCCAGAATGGGTTTTGTGCATTTCTTCTTCAAACACTGAAGGAGAGTAAGGCACATTTCTGCCAGAAGTGTGAGGAAACTAATGAGAATGAGAGGTTAAGGAAAGGCAGGGAGAGTAACAGGGCAGCAAGAAGAATGTACTGGATCACTGTCTGATGGTGAGAGTTAGACAGGCAGTAACAAGTCCCAGAGTTACTGGGGTAAAGGAGGAATAAATTTAATATCAATAGCCTTTCTTTCAAAAGTGCTCTAATTTCTCTAGTGGCTTTGCTTTATAGCACTGCTGATAGCCTCGTGCCTCCCTGATATCACAGACAAACCAATGCACAGGCCGTAGCCTCCTCTCCTGTTATGCACACAATGTAGAGTGTGTTCCAGTGCTGTGTCCAACAGTGATGTTAAAAAAGGGATCTGCTTTTTATTTTCAAGGACTTGGGCTTTCAAGACTTTGGACTGAGTGCCAAAAACAATTAATCAGGAACGCTTTACAACTCAGCAATACAAAACCTGTTAGGATACAGACACCCACAAGACAGAGCTTGGGGAGGAAATATGTAAAGCACTGGTTGACCTCAGCATGATTAATGGTTTTTAGCACATTGAACTCTGTTGCTTACAATGTGAGTTTTACCCTGGCTCACCCATAGTTGTTTATTTTTATTTTTTTGAAGGAGATGGAACCTCTGTTTGTAAAACTTTCATTCATATAGAAGTTAATGACAGTCCACATATAATAGAAAAAATATTTACATTGGGACACAATTGTCCCAGATAATTCTATTTCTCAGCAGTTTGTTCCCTTTAAAAGCAGGCTTTAAAAATTACAGACCTTGCAGTGTTTGTGTCAATCATCTCTGTCATGAAAGGATCATATGAAGCTCAGTTACTGGACTAAAGCACTGAGTAAGATCTCTTCCATAACCACAAAGTCACCCGAGTCCCAGCTCCTTGGATTAGTAATATCCTGAGTTGGAAGGGACCCCTTAGGATCAGTGAATCCAAATCCAGTCTTCACACAGAGCAATCTTGAACTTAAACTATTTGTCTAAGAACATCACCCAACCACTTCACGGACACTGGCAGCAGCTCCAAGGTGGAGACTCATCATCTCACCTAATCCCAGCATTCTTGTACTTAGTATTGCCAAATTGTGACACACAGGGCATCATTTCCAGTTACAGACAGGGCTCTACCTTCTACTGCAGCAGGTTGTGTTGGTCTCTGCACACAGTGAGTGGGATCTGTGACAATGTGCTGTAGCTGAAATGAAGAGGGTGAGCCTGTTTTTGCTGGCTGTGGCTGGGATCCTGCTTTCCTCTGTCCTGGGGTGAGGCTGTGCAGCAGCCTGACTGAACAACAACTTCCAGCCTGTGAGCCCAGCACTCTGAGGCTGTCCTGGACCATGGGCCAGCCATGCATTCCAGTGTCTCAGAGCCAGGCATGCCCTGAATAAATTGCAGAGTGCACAGAGCACCACTGCTTACACCTTCTGAGCTGATTGTTGTTGTTGTGACAGGACTCACAAACCCTCAGAGTCAAAGGACTCCTTGCCTTGTCGTAGTTTCAAGAAGGCCAAAGAGATCATAGTTCTTTCAGGGCTTAGCTGGATAGGAAATGTGCTCTCTTTTTTTTTCTGAGCAGTATTGAGAAGGGTGAATAAAACAGGGGACTGTATCAGCTATGAGTCATGTATGGAGTAAATAAGTGAAAAAACTGGAGGGCTGGTTCTCTCCCAAAGGTTTCTACATCAGGTTAAAGAATTAGAGCTCCATCCTTCAAGTCACTACAGTGTCATAGCAGTGAAAACCAGCAGCAGACAAAACTCCACTGTGTTAGAAGTGTGTGCTCCTCTGGGACCAGGGAAAAGGGAGAAAGGTGGCACCTGTTTCATATATATGTACCTTTAACCTGGAGCTACAGCTTTTGTCTGGTTGACCCATTATACAAGCAAAAAGTCCAGACCTGTTTCTGTAAGCTTGTACTATGCATTCATCTCTCAGTAAGACAGTTTCCATATTTCACCCTGGCTCTGACTAGTGTTACTTGTTAATCCTGAGCTAAGTTTAAAAGAATGAACATATTCCACAGGGCTTGAACTTAGTTCAGGTATTAGACTCCAACACTTTACATTTCTTCACATTTGCCTTATATTTTTCATAATTACTTAAGTGCAAGTTCAAAAGATATAAGTTTAAGCTCCTTAACAACAAAGATGTTTTTAGAAACATCACCTAACATTTTGGAAGGTTTTCTGCATTTTTCTTGTGCAGTTCATGCAGCTGAAATCCAGAAAGTGCTTATCCACAGGAATATCCACTTGCTGTTTTGTAGTGGTAAGTCATTCTGACACAGTATTGAAAAATATTAAAATTAATGTACAAAAATTAACTGATAGTTTTCCATGCAGTTAATGCTGCCATCATCATTGTAGCATTTAATATCTGTTTTCTACACAAACCATCCTAACCATACAATTTACATATTAAGAATAATCTAGACAGAAATGGTACTGTACAGAAATATTTATATGTGCCTAGCTGGTCAAGGCCAATGAATAATACTGTGCCTCTTCAGACCTACAGCAAATTGCCTTCACCAACAGCAGGACAAAGAATGCAAAAGACCCCAGATTCCTAAGTTTTATCATATTATCTGCCTTTCTTTCTGAAGATTACTCTTAATTGCATGTTTATGAGGAAACATGAGGTTAATGTTTAAAGAAAACGTGGTGCATGCCGAAGGACCAAAAGGGAATTGGTGAGAAATGGAAACTTCAGGAAGCAAAGAAGATAGTGGAGGTGCTGAAATGAAAGGTCCTGTTTCAGGTGAGGTGATTTCCTGGTGATATCATTGTGCAATGGGATGGGTTTGGGGAGGGTAGAGGAGAGGGTGGGACAGTAACACAGGGCTGATGTCTTGAGGCTCATTTCAGGAGATAGAAGTTGGTTGAGTCACTGCTGGTTTGAGCTCAGACACCAATCAAATATCTAAGTTCTTCCCTTGTCAGTTCTGGAAATAACAATTACATCTCCTTAGTTATATTCTGCTTATCCATTTATTGTTGGAAAACAACAGTATGTAATGGAAAACAAATGAGCTTGTCTAAAGAATAAGGTTATTTTGAGTAGTGTAATTTGAAATAAATATATTTTTCTTGTTTAACTACTTTCAAGACTAAATATTGGGTCTTCTTTTTTTGTTGTTGTTTTTCCCCCATGTATCCAGTAGAAAGTAAGTTTGTTTTGAAACTTTAGTTGAGTTCTGATGTAAAAAAATTCTTATATTTAACAAGTCAAACAACAAACAGTATGAACCATTCAATTGCTGCTTTCTGAAGAAAAGCAGCTGGAGACGTTAAACTTTTTCTTTGAGTTACCTGTGGTGAATGGGATAAAGATGTGATAGATATTATAGGGAAGTGGACATTTTGAATTCTGGAACATCCTTTGTTTTTTGTTACATAAAACCGAGTTTGGTTTCTGGTGTCCATTTTTCAATGGAGGGTGGATACAGTGGCATATAAAGATATGTCTTGGGAGTTAACAGAATGCTGTGGTGACTTGGTACAAATCCTGCCTGATCCTGATTCAAACACAACACTGAAGCAAGAGTAAAAGCAATGCTGTGAGTCTGTTCCCCTGCTCCTTCTGTGTTTCATGGCCTGAAGTTATCCAGATTCAGGGTCTGGGTACTGCTGAACTCCTGCAACAGGGGTAGGCTGCTGGTTGATGCCAGACTCATAATGTTAAGCAAAAGGTGTTTCTCCCAAAAGTCTGATTGTACACCATGGAAACTCATGGAAGTAGATTTCAGCCATAGTTTACAGCTGTAATTTTTCCAAAATACTGGGCTTGCTTTCTTTCTAAGTCTTTCATCTTAAGGTTGGCTACTTTGACTATTAATTCAAAATGAAACTCTAGGCCAGTATGTCTGCTTCTGAAAAAGGGAAAGAAAAAGGAAAATAGCTGAAACCTCAAATAAAGGATTCACTTCCATTACTGAATTTTATAAGGTGATATGTGGCATATAAAAGCCTGTATTGGTAGCGTGGGATCACATGCTTGTGTTTCTGCTCTTTCTCATCTGGAGTGAGCATGGACTATTTGTGTTATGGTTTGGACTGGAGATGGTTTTTCCCTTTCACTTAAATTGGTGACTACAGGATGTGGCAGTTCTAATCACACTGAAAATTGCTGTAATTGTTATCAGGCAATAAACATTCAATATATTTTTGTAAGAAGCAGAGCTTAGTGGAAGTTTTCCAGTATTTGAGAAAATAGCTGGAAGCAAAATGGTAAGGATACAAATTGAATTTGGACTTTAAATACTGAGAAAGTTGGCCTGGCTTATTCTCTTAAGAAACAAGATTACTGTAACACTCAGAGCAACGCAAGACATGTTCTCAGCTAAGGATGAATATGAATGTATTTTTCATATAAAAACACATTGTAAGTACTGCAGGAATGCACACCTGTCATAAGCATAACTGTTGTACAGAAAACAGAACAGGAATGTGAATTAAATGTTCTTACAAAGGACATAATTTTCCTCTTTGGTTCTCTCAGCAGCCATATATGGGCAACTTCTACCAAATGAGCCTGCAATAAAAACTCTGTATTGTGCATTCACCTTAAAGCTATCAAAAGATAATGTCCATATAATTTAGGTGAGTTATTATTTATTACTCTGAAATTATTGTACTTTTTAAAGTACTCTGTATGTGTGGATGGGAGTGAAGATTCTTAACTTGTTAACATTTGATCTCCTGTTATAATTAATCAGATCCAGAATGTAGCTTAAATAATGTGTTTATATAGTGTTGTCTAAGAGTTTTACTTACAGTACTCCTTTGAAACTGTCTGTATTGAATGGGATTAAATATAGGCGCAGTCTTTTTCCTTTTGATAAAACACATTTCCACCGGATATTCCTCTTACTTTATTTTAAGAATTGATGATTTTAGAAAAGGTAAAACAAATTCTGAAATCCTGTAAGTATTTTATCGGCCTAGTAATGTCCATAACTCATTTGCTGGAAACATTGCAGGATGGGAATTAGGTTCTTGGATTATAAAGCTCCCTTTTAAAATAAACAGGAGGAAACATAGGAGAGAGACAGAAGAGCGTAACTTGTTTAACATTTAACAAGCCTCTTGATCCATTTTCTGGACTAGTTGCCATGCTTTTGAAGATAAAAGCAATTACATTAGATATGGGGATAGTTTTCATGCTCTGGTGGTTGAGACAATTTTGGTTCTTCACAGAAGCAGGAATGTGAATACTTGACTCAGTCTCGAGGCTGATTTTTTAAACATTTTTCTGAGTGCATTTGGCAGAAATCCAGATCTTGCTGAAATCAGTGAGAATTGCTCATTGCCTTTAACAGGGCCAGGATGTTTTCTGTGAATGTTCAGGTTTTCAGTCACTAGCCAGCTCCAGTGGAGCTACATTTCACTTTTTTCTTTTTTTTTTTCTTTTTTTTTTTTTTTTTTTACTACTGCATGTTGCCCCATGCCTGGCCCTAAACTGCAAAATGACTCCCAGCAAATTTTCCTTCTGGAAGGTACAGTGTTGATGATAGTATAATGTTGATGATGATGACCCTGGTTAGCTGAAGCACAGCAATATTTTGATGAAAGACTGGGATGAAGTCTGCACAGTTTCTAGGCAGTGGAGTATGTTAGACTGAGTTGGGTCAAAGCCCGCTCTTGTAAATTTTGGCCAACAAATGGGAAGCTTATGCATGGGATCCTAATGTTAGACAAAGAGCCTTGATCAGTATTGGGATATCTGAGATCGATATTAAGTTAATGAAATAACAATTAAATGTAATTGGCAAAGATAATGGATCATGCAGGAAAGATCTGAAATTTCCAGATCTCTAACAGAGTGAGGGTTTGCTTTATGCTGCTCTGCAGAGAAACACACACACACAACTGATGCAAATTCATTCAACTTGATCCTCTGACATGGGCCTGTCTCAAAAATGTCTTGAAGGAAACAATTTACAAAAGTCGGCTCAGAGATAAGGAATGTAACATGTTTTTCAAAGTCTCAGTGGTGCTTATACCTAACTTTATTGCAGACCAGAGAATCTCGAGGTTCTTGATGCCTAATTTATGTCTGAAAAAATGGAGCTGGACACCAAAGTCACCTGTCTACTGATAAGCAAATGTGAAGAGGTGTTTCAGTGTTCCTGTGCATTGCCTGTGCCTGACTTCTGGGCTCTAATCTATGGAGGAAAAATTTTCAAATTCGAAGTAGAGGAAAGAAGCCACCCCAGATATTGAACAAAAGGTGCCAAACAATGGGTTTGAAGAAAGTGACTGAGAGATGAGTTTGTCCATTTGCCTACCAGGCTGTAATTTGGTTCCTGCCTCAGGGCAGGATGTGGGATTCCCAGTTTGGCAGTCTCTAATGAGGTTATGGGTGTTACAGTACTCACCAGGCCCAGGTGACCTGAAAGCAGGTGGGTCACACAGTGTCCTGCCCTCGAAAAATGATCCCAACTTTCCTCCCAGTATGTCCTCTGTTCAGTTTGCCCTCCTACTGCTTTCCATTGGGCTGCAGTCTTTTCAGGGCTGACCTGGAGTTTGTGTGTTTCTCTGTATTACTTTAAGAAAAACAGGTTGAATGAAAAGTGAATTCCATAAATCCTTCCCCTACAATGTATCTTCAGTGGAAAAAAAAAATCTGTCTTCTAGGACTATTCACATACCATCAATCATCACAATGGTTATATTCAGATTTTTATAACTGTGTTGTGCAGTCATCTGGTGGTTGCATATTAGAGCAGTATTTCCCATAAATTTCCACTACTCACAGTATATTCCATAATTTTGGGGGGTTGATTCAAATTGTGAATTTGGTTGCAATCCCATTATTGCAACCAAGTTACTGCAGGCATAAAGAAATAGGGGGTAGTATACAAACCCTCTGAAAAAAAATGGAAGAGTTGCAAAAGTAATTTTAAGCTGTACTGAGTGCAGGAGAATGTAAAATAAATTGGAGGTTTTAACTCAGTTTGACTTTATTTTTTAAGATAAGAGTTCTAGCATGGGCGTCATCTAAGCTATGAGTTTCAAAGCAAATATGTAAAGTTCTGAATATTCTGTTTACATGAAATTGTATATTTAAAATGTAAGCCTCTGCAAAGATGCATATTTTGCCTCTCTTCGTTTCCTCTCAAAATTGGTAAAATGTTTTGGATTAAGCATGTTCAAGCAATTTGTGTCTGCAGAAACTACAGCAGATGCACTCACTGTGTGTTCTAGTTTGCCACGCTGCTGTTCAAATCCCAAACCTGGTGCTGTAAATAGAAGTGGTCTTTTCACCTTCCTCAGTCCCTGTGCAGCTTCCCCGCCGTGTGTTCGCCCCACCACGAACTCTGTTTCAGGACAAAAGGAAAGCTGGGACACCTCTCTGCAAACAGTGTAGGCTTTTCCCATCTCTTTCCTGGATGGCACTGGAATTTCCTGCTCCTGTGGCTCCTGTGGCTATTTTCCTCCTGTGAGGAGTCTCTGCCTGTGCCTTGGACTTCTTGGTTCCTCTGTCCCTTTACCTGTGTGGGACAGGTCTGCGAGGGAAGGCAAAATTCTTCTTTCAAGTGGACACTTTGTTCCAGATAAGGGAGTGAAGGGTGTGAGGTGGCTTAATAAAAAACTCCAGGAGGGGTTTGCTGGAGCCAGGAAAATCCAGCTCCTGCAGACTGGCTCCACTTTCCTCTCACCCCCTCCTGTGAGTAATGTGAGTTGTTTATTTCTTCATAGCCGCCCTTGCAGAGAACAACTGGGCGTTCATTTCTCTTCCCACCTCCTCCTCGCCTCAGCTGCTCCTTTTTCCTTGAAGAAGTGGGGAAAACTGCAAGGGAAAACCCCTTCACTCCCTTTCCCTGCTGGATCACAAGCCAGGGGCAGAACCAGATGCACTGCCTGAGCCCGGGGAAGAATAGGGCGCTGTGATATGTAGGGTAAATGTGTCTCTGGCTGGGGCTTGCAGCCCAGCCCAGCCCAGGAATCATCTTCTCCCAGAGCCTGAGCAGAGGGTTGCATTCTGTTGCTGCTGCCCTTGTGTTTCTGCACAATATCCTACTGCAGATTGCACCTAGGACCAATTTTAAAATGAATTCAAACCTGAACTTCCTCTTCCTTTAATAGTTCTCTCTAGTAATTTCATCCTTCTGTTTTTAGATTTCTTAATAATGACTGAAATAGATGTTTATTTGATAATTTATAGTTTGAAGAGGAATTTGAAAAGAAATGAATCTCTTTACATGGGAAGACACTATGTAATCTTTCAAGACATTCCAAGTTTCCTCAATATTTTGCAGTCTTTTTGCTATTTATTTTGTATCTCTTTTCTTGAAAGTGTTTATTTTGGGAAGGTCAAAACAAAATTCTCCCTATGTCTCTCATCATCTGTAAGATGAATGCACACAGTTGGAACAAGTTCCATTGAAGCTCTCATGCAGAATAAACAAAGTCCTGACCAAAGGCTTGACTCATGATAGATCTTTAATGACTATTGTCATGAAAAAGTATTTAACATATTCTCCACCAAAAGAAGGGTGTAGCTTTGCTGCAGAGTCAGCAACACATGAAAATAGGGGCAAGGAGAGATTCAAAGGGCAAGGCTGATATGAAACTGGTGGGCATTGGAAAGGAGCTGGGAAGCTCTGTGCTCATTAGAGAGGGCGATGTGGGCGTGCTGGGGAGGTCAGGGGTGCCACAGGGAATTCCTGGTGTTCCTGTCAGGCTCTTCAGCTGCAATCAGCCTACAGAAATGGGTGTCACCCTAGGGTGTTGCAGGCATGTGGTGACCCCTTGAGCTCCTGTGGGCTGTGTCCCACCAACTTGTGGTAAAGCAGTTTTGCCTCAAATGTTCACACAGTCTGTGGGGAATCTTGGGGATTGTTTTGGGAAGAGAGGTTTGGTATTTTAATAGATGAAGCTAGAGATGCCTACAAAGTCACTGCACACCCTTAAACAAAGCAGATCTGTTTCCTCTGCCTTTTCTGCTTGTGTGACAGTGAGTGTAACACTTGGCAGTCAACAAACACTGCATGCTGCTCTTGTCATCATGTGGTGGGGCAGGAAAACTGCTGACATGGAAAAGTGCAGACAAAATCAAGCAAAATGGTTCATGGCTTGGAAGGCTCTGTGTCCTGGGGAAAGATTAATCAAAACGGGCCCAGAGAGCTCAGGGATAGTAATATGCATGCATGTTATAGTTACTGGGTGATAGAAAAATATATTTGGGTGAGTTGGGCCAGATTCACAGATGTTATTTTAGGAGGTACATTTATTATTTTTGCTATTAAGAAAAGTCTCTCTTGTAAAAGTCTAATCTCTCTGTTAGTGAGGGGCTAGGAAACCTGCACTGTATAGATTACAGACCCATGGTATTCTCAACAGTCATAAGGAGGACTGAGTAGAAAGTCCAAGAATATTACACTTTTAGACCATTGCTTAGTGAAGAAAAGATGCTATGAGAGCTGTGGGACAAGCTTATCAAAAGGAAATAAAACACTTTGGTCCTTGAAGGGTTCAGGTATCTGAGAGTGGTTCAGACTGTAATCTCATTCCCTGAAGACGTAAAAAATTAAAATTCTCATTTTAATTTTAGTACTACATGTTACTTGATAAATTTTGGAAGGTGTGTTATCTTTCTGTAGTTCTATTTATCTCTGAGATGAAGAAGACAGTGACTGGAATGGTCTTAAAGATTTGATACTATTTAGAAGATTAAGGGACAAAATGTCCTTTTAACCAGTGTGAAAATATACACAGATGATATGAGAGGAAAAAACAGTTTTGACTAAATTTCTAAAGGAATGTATTTAATAAAATCTTTCACTGAGTATGATTAGATATTTTTATTCTAATGAAATTTTTGAACAAGTTGTCCATTTTTACTGAATTTAAGTTCCAATGTTTTCTCAAAACTGTTAAGTTCCTCTTTTGTATACGAAAACTAGTGTTAGGGAAGATATTTGTACATGGATGGACAGAAGATTTTCAGCAGACATATCCTGATCAAGCCCCTGTCATGTGCAGTGCTCAGAAACAAGCACAGTGCCTCCTGCTTGACCTGAAGCTGATGGATACAGGAAGGGTGGAGGAGAGCAGTGTGGGTCACAGAGAGATTTATCAAAAGAGTATGGAAAAGGGGCTTGGACTGTAGCATTACAGAGCAGGGAATGATGCAAGCCACAAATCTCTAGGAAACCAGGCTTTATTAGTTCCACTGCTTTTGGAACAACTTGTTTAAACTTCCCTTGTAGGTAATTAACTTTCTAATGGCACTGTGAGATAGGCCACCTGCAGAACCCTTGGGCAGGGGGATTCACAAGCATGTGCAGTTCAAAATAAGGCCTCATGGAAAACTAGGCAAAAGTGCGTTAGAATAATATTTACATTCAGTAGCATTAAGTACATCTGTTTGTTATTAGTGGGAGGCTGAACTGGCTCAAAAACCTTCTGCAAGAGTGACCCAGCAGCAGAAGGCCAGGTACCTCTGACAGCTTTTCTACAGCTACCAACAGTGCTATTTCCAAAAAAATGACAAGATTTCCCTCTCAATGTCAATTTGAATGCCTAGAAGATGCAATTTAGATTACTGTAACATGTAGATGTTTCAGTTCTGTCCTTTTAGGTGTCTTGCTTTGTCCTTATTTTCTCTGTTACTCCTGTGTTTACACGGGTGTGAAGTTTTCATACAAACTAAGGGAGTACAGCTCTGGTTGAAATCAGTGCAAGCCAAAGATGGTCAGCTTGTTTGAAAAACCAAGGGTGATAGGCAACAGTCTTTTAATAAAAGATAATAATTTAAAAATTCCTATGAGTGTTATTTAATGAAAAAAATGCATCTTACTATGTCAAACATGGACACAGAACATGAATTTTATTTTATTTTTTCAGTTCAGTTTTGTATGCTTTCTATAAATTTGATGTCTGAAGACAGTACATGTAATTGCTAACAAGGATTAATGATTTCAATGTAGTTGTGATGATTTAAGATATCTGGAACTAATGTTTAGTGTCAGGTGGAAAAGCTTTGGCATAGCTAAGAACAGAGTCCTGATAGTTCAGTGCTGTCTTAGATATATGTGTGTGTGCTTATGCTCAAAACAGTATTAGGGAGATGGGTTGTTCTAGCTTAGTGCTTAGGAATTCTATTGACTATGTGCTCAGGCTTTTGGGTTCAGTTTCATGTTCTACTATAGGTTATTCAATGTAAAACTAACTAACATTAATTAATGTTGATTTATTAATGTAACATTAATGTAACAGCTATTTGTTTTTTATATATATCTGTGTCTCTTGAGATTTTTTCAGAACCTGAAAAGACATTCTGTATATGTGTGTTTACACATAACACATAGAACATAAAATTGTGGAGCTGCCTCATCCTTGTTAATTAATCTTTCAGTCTGAAGTATCCACAAGTTCCAGGGAGATTTCTATATTTGGAGGTTGTTGTGGCAAATTCTTATTTAAACACAGATGATTGGTCTCTTTCCTCTAAATTATTAAAAATCTCTCCATCCAGCCCCTCTGGAAGTTTTCTTAGATTCACATTCACTGTCCAGAACTGTGTTCCTTTCTGGTTTAGAGCCTGCTGTCTCTACTCTCTGAATGTTTGTTGACTGCTGTTTCCTGGCCACTTTACACTTTCAGTAATCTCCAGGGTATAAACAGACATGATGTTACACCTTAGTCTTGCAGCTATAAATTCCTGTCCTGTGCACTCTTTGGGATGAAGGCTTCTGAGCCTATTTTGTTTGCTTGGCGTATCAAAAGCCAGGTAAGTGATAGAGGTCAGTTCTGCTGCCCAGCCACATGCACCCATGCCATAAGGATTGCCTGGTGTGTGTGTGACAGTTCTGTGGGGCTGGCAGGCATCATACAGAGGTTTTGAAGGCCTCATGTGTCAATAGCTCTCCTATTGTAGACCAGGGGATACACAAAGGTATCTTTGGTGGCACTCAGCATGCTTACCCTCTTACCTCAAAGTCATACAAGCAGACATTTATTAATTATGCAATTTCCAACAGTTAAAACAATCAGGAAAACATTCTTAAGGAGAGGAAAAAGCAAAAAGTCCTTTTGATTTGACCAAATCTGGAAGAAATCTATCTTGGTCATGCTCAAAGAAAATGAGCACTGATAAATAAAACACCTCCAAGGAGATCTGACACAATGGCAACAGATGTAGGGAGCTGTGTGACTGGAGAAGTAACCACCTTATCATAAGCCTCAGAGTGTTGTTTTGTGGTTTAGGAAAAGCAAGTAGGTATGACCAAAATGACTGTCCTTTGGGAAGAGGGAGTCAAAGGGCACATGCTTGAGAGCCACAAGTATGAGCTATTCAGAAAACAAACAAAGACCTCTAAACTAAAATGTGCAGGTGACTGAAAAGGTCACCCTGTGAAAAGCACAAAGAATGAAGCAAAGGGAGGTGATGAGGTGTGTTTGAAACAGTGGCCTCATCTCCCGTGTAAGTGCACCAGATGAGGAGCAATGTGGGTCAGTGGGTCCCACACTGACTTGGGGATCTCCAGACTCCTCCAGTCTGCATGAGACTTTGGGACACAGCTGCTCCTTTAATGACTAGTACTGTGGGTGGGTAATGTGTTCAAAATGTGTTGGTTTCTAGAGCTGTGCTATTTAAACAGCACAGAATGGCAAGACTTTGAAACAAGTCCTAACATTTTATAGGCCGTGTAGCTGCCTTTAAAAAAAGGAAGCAAATATTAATTAAAAAATGGAAGACCACCTACTTAAAATGTGACTCTTCAAGTAAGACAATAATTTCCTAAACAAACTTATATGCAAGCAGTGAGTCACCCTTTCACTCTTATAAATGTTTTTGCAGCGTGCTTCTATTGAAAATCATTTGGATTCAGAAAGGCATGGATTTGATTCTGTGCTTTCTTCTACTAATTCTTGTTGGTACTAATAAGAATTAAAATCATTAGGAATAATGTACTAATAGGAATTAAATCATTCAAGGATTTCCTCATTCAAGAACTCCCTTCCTTAAGTCTCCCTGCCAGCTGAAAGCTTTCTGCTCTGATACTGGGCTTTCTGACACCAGCTCTGGACAGTGAGAGTACTTGTTTCCTATAAACCCTTTCCATGCTCACGTAAAAGCTGATGGGTCTGCTGATATCAGAGGTCCTTTTTCAAAAAAAATTTATGTAAATAAGGTGAACTGGATTTCATTCAGACCTTCCAGGCCTGGTCTAATATGCCTTCTTTTCATTCTGTTAATTTTTTTTTTTATTTGCTCCAGTTTTTTTTTTTTTTTTTCTCAGTCTGTTACAGCTATTTTGAAGAGTCTCATTTTGTTATGTGTGGTCACTTATCTGTTGCAACCCACTTAGTGGCTTCCATATGTTGCCAAAATGTGTTTGGAAGAGGGGATTAAGTTACTGTTTCTAGCTGTGAGTTTGGTCACTTGGACACGTTCACTGGGATGTGAGATCCTAGAGTCCACAGGAGCCTTCCAACTGGAGATTTTCTATTTTTTTTCCCTTTGCAGTGGGGGACCCCACACATGCTTTCCCTGTGAGCTCTGCTCTGAGGCAGTTCATGTAACATCACAGCTTTACTGCAGCAAAGTGAAATCTTTGCGACCCAGGTTCTGGTGTTCCCTTCCTGTGGGATCTGACTTGAGGTGCCTCCCTTCAGAGGTAAAAGAAGGAAACAAGAGTTGTGAAAGTTCCCTCAAAACCTTTAATGTTCATTGAATAAAGAGAGGAAAAAGCAAGATTTGTTGAGTAATCTCTGAAAAAAACGGTTTCAGAGAGTGCATATCCTTGCTTTGTCTGTGTAAGAATTGAGGAATTATGAGTTCAAATGGGGTGTTTAACTGTGAGTGACCAAAAAACTTCTGTTTCCAGTGTTTTTTTTCAATGAATGTTCCTTGTTAGCATTAACTAACAAGGTAAGTTAACATTCTACTAATTACAGTGCTGCTTTGAGAATGTAAGTCTGGGAAGCATTGACTAAGTCATGTCTTATTCAAATCTGTTTCCTTATGACCCCTGTGATTGATTTAAATTCTACTCTGGTATCAGCTTTTTGCCAATACCTTCATATGACCATTTTCTGTTCACAAGTGTGTTTGGAGAAGATGACTTGTGATTCTTAGCAGTTCATAAAAATAAACATGTAGTGCATTTGTTTTTGTACAACCAGGGATATTTACCTTATAGGATTCTATATAATTGGCTTTGGGTGTAGCTTTGGGAGTGAAGAGTTAAGGCAGAGGCAAAGAATATGATGAATTTACTTGATTATTTCGAGCCAAGTGAATATGCCTAAGCAGCACAGAAAGGAGAAAACAGCTATTTGGTCCCCTTTCCCAGTGAGGTTTTGCATGGATTCTGCACTGTGTCTCAAATATCAGCAGTGGCCACATCTACCAGAGTAATCTTGACATGCAAATGTAGCATTAAACACAACTTGAAGTCATGTAGGTTTGTCCCTTTCAGTCTGTTTCAAATAGCCTGCTCTTCTGGTTTTTCTACAGTAGTGTTCTTCCAATGCCCATGGAAGGCACATTAATTTCTTTTCCACAGTCTTGCATGGGATTGAACCCCAAGTCCTCTGGTGTTGCTATTCTGAAATTAAAAAATAAAAACAAACTCAAGAAAAGCCACTGTTTCATTACAAATGTTGTTTATGATGCAGCAATAAATGGATACTAATGAAACAGAAATCAGTGGATTCAGCCTCTCTTCTTGTGAGTGACAAAGTATCTGAATATTTAAATTAGTGATTTTTCTGAAGAGCTGGGTAGGATTTGATGGAATATGCAGTGGCTTCCTTAAACCACTGGACACCAAAATAACAGAACAAGCCTGTCATTAATTTGAAGTTAACTTTATACCTTTCTCATCTTGGGCTGAAGCAGAGGGGAAGACACTGATCTCTTCATGCTTATGACCAGCGACAGGATTAGAGGAAACAGCATGAAGGTGAGCTGAGGGAGGTTTGGGTTGGATATCAGGAAAAAGCTTTTCTTCACCAAGGGTGGTTTAGCACTGGAACAGGCTCCTCAGTGAAGTGTCACAACACCAAGCCTGACAGAACTCCACAAGTGTTTGGACAATACTCTTGGGCACATGGTGTGATTCTTGTTGGCATCCTGTGCAGGGCCAGGAGTTGGACTTGATAATTCTGATGAGTCCCATCCAGCTGAGCATATTGTCTGATTCCATGAGTGTGTACATTCCAGCAGCTCCTTGTGTGAATGCACAGAGAAAACCAGAATGTAATGTCTGCCAGGCAGCCAATAACCCCGAATCGCATCTTTCTGTTGCCCTTAGCCAGGGAGTCACTCAGCTATTTTTAAAATCTCTGTCCATGAACATAAATGTCTTTCTTGAGGAAAAAAATAACAGAAAATAATTTAAAATACCTTGAAATTTCATACCACTTTTTATCTCTTGATGCTTTTCCCGTTCTGTCAGAGAGTTTACAAGTTTGTCCAGCCTAAAGGCAAGAGTCCAGGAGTTCTTTCCAGAAGTCCTGCATTTTAGAAGGGTTCCTACAGGGCAAATGGGCAATCTTAGAAACCTTCATTTAAGTCATTTTACTGCTGACTTGTGGTCTATCTCTTGGCAAGTTCCTAGACAGTGTGCTAATATTTAGATACTAGAGGATGGTGATGACAGCCAGATGACAGCTGTTTGTCACTGGAGTTGTCACTACTATCTGAAGTATTAGACCATGAAAAACATGGTTGTATGAAATGTTCTTTGTCAGCTGCGCTTTGAAAATAGAAAAATAAAGATTTACAGATTTGATTTCTGAAATGAAATGGATGGAATGACATGGAGTTCAATCTGCTTTTCCAAATGTTTATCACTGTAAAACAGAGCTGATCAGCTTAGCTAAATCTAGGGTCATTAATTTGGGAAAACAAGCTAATTTTCTAGCTCTAGTACAGATATAAGTGGGATTTTCAACAAGTTACTCAAAACTCAGGGTGTATCATATAGTAGTTGGAATATTTAATTTATGAATAAGTCCATTAGGTCCAAGATATTCTCAGCATTGTGCATCCCTGGCCAGATTTATGTGAAAGAGATGTATTTTTTAATGAAACCAAATATTAGTTGTTCCTATGAAATGCACATGGTTTCCGTAGTTCTTAATTACTGATATCGACAAAGAGGAACTTTCATGTATTTTACTTCTTTGTATAGCAGATATTTTAAAAAAAAGACTTCTTTTGCCTTCCAACATGAATGAGGATTGCCTGGTCTGGTCCTGCAATGGAAAACCAGTTGATATTTCTGTTTAAGAAGCAAAGTAAATAAAACACAATCCCTGGAGTGGATACTTCAGCCATGTTCCCTTGGAAAGCTCCTAATTGTACAGAGGTGCCCTCTGTCCATGCACAGAGCCCAGCAATCAAATACACATGGGGGCCGAATTCCAGCAGACTTTATAGCCACCTCTGCACAATAACAATAAATAATGAAATAAATGCAGGGCACTTTTCCTGGTTGGTTCTCAAAGCAGTCTACAGACCACTTAAACAGTAGTGCATTGATTTTTCTCACCCTTGGAATACAGGGATCCTGTACAGGGCTGCTGTTTAAAAGCACAGAGCAAGATTACAGAGTGTTTAGGACAGGAATTAATATTTGCGGTAAAAGCTACAGGATATTTTTAAGGATGCAAAATATAAGCACTATGGAATGTGGGTTACGTCTTTTTTGATGTATGTCTGTCCTTGCTGTTTGACTTCAGAGCCAGGAAAAGACTTTTCAAAAAATGGTTCTGTTATCAATCCTTAGTCACTTAGCCAAGGGACTTCTCTCTTGCTCTTCCCTGGTTGCCTTATTTTATTTATTTTTTATTTTTTTTTATTTTTTAATTTTTTTTTTATTTTTTGGTTGCTAAACTACTTTCATTGTGCATACCTGCAGTGTAATCCATACCAGTGGATGAATTTGAGTGGACCTGAAGATGCAGTTGTAGCACTGTTGGTGAAAACTGTTCATTTTATCAGTCTGTTTGGACAGCAGTAGCCAACAAAGTGTGACACCAAGCACCACAGAGAAGAGCCTGATCCTCATCTGTGCTTGAACAGCCTGCAATGAAGTCTGTGCTTCCAGAGCTCAGTTGCTTTTGGTATCAAAAGTCCAAATGAGCTGAGCACCCCTCTCTCTGATGGGATCACACTTGTGAGCACACTGCTCGACACAGCCCTCCTGAGGTGGTTTGGGAGTCCTTTATGGGTGTTCCTGCAAGCTGTCAGCCCTTCTCAAGAAACTTGGAACTACAACTTAAAAGGCTTTACTCACTCTGCCTGTGATCCAAATGTATTTGCTTGCATTTATTCAGATTAAATGCAGGTGGTTCTTACTTGAAAATTCTGTTGTCTTTTGGTTCTTCCACATCTATAATATATCTTTCAGTGAGGCCAAGGAAGTAGTGCTGTTTTCCTTAGTTTTTATTTCTCTTTCCTGTGTGTAAATATGTGCATCTCTATTCCAGTTGTTCAGTTTATAGGAAGATGTCCTGGTTTGATTTTGAAAACTCTCTTGCCACTACTAACTTATAGCTTTTCCTAAGTTCTGAATTCAGCATGAAAAATTTGGATTTGAGTATTTCATGATTTCTAGTACTGAATTTTGCCTCACACCAGCATGTAATATACTGACACCTCCCTTACTTATAGGAAACCAATGAAAAATATTAAAAGAAAAAATTACTGGGTTTTAATTTTTTAAAATTAAGGGGATGAGAGTGTCTAAGACTATGCCATCTCTTTTCCCCCTTTCCCATATTTTCCCTGAGTCCTGAAAGAATATCCTTGAAAATAACTATTGAAGTTCAGAAGTAATTCATTCTAGACTCTTACTCAGATAAAATTGTGAGATATTATTGATTTACATTCCTAAACATATAGGGTTTGGGTGGTTTTATTCATGGTAAGCTGTAATGACATGGTTAGAGGATCTACTGTGTGTTTAGCAGTAAGGAATGAAGCTCTAAAGGTCTGGAAGTTTGGAAAAGTTCAGATGCCTCAAAATGCTTGGATTCCTCTCAAAATTTTTTCTTAGCTGTATAAATCTACCACCCAGCTGTCATCCTCTGAGGAATTAGCAAAAAAGCATATTTATAAGACAAATCATTTGGCTGATGAAGAGAAATATGCTAGGAATATTTTTTGATTCACATTTGAAAGTAGAATATTTCTTCCATTTCAGTCAGAAGTCAGGGCTGCAAGTAGGTTCTTTCCAGCAAACTTACAAAAGCCTTTTTCTTTCTGCAGGCATTTAGCCACACCACTGTGGGCTGTGATCTTGTCAGTTCTCATAAGCGACTAACACCAATGGTAACAAAATACTTTCCCTAGTTATGGGATGTACATTTCCATGAATTGGTTTGGTTCATCTCATGCATGAAGTGTCAAATTTTTTTTTTGAAAGCATGAAGAACATTGGAAGAATTTTGAGCAGCTTTCTCCCTACTGAAAGCTAGTTATATGAGTTGAAGCTGTATCTTAGAAGTAATTCACTAATGGCAAAAACCTATTTGACAAACATGCAGCCTGAAGGGTTGGTAGCCCCCCTCTCTGTGCCTGTCTTCCTGAGGCAAGCTGAATAAATGTGACAGGATGAGGCCCAAAGCATGTAAATGATTTGGTATCCCATGGTACAAAATTGTACTTTTCTGCAACGTAATCCAGCATCTGTGGTAATAACACTAGAAAAGACAAACTAAATGTGAACTCTCCCTCCTTTGCTACATAAGCAATTATCATTCAGGTGGGTTTAAAAGGGCTTTACAGGCTAACTCGTTTATACAGTGTGCTAATTCTCCCACCACTGAAAGCCAGCCACCTCTGGCCTGAAACGTGGCATCAGTTCAACAGTGTGTAGCAGCAAACTGCAGCATGGCAGGCTCTGAGCACAGCAAACATCTCCATCTGAAGATGCCCAGAGAGCAGCAGGAGGGAGAAATGAAATTGCACAATGCATACTCAGAGATGACTTGCAGCTTGAGGTGACTTGTGACAAAAATTACCTGGGGTGGTTAGTGATCAGTGATTGGGATGAGCTGGAGCCTGAGCCTGGCTAAGAAGGCAGCCCTGCTCTTTGGCACTCCCTGGCACTGCAGCGTGGCACTGTAGCACTGCTAGCAGAAAAGGAAAAGAAACTTGAATAAGTAGCCAGCACTGCTAGTGAGAGCAGCTGAGATTTCTCCTCTTAAACCGACCTCACAAACGTGTCTCAACCTCTGAGTTCCCCTCACAACTCTTATTTTCATTTAGTAATATTTCAGTTGGTAATACTTTGAATAGGTAGGTTTTTAGAGAGAGATGCAGTTGCTACTCTGCTGCAATAGGTCTCTCTTCCTGTGAAAGCAAAGCGTTATGAATGCAAAAGACTTTTCCAACTAACGCTGTTGAGAGGATGGAAGTTCTGGTGGGAAAACTTCCAAGTGAAACTTTGGCTTCACTCAGCTGGAGTGGCACAGGCTTTGTACTAACAGCACCTTTTTTTTTTGTGTGTCCCCCCTGCTTTTTTTTTTTTTAACCACAAACTTCCCTGTGTCACAGCTCTGTGCAAATATTTCCCATATGTCAGCTGGCTGATCCAGTAATCACTTAGGGCTGCAGTGTAAATTACACAAGCGGCAGCACGCGCACAAATATCTGGCTTGTACGAATCCGTAATTCAGTGAGATTTAACTGTGGTGAATTGAACTGGCTTTAAATTAAAAAACTTTCTTTTAATAGCTGTGTAGACTCAGTGCTAGAAGGCCTATTATTCTGTCTCCCACTTTATACCTAGCCAATGTAGAATGTCTTGCTTGAGTTTTAATGGTGCCCCTCTTGCTGTTTGCTTTCTCAATTTACTTTCATTTCTACCCAGTGTGCTGTCATTATGCCATAAAGTA
The DNA here is from genome assembly GCF_001522545.3 of Parus major. NCBI lineage: Eukaryota > Metazoa > Chordata > Aves > Passeriformes > Paridae > Parus > Parus major. The sequence continues at coordinate 55,089,491 of NC_031771.1, forward strand.
GATTCTTTGGGTAGGAAACTATCTTTTTTGAATATCTAGAATGTGCATGGCATTTTGTAAACTGATTAATAGAGTATGCCATTGTTTATTTTATATCTGTAATACTGCTGTTGAGCAGTTGACCATAATGTTTCTGACAGGGTAATAGTCAGAGAGTATTTTGATATTAGGGAATTCTGGGAGGATTTAAATTAATCTTTTCATTCAAGATGATAGGAGTGCACTTCTCAGTATAACACTTGAGTGTATGCTGGTGTTCATAGGAGGCAGAAGAAACAGAATAGTGCAGGGGACTTTAATTTCTGGGACTTTTTGAAAGTAAAAGCTTTTCAGAAAAGAATGCTTTGAACAGCCTTGACTGCAAGTTTCCCTCTCTGCTTGTGTGTGTGTGACTGTGCACAGGGCTGCTCTGGTCCCCAGCAGTGACTGTGCTGGGTGGGGCTGGGGGAGCTGGTGGGGGCTCCAGGCTGCAGTGAGCAGGTGGAGGAGCCTCTGCTTCCAACTTCACAGTCTGAGGAGCAGGAGCTCTTGCTGATGGCTTCACCTGCTCTCAGCTCATCGCCACTTTCAGTGTTACTCTCCCTGCACATGCAAAGGTTTAGAGTATCTTTGCATGCACTTTTACTGACCAGTCTTTACTTTGTCTGTGAGTGTTCCTGTGCAATGCTTGCCCACTTTCCCTCTTGCTCTCTTTTCCTTGGTTTCCTGTGTTTTGTAGGTTTCTCCACTCCCAATTTCTTTACTTTTGTCTTACTTTACCTCTTTTAAAAAAAATTCTTCTACTCCTTTCTCCCTTTCATTTCTCAACATTTTAAAATTTGTACTATAAGCAGACATGCCACAAGAATGCTGTGGAAAAATAGAATAAAAATTATTTCTACATTGAGAGTAAGATGCATTTGTCATTTGTCCCTTTTTCACAGTTATATTGATCATAAAAGCATATATTTTGCACTGAACAATACTCTGAGTGGACATGTTCCATGGTATATCATGAACAGGTTCAGTCACCAAGACTGGAAGACATGTTGGGTTAGAGGTGGAAATAAAGAGGTTGTAAATAGAACATTTTAGTTGTATTTCATACCTACCATTTTTCTGAGCCTTTCTTTTGTATTTTCTTTCTATTATTGTTTGTTTCTGGAAGTGAAAAAGGTGCAAGCATTTGGTTTTTAACTGATTGTACAAAAGAATCTGTCATTGGAGGTAAGATCTAACCTCATCTTCAAGACTAAGGAGGAAAAATTCCAAGCCCAAGAGGCAGCATGGTAGAATTTTCACATTTTCAGTCACACTTGGTATGAATTGGCTGAGTGTGATCCTGACAAGAACACCCACCAACATGGACCTGTACATAATGTGAATTTCTGAGTAAGTATGCAGATGCCTGCAGTCTTTCTTCCTTTGGAGACTGCCACCATCCAAGGAGTTAGTGGAATTGGCTCAGATAAGGATCACCTAAGCCAAGCTGGCTGGTACCAGTAGACAAGTCTTTTATTGTACATCCTCCAGGAAGATTTATGGGCAGCTCTGGAGCTTCTTTGGGGATGATTATGAGTTCAAGAGAGTTTTAAAGTGTGGGGAGAAGGGAAGTGTGGTGTGATTTTGTTGGGTTAGAGAGAAGAGCCATCACAGAGAGCAGTAGTCCTTGATCATGCATGAAGGTGCAAACTGTTTCTCCCTGCACCTGCTGGAATAAAACTTGTCTTAGTTTTTTTCCCCCAAAGTTTCTTTGGTTGTATGTGTAGCAGGTCTGCAGAAATCACATAAGAAAAATTGGTCTCATTGCCTTCAGTTGCTGGAGGAAGAAGGAGAGCAATTCTTGTCCACATTTTCTATAGCTCAGAATTATTTGCTATACCAATTATTTTTGGGAGTTCAGAGTAATTTTAGGATCTTTTTATTTTCTGGCAGGAACCCACAGAGATAAAAATGGCTCTTGCCACACTGGTACAGTGGCAACCCCTGCAAAGGAAAGTGTTCCCTTGAGATGTGAAACTCAGCAGTTTCCCACTGAGCCCTGGGCCAGCTGTGGAAGGAGGAGGAATAAAAGGTGATATGAGTTAGATTTATGCTGATGTATGAGGTGAGTGTAGGTTTTTGCTTAGAAGCTGCTAGAAGGTCATGGTATTTTACCAACTGAGATTTATACATTTGAAAATGAACCTCCAAATGGGAATGTTTCCAAAGTCTAATAAAGCAGAGCTATGCTCATACACTGACCTTGGCAAGCCTGCAGGTAAGTTCCACAACTTCTACCACCTTATAAACACTAAGATGGGTTATACAGAAAAAACTATAGAGGCTCTATTTAGAGACTTATGGTAGCAAGTAGGCAGAAAAACTTCAAAACCACCAATTTAATTTATTGAAGGTCTCAACAGGAATATATAGGAAAAAATTCTCTCTTCCACTGCAAATATTCCCACAGCAACCCAATCTACCTGCCAAGAGTACCCAAAATTTAGGGCAAAGGGTGGGGAACAATGTTAAATCTATTTAATAATACCACTAAACAAAACTTGAAGGATGAGCGTGAACCTGGACCTGTATTTTACCTCATGATTACCTGTTTATATTTGTATTTTATATTTTGTATTGTATTTGTATTTGTATTTTACCTGTGATTACCTCAGCAAGGAAGCCTGTGGCTGAGAGGTTTGTCAATATGGAGTTTACTATTTATGTAGTTGTATATCATGGTTGTAGACAAAAGAGACAAGAGAACACCTACAGGGACTAATGCACATTTTTTAAAGTTTTCCAGCCTGTCTCTGGTTTTCATAAAGGTTCTTAAAATTTCCTTTTCTGAATCCAAATTGAGAAAACATGGGTGAGATCAAGAAGTTGTTCCCAGTTCCAACTAAAATGCCAGTAATGCTGTTTAAGGGTTCAAGATCTGTACTTCCAGGGAGACGAACATGACAAAAAAAAAGCCCTTAGGCCGGAACTGGAGCCAGGACCAGTCCAGGGCACAAATTAGAGCAGTTTGAGGAAATGGCAACTTGCATCAGCATCCTCCCAGCTTGCCAATACAACAGGGCACCATGGCTCTGCTTGTGCTGGCTGTCTGCCACTCCTAAAATCTAGAAATTTCTTGAAGCAAATTCATGCTGCCTTTGCTTTATTAGCACAGCATAAAAAGGCCATAATGGATGATGGAATTATTTACTTGTATAGTTCCAGAAAATGACACCCAGTTGTAATAATTTTGTATTAAGCCATCATTAGGTTTTTCATTACATAGTTTTTTGTTGTCAACATAGGCAGTGGGATTGAGTACACCCTTAGCAGGTTTTCCAATGACACCAATGTGTGTGGTGGAATTGACACACTGGACTGTAGGGATGTCATCCAGAGGGATCTTGACATGTTTGAGAGTTGGGCCCATGAAGTGAACCTCATAAAGTTCAATAAGGCCAAGTGTGAGGTGCTCCTGCACCTGAGTCAGGACAATCCCAAGCACAAATACAGTCTGGGTGGAGAATGGACTGAAATCAGCCCTGAGGAGACTGATTCAGGGGTGTTGGCTGATGAGAAGCTCAGCATGACCCAGGAATTTGTGCTCACAGCCCAGAAAGCCAACTGTATCCCAGGCTGCAGTGAAAGATGTGCAACTAGCAGGGCAAGGGAAGTGATTCTGCCCTTCTGCTCTGGTGAGACCCCACCTGCAGTGCTGCATTGAGGTCTGGAGCCCCCAGTGCAGGGAGGACCTGCTGAAGTAACAATAGAGGAGGCCATGGAGATGATCAGAGGGCTGGAGCACCTCTCCTAGGGCAGGCTGACAGAGTTGAGGCTGATCAGCCCAGAGAAGAGAAGGCTCCAAGAAAGACCTTAGAGCCTCTTCTAATACCTAAAGGGAGCTTGTAAGAAAGCTGGAGAGGGGCTGTTTACAATGGCACATAGTGATAGGACAAGAGGTAATGGCTTTAAACTGACAGAGGGCAGGCTTAGATTGGGTATTAGGATGAAATTTACCGTGATGGTGAGGCATTGAACAAGTTAAGCAGAGAATTTGTGTATGCCGCATCCCTGGAACTGTTCAAGGCCAGGCTGGATGGAGTTTGATCAGCCTGATCTAGTGGAAGGTGTCCCTGCATATAACACAATGTTGGAACTGGTTGATCTTGAAGATCCCTTCACATACAAATCTTTCTGTGATTTTATGCCTTTTTTTTTTTTTTTTTTCCTTGCCTTGCCTTTCCAGGATCAGAAGAAAAGGGAAATCATATTTTATAACACTCAAAGAAATAGTGTTTTAAATCTTAGTATATATCATGATATGTTTTGTTTTTAGACTTTGTAAGCAGAAGATGTACCTATACCTCTGACATATTTCAGTATGAAAGTTCTAAAGGGGCTCTTTGAAGTAGCTATTGTGTCTAGTGTGTTTGCATGCAGCCTTCTGCTATACAAAGCCTGAAGGGCTGCCCCCTTCATGGCCTTTTAGGTTCTATTTTCCAGAGACATAAAATATTCTAGCATGGATAAGAGGTAGAGTGCACAGTACAATGTAAATAAACACGTGTGCTCTTTGGAGCTGCCAGCATGTCCTGCCTTAGCAGAGCTGCTGAAGGGATGGGATTATAAACAGGGTCCCAACTGCAGGAATTTTTGTTGTATTATATAACCGCTATATAGGTTTTTTCCTAATTTTCTTTACTGTTTTCTAAAAAGTTATTTTTTGTTATATTTTTAACTTAGCTAAATGTACAAGGTGCTGCTCTCCAGCTCAGTCTATAGTGTGTAGCTATGACAAAATGGTTTATGCTTTAGGGCTGGGTTTTGTTCCTAGGAGTGTATTTCACTATGCAAAACTGACTTGGTTTGTGGAGTCTTGCCAGTGCTACCCATAAAGTGGACTCTCACCTAACATAAACTTTTTAGGACTTATCCTACATCTGCAGTTTGCAATTTGTGGAACATACAGCCCATGTGCTGGAGGATGTATGGAACTCCCAGCTGGTTTCATTAATGTAGATTTCCAGTTGTGTGTTGGAGATCTACTTTTGTCCATGTTGTGCAATGTTTTTGCAATGATTTTGGCTCTTCTAGTATTAAGTCTTTTAAATGGTGGAATTTATTCTTGATTATACTAAAAAAAAAGCTCTTATTTCTTTTTTTTTTTTACAAGAGTCCTATTATTGGTCTTGTAAAGGAAGAATCATTCACCAGATATTGATCCCTCTCCTCTGGTTAGAAGGAGAGCCCTTCCACTTCCATGAAACAGTATCTGGCACAGCAAACAGAACATTTTGCATTTAAATATAATTGGTCTCTCATGAAAACAGAAAATAGTACCAAAAATTTGTGTCTTTATTCCATCTTTTAATAGAAAAGACTGAATCTTGCCTCTGTTTCATGTGTGCGGGTTTTTTATGGGTTTTTTGGTCTTTTTTTTTTCTATAAGTACTGAAACCAAATTTGAGTAGAACATCTTACCTTATTCCAGTACTCACTTCAGTCTTGCTGACTGCATTGATTTTGATTATTTTCTTTTTTACTCAAACCCAAATATGTCTTTTTTCCAAACTGAATGTGAATGTGAGTCCATGGGTCAGGGTGGCCTGAAGTCAGCCTCAGTGCATGCCATATGAGACATCCTGGGACTATGACAGGTGTCAGTACAGAGCTGAGTTTGTCCCCCTCTGGAGGGGACAGCTGCCAGGTGCATTGCAGTCAGAGCTCTCCTGTGGTACTCTCATTTATGTCAGGCAGATAAATTGAATGTAGGGTGCTTCTACAAGAGTGCCAAGGAGGTAAGTGGGTTATTTAAGCTAATGTGTCAAGGCTGACCTCATAGCATAGAGGATGCAGTGCTCTGAAGAACAGCTTGACAATTTGGGTACTTAAATTCAGACAAGGTTCTTTCGGGATTTAGTATATTTTTATGTATGTGCCTTCTTAATCTGTAATAAAAGCAAAATCTGTATAATCAGCAGGACTGTTTTGTGAAAGGAAGAGTAGTGGGAGCTGTAGGCAACAATATTAGATCTTCTCACTTTTGGTGATTTATTTAATTTCTATTTCCTCTCTGCTATACCTTTTCTCTGGAATTGGATGTAGTTTTTGTCTTTCCCTATATTTTAACATCATTAAAGCTCATTATTATTATTACCTTATTATTAATGTGCAAGAGCCTTTGCACATTATCTCCTCTCACTTACACAAAATCCATGATTCTTGACCAGTACAGAATTTTATACATCTGCTGTTAATTTCTCTTTTTCAAGTATTTAAAACACTGAGGCCTAGGATGGGAGCCTTGGCTGCAGAATTGTCAACAATTAATTTTGTATGTCAGCTTGAATTTACTCTTAGAACACAAAAACAAAGGAGAAGAAGCTTTGAACTGTGTGGCTCATTATGTCTCTGCAATACAGAACCACATATACTAAAATTTCTGGAGCTACTTCTGTAGCTCTAGACAGCCACTGATTATAATTCACTGAGTTCTCTGAATATACAAATCCCTCACCATTAAACTGAACATTTGAGACCCAGGACCTAAAACCTCACAGTTGTCATACCTTCCATCAGTTTCTTCATTTTTCTTTCTGATACACTGCAAAATATTTATATATATTTGAATATACTATATGTAGAAACACAGTTTTATCTTGGAAGATAGGTATTCTAAATCTGAGACGGCTAATTGCCTGTGTCTTTGGAGATTAGGGAAATCTTTTTGCCTTTTCTCAAAGGGTGCATCTACATTAGTAATTTAGTGTCCTGGAAGAGTGCTTGTGGTGCTGAGAGACACTTTTCCTCAATGCCATGCATGCAAGATTGTGCTATGAACTGAAACTCAGCAGTCTGTGATTGGGCACAAAACATGTTGTATTCTGCTTGTATTATACCTACAGAAATCATACATGGATGAAACTTCTGAGACACTAAATTCATAAACTTTAGAGAGAGCTAATTAGTTCTCTATTAATGAATAATTAAAAACACTTAGAGAGTGGACTAACAAAGCATGGTCAGGCCTTACGAATGAAGTATAATGGCTTGGTGAAGCCATTTGAAAATCTGCAACACAAGCTCCTTGGGAGTGAAAAAAAAAAGTCACCATTTTAATGTATCTGGAATGTCATATCTAACTGTTCTTTAACTTATTGTGGAGAGATTAGAAAGAAGGTGTTTGAGGTGGGTAGGGGGTGCTTTATGGAAAAGAATCATGGGGCAGGTTGAAGTTCTGGATGTGTCAGGAAGTTCACACCCCTGACTGGGAGGTTGCTACTCAAACTTCATAATGAGGATCTTTTTCCTTGTCCTGACCCCTCTCCCCAGTTTGGCATTTGGCTTTATAGCACATTGGTCAGTTTGTAGTCAGCATTTCCTCAAATGTTTATGGCTTTACTTTAAAGGTGGATTTCTCATCCTGAAGATGATAATCCTTCATCATGTAAAATGACCATGCTGTAATAAGATCTTCTTGCAGGGTACAAATGTGTTATTAGGTGTCAGTCTGCAGGCTCGGGTCATCCGCCAGCTGTTACACTGCACAGGTTGTATTTTTTTGCAACATTTGGTGGAACATTTCAGGACTGTGGGATTATCTGAACCAGATGTGAAAAGGCATCTCCCTGACACAAGTGTGCAATTAGTCATAAGTGATTACCCATGACCCCTTATGTGCAAGGGGAGAGAAACTTAGGGTTAACTGCTGTCTGCACCTTAACTGAAGAGGGCTATAAAAGTTCCTCCCTTTTACTTCTCAGACTGCAGCCAATTTTCTGCTTGTTCTTGCTTCTCAGATTGTTTTTCAGGGACATGTAATCTAGGAGAAACCTAGAAATCTGAGTCCTCCTTGGAAAATTGTAGCAGAACATTACTGAGAAAGAGACAGGAGTCCTAGTTTTCCTGTGCCTTTCTCTGCTGTTTGTGGTTACAAAGTCACTGAAAGATCACAGACTCTTCCTAGTGAATGGACTGATATATTGGTCCAAGGGCAAGAAGCAAATTAAGGATGTCCCTCTGACCAGATAAACTTTCTTTTATATGGAGCAAGACTTCATTTTGAGTTACTTCTGCCATCAACAGCCCCAGTAACATGACAAGGGGAGAAATATGAGTCTCATGGGGCTTTACCTACCAACATTTACACCTTGGCTCCCTCTGAAAATGGGTAAGTAGTCAGCACAATTCCTAGACCACTGCTCAAATGCCATTTCTAATTTCATTCTCAGTTCCTGTGTGGATCTAAGTGGCAGCTCTATCCCTGTGTATTTGGGTTCCAAGTACAGTGGGCTTCTCACACATCTGCTGTATGCTTGTTGACTTAATTGCGCAGATGAGTTTATAACAACAGGAAAACCTTTGTAGAAATCTTACATAGCTGTGATGGCATAGGGAACTGTGTGAAGCCTTACATTGTTTAGAGACAAATGGAAATCTCAAATGTGTTTGGCAAGCTACATGTTAACTTACGTTCTTTAGCTGATTAATGATTTCCTGTTGTCGGACTGGTGTTCGTCTTTACTGATCCAGTGTGACTTTCCCCCCTGCTTTCCCTCCGTTATGTTTGTAGGCTATAAATTGGTCAAGGGTCTACATTTATTTATGAAAGAAAGGACCACAGCTAAGACACAGTAAAAGAAAAGGAAAAGGTGCTACATAGACTGAGCAGCAGGTGGGGATATAAACCCCAACAGGTTGCTAACTGTTGTCATATATGCTAGAAGTAGTCAAAGATTACTAAATCAAATTGTGTTCTAGCTACTTTCTTCTCTTCAACCAAAATTGGTTCAGGTTTAACAACACTGAGTCTTATTTGTTCCCACCTGTGTCTCTAGCACAGTCAGCTCAGAGTGGAAGGATGTGGGGAAATTAAGTGGTACCATCTGCTTTCTGAGACACTGTGAAAGCAGAGTTACTCCCTGACCCTTTCAGAGGACCTGTGGATGAGGAGCCTGGGATAAAACATATCTGACATGAGGTCCTCAACAGTAGGCACAACAATTGCCTATGGCTGGCTTTGGAAAAGGAACAGACCTTTACGATTTCCCCTGTGTTCGTAAACTGCTTAATAGCACTGCATCTCTCAGAAGGAATTCCTGATGCAGCGCTAGACATTCACTCACAGCCATGGAGAGATGAAAGAGGATAGATGTCAACAGATCATATCATCATATAATCACATATCACATCAATCTCTTACCCTATTTGGGTCAATAGCATGTGGTCAATCAAGCCCTGTGAGCGTTGTCTCATCACAGCTCCTTCTGTGCACAGTGGAAATTTGGATTGTCTGAGTGAAATGATTGCTTCTTAAAGCATAGGGCCTTTATGGGAAATCAAAACCTTCCTTCCCTCAATGAAGTACTTAAAAGATTTTACAATTGCTCTCTACCTCCTTCCTATCAGAGTGGGGTATAAACCACAGTGTAGCCAGTGAAATCTTTCAGACACTTTTGTGTTCCCAGTGTTAGCCAGGCTCAGAAAAAGAAGCTTTGGCATTTCTCCTGGAGAAATTTTCCTTCTTTTCAATAGTGGCTGATTCTTTCTGAATCTGCCTAGTTTTAAGTAAGAAGCATCTTGGTTTAGATTTAAGCCTTTCATCATCTCCTTTGAAGGGTTTTTCCCCCTCAAGTTCTTACCATCAAGGCTGGTCTGCATGTAACACATTTACTTCTGAGTTTTTGAGCATGGCCTTCACTATGGGCACTGTATTCACTGTGTTCACTGTACTGGATTTAATGGACATCAAGGGAAGAATGTTTGTTTGTCAAACAACGAATTTTCAAGATTTATAGTTTCTATCACTCCTGGTTATAATCTTACCCTCCATCCCAGGCACCCCTCTCAGCATGCAACTGAATTTTTCCAGTTTCATGGTACACTTGAAGTTTTTCAGAGTTCAGTATTCATACCAAATCCTGACAAAGCATTGAGTGTTCACTGAATGTTCAGATAAATATTAGACCCCAGCATTGCCCTCCAGATGGAGAAAAAAAAACCAAAACAACCTCTGGAGGTAAGGTCAACTCCATCCAAAGCTTCCTTGTTAGCTGTGACAGCTCTGTCCTGGCTGGGCACGTGTAGGTCCTTATCCTTCTCTCTGCAGTGATCAGCTCTGGTACAAGCTGAGCAGAGGATGGGTGGTGGCACCTGTATGAGGACCTGGTCTCTGGGCAGAATGTGAGATGCTGTTGCAGCAGTAAGGGATTAGCACGAGTGAAAGAGAGCTCTGACTGCAATTTCCCTTTGGCAGCTAAGGTACATGGTTAACTTTGAAGGTAGAAGCCAGGACATGGAAGCAAAGCGGCCCTTTCGCCTCCCTGCAGTGTGATACGTGCTGGAGGCTTGTGGGATCAGCACTCTTGTTTGGATTTCTGAACTCCTGCCAGATCAGGGCATTTAGTTTGGATCATAAGAGAAGTAGAAGCTGTTCACGAGGCTTGGGTCCAAATTTCCACACCATCTGCTGTGTTTGTAGATCAGTGTGGAGGTTTGAGCCTCCCATAAAAGTAGAGGGAAAAGAAAGTAATATTTAATAAGGGAATTAAATACAGGAAAAATATGGAATGAACCCAAAAAGTATCCATCCATGTTCCTAGGCATCATGAATTAGGAAGGGAATAGCACTAAACAGAGAAAAAGGACAGGTATGGGACAATGGAATACTATACCAAGGGTAAAATGAAGTCAGATTTCAGTGGAATAATGAGGGTGAAGGCGACCAAGTCTTGATTACTCATCTGGAGTTAAAAGTTATGACTAATGTCTTCTTTGGCAACTTCTGTCTGCAGGTTCTGGAGACAGAGATAGGAAATGGGAGTGTGGCAGTTCCAAGACCCTGGTCTTGAACCAACACAAGGTGCACAGCTCAAATCTCTTCTCTGGAACCGCTCCTGTAATTTCCAGTTTGAGCCCTTTGTGTGCCTGGTTGGATAAAATCAGAATAGGTCTAATGGGAAGAACATTATATTTCAGTGATGGAGCTGACTTAAACATAAAATGTTGATAATTAGTATCATCATGGTTAATTAAGATTAGGAGTTGGAGAAATAGCAAGAAATGCAGTATAGTAATGTTTAACTGGAGAAAATATTATTTGCTACCCTTTTAAATCTCATTGCAGATGAAAATTACCATACCCATTATTTCAGCTGGAAACTAACTTTCAGAAGAAAGACCTGGTATTTAATAATGAAGATATTGTAAATTTTACAGTAAGACTTAGTAGCCAAAAAAAGGCAAAAATTAATGGAAGCATCTACATGTCATTTCATAAAAGCCAAATCAGAAGGAGAGTCATGGCTTTCCTTCTGAACAATGCTTCGTTAATTGAAGTGATTTTCAATGTCTTTCCTAAAAACTAGAGATATGCTTCAAAATTTTAAGTTGTAGATGTGACAATGAGAGGTTTAAACCCCACTAAAGCCCTGTTAATAAAAAACCATAAGTAATATTATGTGCCATCAAATCACAGAATGTGAATGATGACTGAAACACCTGGCACTGTCCCTTTAGCTCAAGCTCTGCCACATCTGAATGTGAGGGGCATTTTTATTTTCCTCTCTTGGGGCTTTTGCCTCTCCCTTCCTCTCTCACCCATGGGAGTTGATTTTCTGTCCTGTTTTTGTTGTTTAGGTAGGTGCAGTAATGGCATTCCCAGGGCAGCATTGGGAAGCACCGGCTTTCTTTGTGGAATAGGAAAGGTATTTCAAAACAGAAATCTGATTATGCAGAGTACCTTGAATTTGGGTCAAATATTTGTGAGGCTAAACATAAAACACTACCCACATACATTTCTTCCAATGATCAAGGAGATGTATATTGAACAATTGGATCTGTAATCCTTGGTATTAGATTATTTATTTGTTTTGGGCAAGGAGGAATGTTATTTGATCTTTTACTCACTGCCATTTGTCTTGCAGTCTACAGTGCAGATGCACTGGGAAAAGATTATGTTCCTTCATCTCCCAAATAAGCTTTTTGTTTGTTTGTCATGGCTTTTGTGCAGCTTTCAAGACTGAATTTATGTGTGGGCTTAGGTAAATTTCTGTTCTCCTTGAAGCTAAAGAATACAGTAGCCTGCTTAAAAGAATCAAGCTATGAAAACACCTTTTTCTTGTGCACCAGTAAATCCATGAGATATTTAAGAGCATGCTATCTAAATGGATAGACCCACACCTTTGAAAGAAAATTAAAATAACTTGATAAAAGATTAAATGAATGTGAAATTCTGAAAGAAGACCTTCAAAATGTTCTTTGCAACTCCTCAATACAGGATTTAGAAATTTTGTTAAATAAATTCAGTAATGAATGTACACACATCTTGCTTTCTGAAAGTAATAGAGCTTGAAAAATAATGTTACCTTTCTCTGTTGAAAGCATTTAATACTCTCCTTTACATCTTCTTCATCATTAACTCATTAATCCTTTCAGCACTTTCCTGAAGGAAAGAAATATTATTAACATTTTATACAGAGAGTTATGACACAGGCAGATATTAAGGGAATTTCAAGGCATAAATCCTGGAATAATGCTGATACCAGTGGGCTTTGGATGACTATATGCCTGGGAACTTGTACTGAAATTCTTTTGGCCCAGACAATACTGTGAGCCTGGTCAGGGAGGAGATTGAAGCTTGGATTGCAGGGATGTCAGATTAGAGCTGCAGCCACTGGGCAGTGTTTCTGTGTGCTCCTTCTCCTCTTCACCTGCCCACGTGGCAGTCCCCACAGGCTCATGGGGTGCCTGCTTGGTGAGGTTGTATCAACAGGATGAGACCTTATAGTTACCTGTACATTCAGGGTAGTTCTAGTCAGTGTCTTGACTTTGCAAACAAGGATCTCTAGCAGGTTCCTGCTAGATGTCCAATTTTTGGCAAAATTTCTAGTAGGAGACCTAAGGGCAATATGGAGCATTAGTTGTGCGCCAAGTTTCAAATGCTGGCTGTTGTTGAGCTACCCATCCTTTGTTCAAACAGCTTGTGAGTATCTTGTCCTTGTGCTGTCCACAGTATTAAAGGTAAATCAGATGGTTAAACTCTGCCTAACACAAATTTTCTTTTAATTTCCTTTCCAAATTTTCCTTTATCTCCACATTTTGTATGTGAAAGCTGTCAGTTGCATTTTCCTCCTTTGCTCTGATAGATGGTCACCTTAAAAATTACATAAATTCTACAATTCCTTGATTCTTTGGTAGGGAACCATAGGAAAGATGTTATTTTGGATTAGAAATCCCAACTGAAGCAACACCATTTAATTGTTTACTTAGATTAAGCTAAAAAACATTTGTCATTAAGACCACAAGAGGTAATTTCCTGCCAGAACACCCAAACCTTTGACATTTTTCCTTCAAAAAACTTTAAATGTGTGGTAGAGTATCAAAGCCTTTTCCCTGCCATCATCAGAAAAGGTCAATGGTTTCTGACAGATGCATATTAAGCCTGACTTAATTATGACTGAGTGCCACAAAGTTTTATAACATCTGTTATCCAGTGACTAAAGAGTGTCTATAATTCTATTTTTTTTTCAAAGGACTAGCAGATGAAAATGACAATTTCAGTCGGGAAATCTGAACTGGCAGAAGAAAAAAAAAAAAAAAGCCCTTTTTTCCTGGAATATTTCTAGTAATTGCTATAATTTTGAAGCAACTCAAACATTAAAAATTCCCACACGTGGCCTTGACAAGGTCAGTGAGGCCTCAGTAACTTTTATGTTTCCTGCATGATCCCTGCAGGTTAAAGAGAGGGCCTCACTGAGAGGAGGCCAGCCTGTGGAATAAAAGCTTTCTATAGGTCTGAGGAGCAGCTGTTCCTGGGCTGCTCTAACCACTCTCCAGAAAGCCTATTTTCACAACTCAAGCAAAAATGAACCTGCTAGATCATTAAAATGTCTGATTGCCCAGGTCACGTAAAACATTTCACAAATAAATACTCTTGCTTAGGCTCCAGCATTCAAGAGGCTGAGTGGGACTGCCTTTCTTGGGCACAGCTCATAGCATGTCTGTTTTAGGTTGTTATTGACCGTAGTTGTACCTAAACATCTTTTATGTAAATAGTAATCAACAAACCTGAATTGAACTATATGGAGTCTTTGCTGCCTTTTTTTAAAAGAAAAACTTTGTGTTAAAGCTATGGGTTTTACTTTCATTTATTTGATTTTCTTTTTATTGTAGATTTTATTCATTATTGTTTTAGGAGAACTGTATTTTCAGAAGATACTGATGTGCTGGTTGGTGTTTTGAGCACCACAATACAAGATACAGAGCTATTAGAAGCAAAGCCTGTTCATCAGATTTCTGAGGGTCCATAACACCCAGACAGTTTACATTTCAAGTGTCTTTTTACACTAAGCATGCTCAAGTCTCAGAAGCTCTGCCCAGTGTTTGGTGCTGAGCCCTTGGGACTGTCCTTTCTGACCTCAGTGACTCGGTGGTTCTGAAGACAGCAGGGATTTCCCAGCTTGTTTGCATTTCTCATTTTGCTCAGACCAACCTGTGCCATCCTGGGCATCTCATTTGAACTCCAAGCCCCATGTTTGCTCCAGCTCTAAACACCTAACCAAGGAACCTAAGTTAGGAGTGTGGGCACCGTGAGCTTTTCAGCTGTCAGTGTAGGGACAGCACACACAGGACAGCTGAATTGGGTCACTAAGGTTTGGAAATGCATACATCCCAAAATGGCCAAGGTTCATTTTGGCTGAGCCTATATAGAACCTCTGAAACTTTAATCCCAGAACAGTGGCCTATGTTTGGCTTTCTCTGAACTTGAATCTAGCAACCCTTATGAGATCAAGTTATTACTTCACTGTTTTTCCAGGGAAATTTCTCTGAGGTTTCTCTGTGCATTTCTGAGTTAGTGTTAATATTTGTAAACAGAATCCCAATCTAAAAACAATAATAGGATCTGACACTTTGCACATATTTCAAGATTTGGGAGATGGAAACTTTTCTGTTGAATAGAAATGCACACTTATTACTTAGCAAATCACAAGTAATTTTTCTAAGTGGCAAGTTCAGGAGCTAAGAAGTAATGGAGTGACATGTGAAGGAAATTACAGACCATTTTAGAACTGCTGGACAATTAATCAGATCTTGCTTCATTTGTCATAAATGTACAAAAGCTGCTATACATTATTATGCCCATGCTGTTCTGCACTAGAGTGCCCTAAGTGGGGATGACTTTGATTAGTTCCCTTTCCTGACAGACAAATATTGTACTGCTACTTAGTTTGAATAGTTTTCTTATTCATACAGATCTCTCAGTAGCTGTAGCTGAAATGAAAATGAAATGTTAGAAAGCTTACTACAAAGTAAAAGGGAATAAGGTTCAGCGAAGTAGTTAAAGGGAATGAAGAGATTAAGATTTACTGCTGACTGGAAAGTTTCCTTAATTTGTCAGAATGATCTTAAAGGGTCCCAGATTAAGTGCCCCATTTGTTTATTAATCTATTGTATGAAAATTACTACTGAAAATATTGTAAGCATTAACTTTTATCTACTATTTAAATTGAAAGAAACCCTTTATTGAAATTTACTTGTACTTTTTTGATACCATCACAAAGAGCAACCAGGATGCTGAGTACAAAGTGGCTTTGTGAAAATGCCAAAGGAAGGCAGACTCTATGTACTTTCTGTGTCTGTTAGTATTGTCATTTACTGCAACAACCAGCTGAGACTGGATTTTACTGGAAACACAGGACCATTAATCTCTGCTGTTTTGACTGGGACCCACTATTAGAAAAAAAGAGAAGCACAAGTGTGATATCATGGCAACAGTAACTCAGTAAAAATAGCTCTTCAATATTTTTATTAAGTATCCAAGTACTTCCACAACTATTCACTTTGATTTTTGCATTTATTCATTTTTATATTTGAATAAGTTTCTGTTATGTTATTGAGAGGATAAACTGGATTTTCAATTGTTTGGTTTTATAAGTCAGGGAAAATGCTGGAGGTCATGCACATGGCAGGAGTCCATAACTCCTGACTGCAGGAGCTACTGATAGCATCATTCAGGCAGGATGAGATGAAAACCCTAATTTGCCTTTGGATGTTGATGAATTCTTGCCCACGTGAAGCCTAAGACAAAATCTTTACCCCCTCAAATGGAGTCAGAGGCTTTAGATGTGGGTGGCTGTTAATGATTTCTTTCATCCATTCTTTTCTCTTGTTTACACTTCTGTACATTTTCGTTTCTACTGGCAGTGTTGAGCAGCTGATTTTCAGTGTGACCATTTTTATTTCAGAAAACTTCTATCTGTGAGTGGGATAAGAGTGAAAGAATGCATTATGCTACAGGTGGCATGGGCTTTGTATGTCAGGCCTCTATTCTTAGGGCCAGGGTCAAAACTGAGGGTGTAGATTAATTGTGTAACAAGGTGTCAGAAAATATTCCAAAAATAAACAGAACATGGTTAACTCAACACTTTGAATTTATAGAAAGTCTAAATTATATCCTTAAAATAACATGATTATTGCTAACTTCTAGCCTGAAGCTAAACTGGGGTTCTACTTTGAATGAAGGAGCTCCCAACTGGCAGGGACTTAAAAGGTAACTTAATACGCTCCACTACTAGAAATATAACAGACTGCTTATTGGGACATGTTTAAAAAACAGAATGTAGAATATTTTTCTGATCTCACTGATACGTATTTCTACAAATAACACCAGAGAGAAGTGAGATCTGGTTTATGGCTTGCAAGAAATCAACTGGACAAAACCTGAGTTTCAGTTTGAGCAGTTCTACATATACAGAGACTCCCAGCAGAATATTTCAAAATAAGCATATATTTCCCCAATGACATCATATTTTTGTTATCTGCATTGTACCATAGCAGTTTTTCTTAAAATAAAAGACAAAGAGAGCTACAGAAAAGTTAGACACCATAACATTTTAGTTTAGTAATGTTTATTCCTATGACTGTGTTTAAAATATTTTGATTAAGTAATGGTGCAGTAAAAAACAGGGATGGTGAGTATTTCCAGGGCTGAAAACCATGTAAACTAGTGCAGAAACTAGACTTAATGCTTTATTTTCCCTACAGATTATAGATAAGAGATCCATATACATGATCACTGAAATATTTAAGGGGAAGTGGCAAATACAGATTGAGCTCTTAGCTCATAGTTTATTTTTTAGTTTTATTTTTAGTTCTGTTTCTGGGACATTAGGGTTGTTTCTGTTTATCCAGTAGAGTTGGTGAAATGAGATAATAATAGACAAAAATAAAGAAATTGTGTGTGGTAATAGTATATTTCATATGAAGTAGCAGATAAGTAATTTCAGGTTTTAATGGTCCTACCTAATAATTAGAGCCTGTATGTGTGTTTATAGATTTTATTCATGATCAGTAAAGGCTTTGCTTCTGCAATGTCTGTGGGTTTGTAATATATATCCATATAAAGCTCTGGTGTGAGCTGAAGTGTTCTGTTCTATGGCTGATGGACAGGGGCAGCTCCTTCCACTGAAGGTGTAAAAATCTGTATGAAAATCTGTGAATGAGATGTGGTATCAGTGTATAAACCACAGGCTTTCATCTGGTTTAGCTTTTCTTTCTCAATTGCCAAAAGAAATTAGAGTGTGAATGATTCAGTTTCAAAATTTAATTAAAACCCACCCCCCACATTAGAAACATAATCATAAAAATGCCTGTACCTATTTCTTCTGGCTTGGAGCATTTTGTTCCTTTTTAGGTTGCATTTAAAAGGCAACAGAAGTGACATAAGGGGACTAAATAGACCTGAGAAGAGGTGCATCTGTGGTGTAAAGCACAATGAAACCTTGCTTTGAGTTTGGTGAGCGTGAGGAGATTTGGTGTCTAGAAGCCTACAGCTCGGTATGGGCCATCATGGTTGTGACATTCACAGGGATCAGTTTCACAGCTGCCACAAAGATACTGCATAACACATCCTTGCCCAGATGTACATCAGCCCAGGATCCCAGCTTCTGTTTGCAATACTATCATCATTTCCACTCAGATAGCAGCAGCTCATGCAAATCAGCCTCCTGTCCTTGATGTCAGTGTAACTAAAGTTCTACTGACTGGTGTCACCTGAGACTCCACTGTGAACTCCATGGAACTTCAATATTTTTTTCCTCTGTGTATGATACATGCTATTACCACAGTCTACCAAAGAACAGGTTAGTTTAAAAGCAATTTTTAGTCAAGAGTGCCTGAATCATAATTCTCTGCCTAGATCTAGTCAGAAATTATTAATCCTTCCTTGTAAACCAGATTGAATGTAGTGTTTAGGCATTAATGGTTTCCAGAAGCAGATTTGCATTTACATCCAAAGGTTTTAGAAGGTACTTGCAGGTGCTGCATGGAGGAGCAACATACAAGATTTGAGAACATTTCCCTTGACTTTACAGGTTACATCTTCACTTTTCTATCAGTGTGTACAAAAGGAGAACCCAAGTAAGCTCAACAGGAACTGCAAGTGCAAAGTTAATGTCAGAATTTTCCTGGTAATAACATAGTTTATGGTGTTATAGAGAGGACAGGGAAAATAGAGAGGCAGATGGAGCAAACATTAGAACAGTAATCACTGCTGTCCTAATGATTCAGTCCAGGCTGTCCACTGACATAACACTGTATTTCCAACCACTGCTTTCCTTGGAAGTTGTGCTTGGCATGACTGCACTTTTAGGAGCATTTGGACAAATAAATAACATCCCTCTTCATTATTTATTTGCCTTAAAATTTTAATCAGTATTTGTGTAATCAGTAGTAATTTACTACATTCCTATTCAAAGAAATTGGCAGTGTTTAAACATAATCACCCAATGTAGCTATTTTATTTAAGTACTGGGTTCTAAATACACATAAATTCAGCAATTATCACTGGAACAAATTTTAGACTTTGAAGAGAATTATATGAGGAGGAGTTTTCTGTAATTCAAATTGGAAAAACAAACTGAATTTGCCCAGCTGAGGAATCTGACTGTAACTTTTATGCACATGCACTTGGTGTTTGATTTTTGAGTGAAAAATGTATAAAATTTTAAGAAGGCTTTCAAGTGACAAAATGCAGGGCTTTCCTCAGCTGCATGCGAGTGCACTGTTTGGGTTGTGAGGTTACAAAATATGCCTTTCCCTTTGATTGATTTTTCTTCTACATAACACAGCCAAACTGAATACTAAATCAAAAGCTGATAGCATTTCAGCCTTGTTTATTTTTTATCCTGGGTTTAGTAGGTATGGGCATTTTTTCCCATGGTGTCTGAGAGTCTTTGTTAAATGTTTCTAACCCAGTTTACAAGGAGGAGCTTATTTACCTGGGCTGGAGCTTTGTGAATGGCTCCTCTGCCACTCTGCACCGCAGCAGCTCAGGTACATGTCTTTATACTGTGGTTGGTTAGAGCTGGAGTCAAGTGCCAAAGTCAGCAGCTGAAATAAGTAGAGTAAATCAAGTTAAGAGGGAACAGGACAACGTCTTGGAAAAGGAGGGAATATGGGGTAAAAGCTTTACTTCAGGGTTAGGATGATGAGATATAAATGGATTGGTATTTCCTGGGTTTATAAGGGCAGACCCTGGTTTGTGACATCACCATGCGATGGCTTCTCATGCTGCTGTCCTTCACCTACTTGGGCTGCCTGGATGCTGCAGGTCCTCCTTTCCCTTTGAAATCTACAAGAGTTTTATCTGAACAGCCCATGAAGGATCAGACCCTTTACAACACCTTTAAAAAATCTTGCAATGGTTGTAGGTCATTATTGTTGATCAGTGTAAGTTATATTCATGTGGACATCTACTGGATAAATGTATTTCAGGCTTTGCAAGACACATGAACTTGCAATAATCTGGGTTTAATGCAAATTCCTAAGTGACATACACACTTCTGATTTGGTGTCTGGTTAGGTTGCTTTGTTCCCAACTGAATGGAAATTTGCCTACAATTTATCTATGTTTTAATCAAGGCAAGGCATTTATTCAAAATTAATAGGTTTATAGAATCACCTTATGTTGAACTGGTGCACTCTGTAAAACATCTGAGTGATTGGTATTTAGCAAATCTGGGAAAAGAAGTATTAATATTCATAGTGAGATTTCTCAGCCTGCATGGTATAAAGATGGGTGTCATAGTTTAACCCCAGCTGGCCACTCAACCCCACACAGCAGCTTGCTTGCTGCCCCCACAGCAGGATGGGGGGGAGAATCAAAAAAGTAAAAGTGAGGAAGCTCACGGGTTGAGATAAAGACAGTTAAATGTGGAAAGGAGCAGCCACACATGCAAGGAAAGTGTAATAAAAGAGCCTGAATTTAAATGCAAGCATAATTCCTTTTCTTACTGCACAAACCTTAGTTGTGAGGTGCCTGTTCCTGAAGATTTTACTCATCAGTTTGGTCATATGGAAGATTCCTCCCTTCCATTTGGGAGAGAGAGTTGGCTGGAAGAAAGCAGCTCTCCACTACAGGAGTTTCTGTAAATGTGCTTCTTTCATGATTCTTGGGGAAACAGTAGAAATGAGCATCTAACACAAGACCTAGGTGTTCTCCTACCCAGAACTACCAGAAGGAGGGGTTGGTCACAGAAAGCTTCTAGGAAAAAAGCCAAGTATTTCACAACTTCCAGAGCACATCTGTTGGGTTGAAGATTCAGGACCAGAAGATAAGAGTTTCATTAATGTCCCTGCACCCTTGTCCTTAGGTTTATCGGGAACACTGGAAAACCAGGCCCAGAAGGAATTAGCGAGTGAACAGAGAAACTTTTATCAGTTTGGCTTCATCACCTTTAAGAAAGGTTTCTCCTTGAACAAAGAAACTGTACTCATTTATGAGGTTACACTTTCTGGACGACATCATGGACAAGAGGAGGAATATTCCAAGGCTTGGTACAACTGGCTGTGGGGAAATAAGCACTTCTACCTTATCACCTGCTGCCTGTGACATATGCAAAGGAGAGATAGAGAGACTGAAAAATGTAAACATGCATCTGCAACGTTGTTAAATCGATAGTACATGCTGAGGTTCTCAAAGCCTCTTCATAGAATGTGTTTTATATTGCCTGTCACTGTCATTATGGTAATGGCTCCTAAGAGCTGCAATAAGGTTAATAATATGGTGTATGATTAAAATAGGGAATTGTGCTAAGGAATTGGTGTGTACTTTCAAAATTATTAGATGTAGTTGGAAACATAGCTGAAAGACTGTCTTCATATAGCATATTGCCAGAACTAACTGCTTTGATTTCTTAAAACTAGATGATGATTGTTTGATCATTTTATTAAAAAAAAAGAAAAAATCTAGGTGTCAAAGAGTTTCCTTATGTCTAAACAAGTGTTATTAACTTCAATTATGGCTGCCAGGTGGAGAACTGTGCAGTTCTTTTACCATGTTTCAAAATATTTCATTTAGACATTTTGGAAAAACATACATCCCTATTCATAACCCCTGTTACTGTTCTGATTTATAGGTTCTGCTTCGCTGTAAATCATTCAAAATGAAAAAAATTAAATTTTATGGCATCAAACTTATGTGGCATCGTGCCTGAGCAAAGGGCAGAAGGAATGTGATTCTTAAACTGCCAATTTCTATTGAACTTAATTTTTTTTAACAGATGGCTGAGATATACATATAGATAAATGTAAAGTATACTTATTCTTTATTTGGACTTTGAATTAAAAATAAAACACTCTCTTCAATAATTTTTTCCAGTTGTTTATGAAACTTAGACTGCTAAGTAATTTTTTTACTTTTTGAACTATACAAATAATTGCAGCTGAAACTTAGAAAATTTTGGTTTCAGTCCATGCACTTTAATTGCTGTGGATAGTTAAATGTATCATTCATTTAACCTGACAAGCTCTTGGAGAAAAAAGGATCATAATGTTGGAAGTGGAATAGGGAAAGGTGTAAAATCTTATCATTTTTAAATGGGGAAATAATCTGGAAATATATTAAAAATATTGCCTGTATTATCTAGTGTCAAATCAGTTTTGGATGAGGGGATATGATATTACATTCTTAAGACTTTTATATTCTTTGGTTTTCATGTTCCCTAGTAGAATACATCAATGCCAGTGAACATTACCGACCTGGCATGATTCCTGGCTCTGAAGTGGTTCATTTTTGGCAGAAGAAATTTATGTTCCAGTTTCTGAGAGTTTCCTGAAAGGCATTATAGCTTTAGGTGTAACTTTAACTCACACAACAATGAGGGAGTTAGTATAAAACCTAAGAAGAACTGACAAGTGATTCTTAGAGACTATAGCTCAATACTTGCTAAAGGTATACTTTTCAGATATTCATGGATTTGAAATACTAGGAGACAGATTGAAAGTCTCTAAATGGTGGAGACTCATCTTAGAAATGTGGAATCTGTACTTGATCACATCCCAGATTTCTCTCCTGCCACAAAACCTTGTATTTTAATGAGCTTCCCTTTGCTTTAGCTGGGAAACTTGTTCATCCTCACCCTGCGCTTCTCAGCTCAGCCAAATCCCCATAATGTATGGGTGAGCCCTTAGGACCATCCAGGCACATGAAAATCTGTCAGAACCTTTGACAGATGCTGTCCACACTTTTATCTCTTGATGGGCACAGTCTTGGTCATATAAGAGATGACCAGAGCCCTTGAGCACTTCCTTACCATAGCAAAGTGGTGGATAAGGAGTATTTTAAGGAAACTGAAATAAAGCCAATGGCTGATATTCTTGACTAGAATAAGGTGTGAAAGGCTGTCCCTGGTGACAGAACTGCACCTCGCCATACACCAGTCATCAAACCTTATTCTTTCCACATCAAATGGGGATAGAATTTCATTATGGGAATATTTTGACTTTAATGAAAAAATTCTGCTGACAACCGTATTAAAAATCCAACAAAATGTATTGTCAGAAAGAAAGAATAGCTGAGCCTTGTCTTAATTTGTGTCTATTAGTACAGTCAAATTAACTGTTGTCTGATTTTTAAAAATATGTTTAGGTTATAAGATTGTGGCTTTCTGCTCATGCACAATTCCATGTATTATTTGTATTAACAGAGGAATTTGCAGCCTTTTCTTTTATAGCAGGTATGATTTTACCTCACTCCTATTACAGGTAGGTTTCTTTGAAATACCTGTTAAACCTTATCTATAAAATGAAATGAATATTGAAATAGCTGATCTCTGCGTTGTAGGTAACAAAAACAATATAAATGTTAACAACATTCCCTTTAAATACAGAATCAACTATATTAAGTACCTTGGGGTTAAAATTTTAACTTCCTTAGATTTATGGTGAGAATTAAAACATCTCTTGTTACATTTGTAAACACAGAGCTCGTTAGATGAAGGGAATTTCCTTTATCATTAATAGGTCACATTAATGTGATAAAAATGTCTGCACTCTCAATAAATTTTATTCTTATTTTAAGCAGTTACCACATAAAGTGTTTATCCTTCAAAACTCTCAGTAGTATTTTATATCCTCCAATTGAAATAATAAAGAGCAAAGAATGAGAAGAAACAAATTAATCCTCTCCTGGGAAGCAGGAAAACAAGCACTGCCAGATTTAAAGTTGTAGCATTGATTTGTTAAGGTTTTTTTTCTCTCTTTACATGTTTTAATGGGGAAATGAGTGCCTGATACTGAAATGAGATTCAAAATTACTTTTTCGAAACACCTTTGTGTAAGGGACGCAATACATCCTGCTACTCTTCATCACTCTGTTAGCCAGAATGGGCATTTCTGGAAATGGAAAGAGGACAGATTTTTATTTATTTTTTGTGTGTATTGATTATTCTAACACCATAGAATGGAGGAAAGGAAAAATTGGATGAGGTTCTCTGCCCACATAGAACTGATATGAAAGTGATTATTCACCAGCTTTTTCCTCAAAAACTCTATCTTTCTGAAAAGTCTGTCAAACTTCATTATATGTACTGATTCCAGATCTAGTTTCATTTGGAACTTGCCTGTGAACCCAGAAAAGGCTCCGTGGGCTGTGTCTGATAGAATCAGTAACATAAAGTTGGTACACCAATTAACAAAAAAATAAATACTTTCTCAAGGGGTAGAAGCCTGCTAAGTATTCTGAATTGAACAGGATATCACTGTAGGCTATTCCCATGAGCTTTTAGCAAGCTTGAATACATTATGACCTGGAGGGTCCCCATGTGGAGGTGCCCACTGGGCACACGGTGGGTGCACAGCCCACAGGACTCCTGGCTGTCACCTAGGGTGTCACAGAGGATCCCTGTGCCCTGGGTGGGCTGGAGGTGGGGCTTTTCCCTTTTGCATGAGGGTGTCTGTGGAGGCAGGACAAGTGTCCTCAGACCAGTCTTGGAGCTTGATTGTTTTCCTCACTGAGAAGTTTTCTAAGCCACTGCAGGAACTGCAACAATTTGGATTCTCTGTCAGTGGATATGAGGAGTGGGCATCAGAAGTACCACAGACCCCCTCCAGCCTCATTTGCTCTACTGATGGATTTTGGACACCATTATCTCTGTCTTAATCTGCTCCACAGCTGCTGTGTAGCAGCAACATTAAGCCAGGCAATAACAGAGACTTTACAGAAGTTGCAAGGAGCAGGGAAAGATGTTCCTAAGTTACACTTCACTTGGTTGTGCTGATTTATTTTTTAAAATTTCATTGAGAAGAGAATGCTTAATACTGCTAATAAGAAACTTTCATCCCAAAAGAGGGAAACCAGGTTTGTAAGTAGAAGCATAAATAAGGTTTGAGAGAAGGACCTTTCTCACAGGGGAAAACAAACATCTAGGAAAGAACTTGAAATACAGGCAGATCAAAATTTTAGAATGATCTTTTAATAAAGATGGAAGAATTACCTGTACAAAATAGTAACCATACTCCCAATCTGCAGCCAGGAAAATGATTAGTTGCTATTGAGTTTGGAAGAATAAGAACCTTTGGCAACGTAGCAGTGAAAAAATGCATTTTAAAATACAAAGGAATAAATGGAAAACTTTTTTCTTATCTGGGGAACTAGAAATAATACACCTGCAAGTATAATGAATGGCATAATATTGGCACCACATGGGGCATTGAGCAATTTGTACCACAGTTATAGGTTCTTTCTTGCTATTAATCTCAAATAAAATAAACATCAATTCCAAATCCTTGTATTTCTGGCTCTCATTTATTGTTCACCAACTCTTTTCCTTTGTGTTTTGTCTTTGCCAGCTCTTTCTCTTATGTTACTTGTCCATTCTCTTGGCTGTTTCCCTGGCTGTGCTCCATCTCCTTAGATTACCTTCAAAAAAAAGAAGAAAAAAAGTTTTTCATGTCTTGAACTTCAGAAGCAGTCAAACATGCACCAGAATATGGCTTGCTTCACTGATGGCTTGTTTTAAAAACACACTAAGTAGCAAATACTGGCTTGTAAGAGACTGTTGTGTGATCTGAGTAGCATGGGAGAATTCAGTAATGCATTTCGTGTATTAGATGTTTATGTTCTTAAAACTCTGAATTAAGAAAAACAATCCAACAGAACATAAAAAGCCTTGCTTCTTCTTTTTGAAATTTACATCTTAGACTTATTCCATTGCTCTGAGCATGTACTTACTCTTTGCATTGTAGCTGTAATGATTTAATTCTTCAGTTTTTATGCAGACTTTACTTTCTATTCTAATTCCGTTCAGGAACAACAAAACTTGTTACTTTCTTTCCCCGAGTTCCCTTTACTGGTTGGATGTCACCATCTGGATGACTCCCTGTGGTAAGGATGCTGCAGTACTGCCACCATACCCGCTGTGAATTTGTCCTCTGATGGTACTGCTGTGCCTCAGATTTATATAAAAAATTGCCAGAAGTCACCAAACCTGACTCTGCTCTTCTAACCCTGGAATCGAGCTAGCAAAATGAGAGCCAGGTCCAATGTACTATGAGGAGCTGACACATTGCTGACCCAAGGCTAACGAGTGCCAGTGAAAATCAGAAAAGCAATATGTGCACTAGGCAGATGTAAATGTGGGATAACACATAGTTCAACCACTTTAAAATCTCTAGAGATTTTAAAGAAAGAAGGTTTGAATGTGAATCTCTTCCAGGTAACCGTGCCAGCCATTGTATGCAGGAAGGGAGACCAAGAACATAGGTTCTATTTTAAAATATTTATTCATATTTAAATAATTCATTGTTCCTAACATTCTTCAGTTTGGTCACCAGGCCAAGGAAAAGCATTCTTTACTAAACCCTCACATGTGACATGTCCACATTGGAGTGTCCCTATGGCTGGCAGCTCTGTTCCAGGCTCTGCAGACTGAAAGGTGCTGATGTGCTGCACAGCCCTGGGCTGCTGTCACCTCAGCCTTCCCCCTTTCCTGGTACCTGAGGCTGTGCCATCAGTAGCTCCACTGTCAACGGGGCACTGACTTCGAGAGGATCTCTTCAGTGGCACACACCCTGCAAGGACAGCCTCAAGGACTTTCTCTCTAGAGCATATGGTATTACTGAGTCAAAACAAAATTAAGTTCCTCGGTCTGTGGTTGCACAGCAAGATTGTTTCAGTCAATAGATAGGAAAATATGATTTTCAGAATGAGAGTCCTACTATATTAGTCTGGTAAATCCCAGTGTTATGATACAAAAGAAAAACAATGTTCTTGTTATTTCTGGAGGTTTAAGGAGATTGCCATACCCTGGGATACAATGGTACTTTTCAGCTATTAATGCTTCTAAAACTCATTGAAAATAGTATTCTGATCCAAGAAAGGTTACATTGTGTTCTGCATGTATTAAGCAATGTTCTGAGGCTTGTATCTTGAACAAGGATACAAGTTCTTTTATTCTTAATTAAAACGAAAGAAGTAAAAAGGATTAGTTTCAGAGCTGTATAGTATTTACACGAGTAAACCAAATTAACAAGAATAAAATGCTGGAAAGAAAATAAAACCATTCATCTCTTTTTTGAGACAGAATTCAGGCAGCTGCAGATTAGCAAGAGGAGCAGTAGATAGAGATCATAAATAGCTAAATAATTATTTATGTGTCACCAATAGAAATTAAATTAAAAATTACAAGCAGACTCTTTAAGGGGAAAAGAGAGAAACAAGAGCTGGCATAAAAACAGTCACAGGGCTATCTAGATGGGCTGCATTCTGAGTTGTGCTGGTCTGCACAATCATATGAGGTTCCAGTGTGTCATGTGGAGGATATGGAGAGGAAAATTAGCAAGTCATTAAGGAAATGACTGGTGAGCAGCTCATGATATACTGCCAACATCAGCTTATTTGCATTGCTGAAGGTTGAAACAGAATGCTACCTGTAGCCTACATGAGGGAGAAGGATCTACACTAATTATTAACCTGTTTATACCTGTAGGCTGCAGTGTTGCTCTGATATCATTGTAAGTGGAAGTGGAGATAAAAAAGATGAAAAAGATAAATGGCAGCAATTGACAGTCAAAGATAAATTAGTCATGATCCATTAAAATACGAGAAAGATTAAAATTAACTGTAGGTGTTATTTACAAGCAGCCCTAGCAGGAGACTGAGCGATCTGTAGAAGGCTTATTTTGACTCCCTAGTTTGGATGCCAGTGTTTTGTAGTGTTTCCTTTTCTTTCCTTTTGAGATCAAAGCAAAACTGTTGCAAGATTGTCTCAATTGGAAAAGCATATATGCAGCACTGCATGTGTGTCAGCTTACAGAGGAGATTTTTGTAGGCAATAGGTGAGGGTGGGTGCTGGAATTAGAAACATCAATGTAAAAATACCTTTGCTTACTTTTAAAAATCTGAATGCTAATCTTTTGCAATAGTAAAGTGAAGACCTCCTCATTGTATGATTTGAATTAGTGATTATTTTCTTCAGTGCCTGGTATAATGTTTAAAACTCTGCTCCTGTTCTTCTCATCCTTGCACATCCTTTACAAATTGTTTATTTTTATGCTGTTTAATTGCCCACTTACTTAAGAAGGTGACCGCTGCAGAGTCTGACACAGGCAGACAAGGTGCATGAGGAGAGTGTAACATTTACTAATTGCCCCACTTCTGAAGACAGCTTATATGTTCCTCCTCCATATGGGCATTAATTACAGCTGTTCCTCACATAAGGATAGCTGTGACCTTTTGTGCAGTGAATACACTAGTGAGGGCATCTGTGCTGATCAATAATTAGTTAAGCACTTTGAAATGTTTTGGCTTGAAAGACACAATATAAATAAATGTAGCATATCCTTCCTAATATATCTCACAATATTTGTTCTAAGATTTGATTTGTAGAAGATGCATTCTTTCACAGGGTTGGATTCTTCAGGCTGTAAAGCCTATCTAGATATGGATGAGGATTTGCCAGAAATATTATGAGCATAAGAGAAAAATATGTTTAATATAAATTCCTGCACCAGGAAGAAATTAATTTATCCCATTTGCTTTTATGCATAGTACATAAATACTATACATATACAGTATGTATATGTACATATATAGAATACAGATTTTTTGTTCATAACTCTCACTTTTTAAAAAGGGTTTATGGGCTATATCCAGGACCTAGGACACCCCAAGTTCTGCAGCAACTCCACCAATGTTCTGTCACTTTAAAGATTACTGGTACCCAGGTACCCTTTGATCCCTTATTTCAGACAGCTACAGGCTATTCTCTGCAGAATCCTTTGGTGATCTCTGTCCCTGGTCGCTTCAGGGCTGTAAGTTTCATGTTATTATTTCACTGTGTCAGCTGCCTTTTCTGCAGCAGTCACACTGGCTATAGTATTTTTTTCCCTGGGCTTAGCATACTTCCGCACCCATCCAGCTGTTTCCCTTGTGTCCTATTGAGTCTTTTCTATTAACTGTGTCTTACAATTTTAATGCTCAAGCCTGTTTCCTGATTTAGGTAAGTCTCAGTAAACCGTTTATAACATATTTTTCCTTACACACATGAGGCACTGTTTCAGGTCTCCATTTTGTGCAGGCTTTAGGTCTGCCTGGACTTGTGTGAGAGACAGTTGCTCCTCTCCCGTTTCTGCAAATTTTTCCTTACCAGATTTGTTATCAGTGTCTCTATTATTTGTGCTCATCTGCCTTTTGGGCAAAGCAGAGGAATCCTCTTGATGAATGCCCCTGTAAGATGTTGTGTTTGCTGGCCAAAGGGAACCATAAAAAGCACTTGAATGTTTGAACCCAGCCAGATGTGCCTGTGAGTTAGCAGCATGCACAGTCAGAAGGGTTTCTGGCTAGCATGGAGCCATATTTAAGAGCAAAAAACCCCAAACTTTTAAAAGGACCTGTGGGAAACCAGTCCAGATTGCTTACATGAGATTCTACTTTTAGGCCACCAAGGAAACACAAGTGTGTCTAGTTCAGCTCTGGGGTTGATGGGCGCAGCTATTATTCCTATAGGGCTGATATTGCAAAAAGTCAGACTTGGTCACACCTACTGCCACATTATCTGTAATCCCCAGGCTGGAGCAGGGAATGGCTGTGTGGCACCAGGCTGTTTGAATTTTATACCTGAATTTACCACGTGGTTTCTGCATGATTGGTGGCCTCCTGAGAATGTGTCTCTGTGGCTAAAGGGAAAAAAGTGTACTGCCAAAGACAACATAAATATAATTATGTCCTGGATTGGTATGAATGGCCTGAGAAAGACATGCCCTCTTGCAAATTTCTTTCATATATTTGGGGGATTTTCCATATTGTTATGTTCACAAGTTAACATAATAAGTTCCAGGTTTTTTTTATTCTCATTAATTCCACAAAAGAAATTAACCAGGGGAAACGTTAAGTGTTTTTTCCTTTCCCTAAGAAAACAGTGTGATGATGCTAAACAGAGCTGTGGCAGCTGTGTTTGCTCGCTGTGTCCTCCCTGCTGTTGCTCAGGCCCTGGAGGCAGACCAAGCATTTTCCCTTCCATTTATGATGGAAGGATCTTCTCCTACATGTTATGAAAAATATCAAGAGAATAACCAAAACTGCACCAAGAACATCTTCAAATTCCTCTACAGCCTGTTCTTCTGAGTCTCCAAAGTCACACAGGAATAGTTCAGCTGCTTTGTCAGCTTGTAAGCTTGATGAGCAGCTTTGGTTGACCAGTTTATGACACCATGAACAGACTGGTCATATTTTCTAAAACTGCATAGCATTCTTTCATCAGAGTACTTTAGAATATCTTATACTATATTCTTAGTTTTCTTGGCCTCATTGTGTATGGATAAAATTTCCATTTTAAATGCTCATGGGTTTTAATTCAGTGTTGACAGGCACTTGCTTTACCAACATTGTTAAATTCACATATCTTTTTTTTCAAAATATATAGTGTAGTTGTGGAAACTCCAAATGTAGCTCACTGTGCTTCATTAGAAAGAGAAGTATTTCACAGCTGAGAATTTTTATACTTGCTTCTTAAAGTGGTTGCTCTTGAAATTTTTTAGAGAAAATCCAGGTATGCAATCATTATTAAAGTGCCCAGCAGTATCAGTCTATCTTTTAATTACCGTTATTCAAGGTAGTTTTCAAACTGCTTCTCAATGTCAAACCATTTTCCAGAGGTATTGACAAATGGAAGTAATATTATTTAAGGTCATAGCTTCTGTCAAAATGAATTCCACATGTCATTAGGTCAGGATTCATTTATGTCAAGGGAAGGGTCTGATCCTGTAAGTCTTGCATACCAAGTGTTGTCTTATTTCACATAATTTTTTTTGTTGGATGAGTCACATAAAGACTGGAATGCAATGAGTTAATAATACAAAATCTCAAAATAAATACTATTGTCAGTAAGGGTTACAGCATCTTTTCCTGGTTTCTTACCTGATGTTTTACTTCAGCCTACAGAAGCCATAGGTAACACTCCAAGTAAATCACATTAACAGGTTCCCCAAAAGCGGTCAAATTACATGATTACTTAAGAAAACCCCTGGGTATGTGTGTGCGCATAATGTGCTGTATCAATGCAAAAAAGACAGCAAGCAAGACTAAAAAAGCTATACTTTTTATTTTGCCAATGAATCTGTTGCACTTTGCAATGTTTAAGTGGACTTATACAACATAAACATTTGGGACATTTAACATATCAAGCTCAAATAAAAATGACACGCAGATCGTTCACTTCTGAAGCTGCCTTGTGTTCAGTTATTGGAACACTCCATCTCTGTGGTTTCCGAAATATTATAAGTATATATTCCAGATTAAACTTTCTATTTTCTTCAAGGTAGTGTTGCTTTTCAGTTCTCAATGGCTTGGTTTTTACCTAAAGAATCAGGTCCTATCAGCAAAATCAAAGGCGATTACACAGCTCAGTAGTCATTTAGGATTTCTGTGGCTCAATTAAGCATGTATAGCATGCCACAGCCACTGAGACTCTGTTTATTCAGTGCAAGTGCTCTGTAATTTATTTAAAATAATCCATCTTTAACAAATAAAGAGGCCATTGACTGGCCATTGCTGCAGGCATCCATTTCAATGCTGCCTTCTTGATGGTCTGTTTTGCTGGTTTAAGTTAAATACCTGACAAAAGTGATTCAGTTTTTGGGAAATAAGATTTGTATGCTTACTGTTTATTTTATTTTACACCAGTAATCAGTTAGAACATCTTTTTAACAGATTGACCATTAAAAATGATTAATACTTTTTATTCTGATAGCCACAGGTTGTGATTGCTCGATCTGTGTGCACACATGAGTGTACATATGTGTGTGTTTACAACTGCTCAGGAACCCTGTCTTTATGACACTTTGCTAATCACGTTAGGCCTATTACTGTACATATTTATTGGAAATTAGATTAGATATCTATGTCCAGTGGCAAAAGCTCTTTTCTTTCCCAATGTGCACTTGCATTTTTTTTTTCTTTTCCCACTTGGTTCTTTCAGAAATGAATCATTCATCTAAGCAACACCAACAAGCTGCCATAAAGGCTTGCCAGTACTAGTGAATCTTCTCTGAGAATCAAAAGATTGCAGTATAAGTTCCTGGTAAGTGCTGTTACTTGTTGCACTGGAAACATGCCCAACTCAGAAGAAGCTTTTTCTCTGTAACAAGAAACAGCCATTAAAAACCATCTTGGGAATAGAGCAAAGTATAGTGCTAAATTTCCAGTGGAAAGGCAATAGAGAAGGCTATTGGTTAAGGGGCTGCTTCTTAAGGTTAAGGATAAATAAAACTCGGGTAGCCACAATGGCACCTCCTGTCCAGCAGCCACACAGTATAGCTGTGTCTTGTCTCTTTTCAGACTTAAAAAAAAACCAACCCACCAAGAACAACCCCAACCTTAGAGGAGGTGAAACTAAGCTGTTTGTGTTATTGAATAATGGCTTTTTAATGGTAGTTAAACAGAATCATGGACAGCACTCAATATTTCTTTATATAACCATCTAAGGAGAGTATGTCACAAGTTCACAGAAGAATTTTAAAGCCAGAGCAGCACATGTGTTTTGTTGCAGTAAGTTTATTCTCACATTATTTATTCTTTTTGTTTTACTACAGAAGCCTCATTAACAGCTCATTTGTACCCGCTTAGATGAGAATAATTTTTCAAGGCATGCTGTTTGAAGAATAGTTAATTCTATTTTAAACATGAATATTTATTCCAGAGCCCTGGAGACTGTAGCACATTTATAGTCACTTAGGTTGTCATGTTTTCAAAGGGAGTTGTGTGGTACCTAAAGCTGAGGAATGCAGCTGGCTTCATTTCACATTTCAGCTGCACAGGACGATCTAGTCAGTACCTGCTCATCTGGAAATAAGACAAAGCAACAGAGATTCTGTCTAGCATGAGACATTAATACACATGACCTTAATTTTAATAGTTAATCACAGGACTGGAGTCATGGAAGAGCAGTGAAAACTGTCTTACAGCTTTGGGGATGGTCTAAGTCAACTTTGATTTTGTAAGGAATTCTAATTTATATTTAGTCCGCAGTCTGAACTAATTTATCTTCAGTTTTGTCTTTTAA
Source organism: Parus major (assembly GCF_001522545.3). NCBI lineage: Eukaryota > Metazoa > Chordata > Aves > Passeriformes > Paridae > Parus > Parus major. The sequence goes on from NC_031771.1 coordinate 55,122,289, forward strand.
ATGTTAAATGTCTCTTAACATAGTTTACTGGACTTTTAATATTCAGCCACTATCTAGTGTTCAACATGCAGTTGAGGAAAGGATTTTATTTTAAGACATTAAATTAACAAGCATGGCAATACTACAAACTAAAGAAGCACTAGGTTAGCACAATTAAGAAGATTGTACTAATGATTGTACTAATGATTGTGGCTAAGTTGTAGCTGCACATATGAAACTGAGGCAACAGGATCTTATAGGAAACAATCTTTGGCACTGGTGGGGCTGCACATGGAATTCTGTGTTAAGTTTTGGGCCCCTCATGACAAGAAAGACACTGAGGTGCTGGAGTGTGGCCAGAGGAGGGCAATGGGGCTGGGGAAGGGTCTGGAGCACAGGTCCTGTGAGAAGCTGCTGAGGGAGTCTGGAGAAAAGGAGGCTCAGGGGAGACCTGGTCACTCTACAAGTCCCTGAAAGGAGGTTGTAGCCAGGTGGGGGGTCAGTCTTTTCTCCCAGGTAACAAATGATAGATTGAGAAGAAATGGCCTCAAGTTGTTCCAGAGATGGTTTGCACTGGACATTCGAAACAAATATTTCCATGGAAGGTGTTGTCAAACACTGGAACAGGCTGTCCAGGGAAGTCACCACTCTTGGAGTCTTTAAAAAATGTGAAGATCTGGTTGGTGCTCAGGGACACGGGTTAGAGGTGGAACTGGCAATGCTGTGTTGTTGGTTAGACCAATGACCTTAAAGACTTTTTCCAATCAAAACTGTTCTCTGATTCTGTGAAATTCTTGAGAATGCATGAAATGAAATGAAATGAAATGAAATGAAACAAAATCTCATCAGTGGACATCGAAGCTATGCAACAAGAAACATGGAGGTGAAGGGAGGCCTGAAATCCTGTCTTACTGGCACTTGCCTGGTGCTCTCCTCTGCCTTGGTGGGTACCAGTCCAAGTTTTCTGTCCCATCCAGGAGGATGTACTGGTTGAGAAGCACAGGAGGATGGAACCTGAAGCCTGATCGAGCTGAGGCAGGAAACATCCATACATCTCTTCAGCTTGGAGGGTGTTTAAGACAGACATCCACACACTTGGGGAACTTTCAGATTACACAGAGGTACAACTGGAATATTTAAGTGTCTCCAGGACTATAAGAACCTGTTCAGATGCAACTTAGGAGTTAGGTACTAAACTCTTGCTTTGTGTAAGCTACTCCTTAATCTTAAAAACTACTCCAGTCTTTAGCACAAGGAGAAGATGAGGTACCAGATACTGAATTAATTGTCTAAGGTCACATGAGGCAATGAGGGAAATGAGGAGTCAAAAAAAGGTGATTTAACTCCAGGACTCATGTCCAGAGTGTGGGATGATGATTCTGCTCTGAATGGGATCTTTGTTTGGGTGATGAAATGTAGTAGCCCAAGAAAAGGTAAGAAGGCTTTAGGAGCACAGATTTCCTTTGCATTTATAATTCAGAATGTTGCTTTTCATCCAGAGTGGTGAAAATATATTACCTTGGTGGGAAACCAGGGAGAACAGGGACCATAGAGCAGGAGCAAGCCTGTGGGTATACATGGGGAAGAGAAACAGAAATTATGCTGTATAAGGTATTGGAGGACTTCCAAGTATTTTTATTCATTATTACTACTTTTATGTGAAAGAGAACAACCTTCCAGGCTTGGCTGGTTAGAGTTGAGCAGGGATTTTGGCAAGTTTTGGTCCAAATCCATGTTTGAATGTATGCGTGTGCATGTGTGTGTATGGTGCTTGCATGAGGTCCAGAATGGGCAGCTTTTTATCTGCTACTGCTCCCATTTACATGTTCCACTCTCTCCTGTAAGTTCAACAAGCCTTTTATTGAGTCATATGACATTCAACTTCCAGGTTTACAAGTATTTTTAGACTGAAATTCATTGGACATGCCTTTTTTTAATCAAAACACACATAAAAATACCAAACTAAGTGATTAAAGGATGTTTTAAAACTGAGTTTTTTATATGAAAATATGAAAGCAGTTTTATTGCATCAGCTAGGGTAAAAGGTAAAAACAAATGTTTCTGTGACACATTAAAATAATTTAATTTAACAAAAAATATTCTTAATAGATCTTTTTCAGGAATGTCTCAAAACTGTCATTTGATAATAATTGTGTATAGACATATTAATGACTGAGATTTTCAAGGAAAAAATTATGTGATCCGGTAAGTAAGCTGATTGAATTTGATTTTTATTTGTTGGATGTTACTTTTTTATTGATTTGTGATTTATTAGTTCCATCATGAAAATTCAGAGACACCTAAAGATTCCTGGTAGCAAACCATAATGTGATATTTAATTTGTTTTGCAGAATGACATGAAATGTTCTTGCTAGCAAATGCAGTTTTAAGTGACTCAAAGTGAGGTAAAGAGGAGAATCTCCTTCAATCTCCTTCTATTAGTCACATTTTAGAAGTAAGAAACAATTGGAAGAAATTTTATCCTGCTGTACTGGCTTGACCTTGACTTTGAGCTTTAGTTTGTTGTTTTAATGTTAATTTTAAGTGGACATTAATAAAAACATCCTCTAGCCATTATATTTGAAATAGTCTCTTAAAGTGATAGTCATCTGTAAACAGAATTTTAGTCCAAGATGTGGGTACTGCTTATGTCCCTGTGAGGACTCTGAAAAAAAACAATCTTTTTTTATAGCTTAAAAAAGCTTATTTTTTATGAAATAAGCTCATAATAACTGGAAAAATGTAAACCTCTCTCCTGCCTTCCAAATTATTATAATCTTGAAATCAAGGGGCTCAAGATATGGGAATAGGAGTAACAGTTCTCCACTAGGAAAATTAAAATAAAAATGCAGTAGTACGAGAAAAACCCAAACACAGACAGAGTCAGAATACACCCTGACACTGTTGGTCAACAGTCTGATTAAGTGGTGGCTGCAGTCCTCCTGGGGTGACAGACTGGTTCTGTTGAAGCAATGATCCTGTAGAAGGGTGTAGTTTTCTTCTGAAGGCCCAGAGGTGGTGTAGATGGGTCTGGCCTTCCTCTGGGAATCCAGTGGAGAAAGGCTGACGTGGTGTTCTAAACCTCAGATTATATCCAGGTAGGAATGCTTGGTTCCTCCCCCTGGATGGGACATCTCACAATGGGATGGTGTAATTTTATCAGTCATGCAGTCAGACTCAGTGGCTCATTAACAGAAGATCTCCCCCTGGAGGGAGGAGGATGGGTCATGGAAGAGATAAAGAACACTGCCACACCTGGTTTTAACAGATGGAAATAGAATATATACTCTTGGTTACATCTTGCATCGCAACCCAAGACATCTTTGGACATGGTTTATGACATGAAAGTGCTTTGCATTAAGGACCACGGTGTCACCAAGTTCCAGTTGCTCCAGTCAGGCTTCCCTTGTGGCACCAGGGTCTCTGCCAGAGCAGGATCTTGCTGGTGTGAGTGAAGCACACTGCTGAGCACCTGTGGCTGGTGAAGGCAAACTCCTCCTCCTCCTCCTTCCAGAGGCCTTCCAGGCAGCTTTGTGTGATACTGTGTGGCAAAGCAGTCGAGAACTGGTAGGAATGCACTTCAGGAGCTTATTTAAATAACTACGACTGAATTGCTATCACGATTTGGGAGTTCTTGTGTTCTCAATACAAAACAGAGCGACACAAGGAGCATCAGCTTCCTGTAATGACCTCTAAAACACTTTTCTCTGCAGCAGCCCAGAAAGAACAGATTGAATGAGGAAAAATACATCTGCTTGGTTTTTTTGTTTGTTTGTTTGTTTGTTTATTGTTTGTTTTGTTTTTTTTTTTTTTTTCCCCCCATTGCATTGCATTGCATTGTATTGCATTGCAGAAACCTGGTGGAGATCCTGGGGATTTAGCCTTATGGATTAATTTGCTAGGGCTTCTACAGAATTTCAAGCTGAGGCATCTGGAGTGCAATACCCAGATGGAGCCCGGGTACACAAGACAAAAGAAAATGGAGCATGAAGGCAATTTTGGCTGTGTTTACCTTTTCCCAGTATTTGCAAATTATTCATCCTTTAAAAATATTTAGGAAAGGGCTGATTTGTGAAGCAAATATCTCAAAGTCCAGTGGTTTGATTAGCCACATGCCTATTCTGAAAACAAACCATATCACATGCAAAGGGAGCCTGGAATAAATTACCTTAACTTTGTCAGTAGCTTCAGTGGAGGATCTGTCCCACTGTGTATTTCCACATCTTCTGTGGATTCATTTAAGATGCTTAGGATCTTAGGTATGGAAGCTTAGGACAGTGCTGTCAAATTGTACATGTCTAATACACAACAGTGCTATTGCTTTTAGTAAGAGAGCAAATTATGAGGAGTTGTCAGGTTTTTCAAATGTAAATCATCATCATGATGAGAAAGTCAAGCAATGCAGCTTTGGTGCTTGCTCATCACAGCTAAGTAAGGAAGGGTAACAGTAACACAAAACATGGTGAGAATGCAGGTATTTAAATCTGTGTTTAACCAAACAAGTTGCTTACAGCTTCTCACAGAGGTTGTTTTGGAAGGAAGGGCAATTTCTTTAATTTCTTTCTCCCTCTCAAAACCCTACTACCAGCCATCTGTTGATAATTATTGTCCAGTCTCTGCTGAGAACTTGTGATATTCAATATTTCCTCACCACTTGAACAAATAAGCGATAATAACTGCAAGGTACTTGACCACAGGAGTAGAAAGCCATATAGCATGAAAGAGTCAGTGTACACCTTGGTTCTTGAAAACAACTCAGGTTTCTATTTGTGATAAAGATAAATCTGAGATTCTGGGGACTCATTAGAAAAATAGAAAATTTTGGGCAATCTATCTGTGTATTAAATATTTTCAACAAGGAAACTGGAAATATCTCAGTTTTTACAATGTTTAGTCTCTTAAATTATCAATGAGTAGATATCTAATTTAGAAATGGTCTTTAAACTTGTAAAACTGTCTGTAATTGCTGTTCTAGATTTCTTTTTCTTGGTTTTTGGTATCTATTATTAATATTAGTGTACACTTTTATTTAAAGTACTTGGATTTTTACAAGTACTATTTAAGCCTAACTAACTGATTAATTACATCTGTCAACCCATCACAGACATGATAGCTTCTAACCTGTTTTTATAGATGGTCTGACAACAATATATTTGTGTTTAAGCTTTCACAGCCTGACGTTACACTGCCTCTGGAATGACATCCCCTGTTGATTACTGATCATTAGCCCCTGACATTACTCAGCATTCTTAAAGACCTGAGTCCAAGGTTTTCCAAAGCTGCTTCTGGACCCATGACCCAAACTATTCTAGTCCCTGTGATCTGAAAACTGCTCCCTATCAAAATGCCACAGATAGAACACACTGAGCTGATTGGAAGAAAAAATGCTTGTTGCTTTTGAATATGTGGCTTTGGATGATTAGACTAAAATCTCAGCATATTTATCCATTGGAATATGGGTATTATCAACATTTTTTCTTTATTGTTTTGTTTTTCTTCAGAGGATTCAGCAGTACTGGCCTGAGCGCTCTCAAAGCTGCTGAAGTTTGTAGTAAGCCTTGGTTGCAGCTCCCTCCATCTCTAAGGTGGTTTCCCAAGCTCCAGCTCTGGAGCCTTTCCCTGCTCACTCTCACATCCACTGTCTGTGCACAGGCTGATCTCCCTGACCCCATGTGCAAAGGGTGGAGCAAGGAAAAATTCCAGGAATGACAATTTTTAATTCTTAGTTGAGTATGCATTCCATATATTTGCCAGGTGCTAGTACTAAACCCCCTCTCCCCAATAAGCCTTTAAATTTTATGGGTGTTTAATTATCAAATTAAAACCAGAGAACAGGAAATAGTAATTCTTAAAGGTTCATGCAAAATCATTTCTAATACTGCTTGATAATGAAAAATGAACCACAGGTCCATGACAGAGAGTGAATTTCATAATGAATACAAACCCCACAGCACTAATTTCAAAGTAATTATTATAACTAATATACCCTGTCATTATAACTAATATGATTTTTAAAAGTTGTTTACATCACTGAACACTCACTTTCCTTCTATAATTTTTTTCATACTGTTTTAAAAATATGAACAAACACCAGAGTGAATAAAATTCCAAAGTTACCTGCTTGTCACAGATCATGGATGTTTATTTGTTTACCTGTTTTCCTTGATTCTCCTGGAGAAGCAAAAAATAAAGATTTTAGGACACTATGAATACCATCACAATAAAATAGGAATAAGATAAGGAGTTGATTAGAACACATGAGAAACTGGTTTCAGTCTATGCTACCTTTTCTTTTTGCTGTTGGAACGTAACAAATATTAACTGCTCCTGCTCTGCTGTACTTCATTACATAAATATTTGTGTAAATTCACACTGTGAATATATGAAGTGCTTTGATGGGCAAAGAGGAGAATTTCCCCATGTGCTGGTTTCTTCTTTATAAGAAGAAACAGCACTGTATGCACTGACTGAACTTTCACACTCATGCTGTTCAGCATCAGCTTGAGTTCTCAGTTCTCTTTTTTTCCTCCTTCATAACTGGTTTACTTACCAAAACCAGCTCTGCTGCCATACAGCAATTCCTACATAAGTGCTCTGAGCCAGCACTATGAAATTCAACTTTTTTTTCTTTTTTTTTTTTTTTTTTTTTTAACAAGCTGCTGATCTGGAGGTCTTTCTATGCCCCACTTCCCTTATAAGATTAATTAATACACTATGCAAAATTCCAAGGAACTGTACATATTCCCAACTGTGACCTCACTAAGCCCTCAAAGAAGAGAGTGTTTGGATATTGAGAATTCTTAATACAGTTTTATAAAAGTGTTAGTAGCAATATGTATGCAGAAATCCACAGGGAATTTTGTATTAAAGTATTTATTTATAGTTGTACATATACTGAATCTATCCTTTCCCCCCAACAATAATGTTGGTATATCTCAGGTATCAAGACAATAAACAAAACCTTTCCTCTGTTGTATAAACATTGTTGTAGCCATGGCAGTTAAGAATATCAAAAGAGAAAAAACTGGCGTAATAAAAGATGTCACCTACTTTTGCAAGCTTTGTTTCTTTAGTATATACTTTGACAGAGACAAGAACCTTCATTAGATCACCTTTATGTGTTCTTGTTCCACTTACAACATCAAAAAAAGAAAAAATGAACCATGAGTATGGAATATGAGTTGCCTTTTAAAAAGAAAAAAAAGGAAAAAGTAGATTTACATTGTCTTTAAGTGTTATCTGTCACTCAACATTGACTCAGGTGAGCTTGTCAAGATGAAAAAGTGCTTAAAATATTTGGCTTTGTTTTCTGCCAATACATTTCCTTTCCGTTCATAGTTTTATAACTGTTCATTTATTGGAGTAGTTTAGGAGGCAAATTAGTCATGTTGTATTAGACATCTCTTAGATTTATATCCTTATCATTTTACAGGGAAAGAAATTTAGACTAAATTGGTATATGAATCTATATTTTAATACAACAAAGATGGGAACAAAGGAACTTTGCTTTGAAAAGTTTGTGAAGAGTTTGTAAAAGGTTTATAAAAGTCCATGCATTACAAAACACTTTAATATGGACAGGAGCAATTGATGTCTAGATTTTTTGGGGTCCTTTCATGATTGCTAGGATATGAATCAGATCCAATGGCTACATACCAGACTATTGTTGGTAAATTTTGCTTTCCAGCAAAATTGAAAATATGGAAGTGGCACCTAACAAATACTACAGTCAGATGTAGAGTTGCAAAACTTCAGTTTTTCTCAAAAAGCACTTCATGCTTTTGATTAAAATAAAAAAAGAAAAAGATACAAATCAGCCATATAGAATACCTTGCTGTACATCTTTAATGGTTCATGTCTTTATGCTGCAGAGTAGTGAGCATGGCCAGGCTTGGTGGATGTTATGCACCTAGAATCCAATATTTAATAGAATTACATAGCTATACCTGGATTTAGAGATCTCATGAGTAGTAGTGGCTTCAGCTAATAGAATCCAGCCCTCAAATTCATGTTCAGTTTGTTCCTAAGAAATTAAATGTTTTCCCCCCACCTCCCCCTTGAATTTAAATATTTTTTTAATTTGGAAGAGGTACTCTTTCAAACTGAATTGTTTTTGAAGGCACTCATAGTGCTACCTATTCACTTTCTGGATTTTTAATTACAGTATCTTGCTGTCAATTTAATGAGGGAGACTCAGACTCCTTGACCCAATTTGAAGTCTATACTGTGAAACCTGCAGTGCTTCCAGTTCTAGGTGAATGAATTCTGTCCTGTTCCCTCATGACATGGAGGAATTGAGCTCTTCACTCCATGGAAAGGGAAATCAAATAGTGTGATCAACAGGAGGTTACTGACGTCTCCAAGGGCCCCTGATGGGGTGAAGGAGGGAATAGGAAAGAGGGACATGCTGTGGAAGAAATATTATACAGGTTATATATTGCAATAGCTCCCGTGGCCAGATGAAATACAGTTCTGTGAGATCTCTTGTGTCATCCAGCGTGTTTATGTGGTGGGTTTCCTCTGGTCAGCAGCAAAGCCCTCACAGTTGTTCTCTTAGTTCCTACCTCCTAACAGGATGAGTGGGAGAATAGGTAGAGAAAAGATGAGAAAACTTGTGAGTCATGACAAAGATAGGTTAGTAAGTGAAGGAAAGAGGAAAAAAACCCCTAAGTGACACAAACACAATCATTCACCAACCCTGCAAGCAGACCAGTGCCCAAACGTTCTCTGGATGATGGCTACCACAGAAGTAGAAAGACAAAAATGAATGCTGAGTACTGAAGACACCCTCAAGATAGAGTTAGGTATTCAAAATTAATTTTAGCAAAATAAGAATCTCCTTGGATATTTTTTTGAGGATACTGGTATACTATGTTTTGATCTAGGATTGCAAAGTGAATAGCCAGTAAGAGAAAGATTAAATACAATTTTAAACAGTTACTCATTCAATGGGTACCATCCAAATACATCCTCAATGAGCTCAGATGCTCTAAAAAAGGAGTATTCAAGTAAATAATACATTAATTACAAAATTACATTATTTATATAAATAATATATTTATGCCTAAGTTCAGTGTACAATTTTGCAATTTTAAAATATTATTTCAAGACAACTTCTGTTTGTGTAACACTGATTCTTACAAGGACATCAGGTAGCTTGATGTTCATTTTATTTCTAAAGTGATAATCTTGGTGAAATTAATAGCTTTGGAAAGGAAATTGTTTTCATAGCAGGAGATTGACATGCAGATGTATATTTACATATCAAGAGAAATCTGATTAAATAGTCTAATTTTGAAGTTTTAAGAGAAACATTAGCACTTCTCAATATTCTGCTAGAAAGACATCTAGTGCTATTTTCAGCATGAAAATTATTACTGAATAATTCAACATTTTAAATCTCTTGTGAATATGTTTATTCTTCTGTCTTATTTGGACAATGGGATGTGTCAGCTTTTAATTCAGCTAGTAATCTTTTTCAGACTGATTGAAGATCATTACCTAAATCAAATTATGAGCAGATGTTTCTAGAATGGCATCCTAATCTCTAAAATTTCTAGATGAGAAGGGGCATTTTAACATGCATTCTCAGCTTCACATTTCTATTTTAATATTTTAGTTAGAAAGAAAATTTTTAAAACCCAAATGACTCAAGAATCAATCTAGTGTGGAGTGCAATCAAACATCAGGGCGGCCTCTGAGGCATCTTTCAACAGATACATCCAACTGTTGCCACTACATTCATTTTAGGAGCCAACCCACAAGTCTAGGTGTTACTGCTGGAAAATATATAATGCAGCTTCACATCAGGATCCTAGAGCTGCCAAGCATATCTCCAGAGTAACTTTAACAGTGATTACACTTGATGAAGGAGGTGGAGGGAGTATAATCATGTGCCAGCAGCACCAGGAGGATAGGACCAATATTGAAGTTAAATACAGTTATGTGGATTCTTATGCAGCCATTAAAGGGCAGTTTTTCATAGGATGAGCTTTGCCTGCAAAAGTCTCAGGTGCTTCCGCTTGCTGCTGGTCTCTTTTTGTAAATATATAGGCTTTTAATTACAACAAGGAAGCTACCTCACAAGGAAATGTCTGAAAACACTGAAGTCAGTAAATCCCATAATCATGAATCGCCTCTGTGATACCATGCTAGCCGCTGAAATTCCCAGGGCTGCTTTAACATGCATAAGTAGTTTCACATTTTCGTTGGAAAGAGAAGTCAGGCTCGTGAAAACGCTCTCTCTTAGCTGAGAACGGGGGAGGAGAGTTACAGGCTGCAGTCCTAGAGATTGTGATATTGTAACAGTCAATATTGACTGAAGAAAAGTACTTTATTTCTGTCTTTTATTTAAATTACCCAGTGCTTGAGGTAAACGCCCACTCCACTGCAATCGCAGCCAGCAAACAGATGTCTAGGCTAGGAGAGTCTACAAAGCAGTTCCATATGTTCCCACTCTTCAGAACTACATTTAAATAACAAGCTGGAGCTTGTTTAAAGAATTCCTGTTCAATTTTATCTCTCTATCACAGTATGTGAAATCCATATCTGTGCAGGCAGTGGAACCCAAACAAAATGTTTTATTCTATTTTGATACTAAAGTAGTCTTCTTGCTGTTTTGTGCAGCAATGCCTCTCTATCTATAGACTGCATGCTCAGCATGGGAGCTTTTGCCAAAGTTCCTCTTGTTAACCTCTTCTGAGAAAGACTTCTTGGTAGGAATGAAGCACTGAATTGGGAGAAAAAAATACACTCCTGGAAAGAAAGTAAGGGAGAAGTCATCTGAGAAATGAAGCTGTGCTACTTTTAGTTCTGACTGCATAAACAAACCCATCTAAATCTGAGTAAGGAACTGTGCCCTGCAAACAGCATTTCTCAGATTATCCTTCAATAAAAATGATGGCTCAAGGATCATAGCTAAGAATTGCAGCAAAGAATTAAGACTTCTTCATTCTCAATTTCAATGTGGTCAGAGGTATACCCTCCCTTTTTGCAAGAAAGAAAAAAAAAAAATCTACAAAACAGAACTTTTATTTTGTGGTAGGTTGGCATTTTTCTTCTGTGTTAGAGCAAACCTAACCACAATGGGGGTGTTGAATCATGATAAAGTTTACTGTAATACCAATAGTCTATAATAGCTTTTCTGGAGGAAGAATGTAAAAATACATCTGTAAAAATGTCATTTATGAAAAAAGAAAATTCACTCTGTGTATGGGAAAGACAAAAGTTAAATAATCCACTATAAAGAGTTCTATGTGAAATTAACAGAAGAATATGAGATTTGACTCCCTCCTAGAGGTGAAAAAAATACCTTGTCAAAAAGAGAGAGAGACAGAAATCCTCCGCTGCAACTGGCATTCTTACTGGGAATCCATATCCTCCATTTTAGAGCTACAGATAGAAGAACAGCTTTCAATAAACATGGAATATCTTAAAGAATTTTGGTGAATTTAGTAATTTGAAGAATAATGTGGAAAAGAGCTCTTTGACCCTACATCACCCTACTGTACTCCTTGCTCTAAATGTTTCTGTAGCCAGGAAAAAAAAATGAAAAAAAAAAAAAAAATCAGAAACTGATTTAAAAGGAGAGAGTAAAGAGATTTTCAGACTTTAAGAAATTTGGAAATCTCAGAGTTAAACAATAAATTCAGGCCCCATGTATATGATTGATCAGTCCTTGAGCATTTTCCCAAAACAGACGGTTCACCTCTAGCGAACTGCTGTTATGGAGGTAATGTCTGTCTCTTCCCAGACATAAATTTTCCTTTGTCTTTTCACCTTTTATTTTCCTAGTCTAAGTTCATCAGTAAAATGGCAGCACATATACACCAGGATGAGTTTGAAAGCATTAATCTCACAGGGCAGGTTGCAGTCTTGTCAGTGGGAGAATTTGTTTTGCATGTAAAGAGACACATATGTAGCCAAGTTTTAATGATGGCAATAAATAGAAACCCTCTGATCTCAGCTAGAGTAAATATTTTTCACGCTACTGAAACATCTGCTGACTGCAGAAGAATATGATGTCATAGCCACTATCTTCCCAAAATGGGTTTTATGAGTTACACTTTTCTCCAATATTTGTTTTCATGCCATTGATGGAAATGTATACATTAGCAAGGTAATAGGAAACATAAGAAATCCAGAATTCAGCAGTCTGCTGTGTCTATCTGCCTAACCCCTAATGAACTTGAGACGATAGATTTCAAGTGTATAACACAAAAAAGATAGAAGTCACTGTTTGTTTTGATCATCATTCTACCTAAGTGTTGTATATTGTACTTGAAAGTAGCTAAATACTATGTGAATTTACTTTTGTGGAGGTAACTTCAGTGTACAGATAAGACATTGTAGACACAGTTTACCCCTACAGCTGATGTCATTTATGCCTGGGTGGAGTGGTTATGCATGTCTAAATAACCTATTACAGCACAGAATTAACCCTTATCCTGTCCTTTTGTTAAGGCTGAGAAAACTTGTTTTGGTGTGATAGATCCATCAGCAAAGGAAATGGTCTCTCTGAAACTCAGGCTCCTGGTCCAGTGCTTTGACAGTAAATATGGAAGTAAGAAGCAAATCTTCCCTGGCTGAAACACACATGACATGTTATTGATAGAGAACAGAAATGTATCTCCAAGTAGACGCAACAGAAACCAAAGCTGTAGCCAGCATTCATGGCAACTGAGACATGATGTAATCTCAGACAAGGTCATCAGTGCAAAAATGCTTTTTCTATTTATTTTTAAGATCTTTCTATAGCTGCTGGTTGTAGAGAGAAGAAGCTTCTCAAAATGCTATGCAGCTGAATGAGGTTTCTGATAAGCTGTTTGAACTGTTTTTTTCTCCATTCTGGAATTTATTTGCCTCTATTCTGGAAAATATTTTATAGCCTCCAAAAATATTCCTGAAAGGAACCAAAAATGATTTGTTTCCTCAGTTTTTATCTTTAACTGCTGGATATACAGAGCACACATCATCTGTCTTCTAATACACCTTACTCAATCCCACTGAGTATGGTCATGCATACTAGTGTACATCTATGACAACTTTGCTAATAATCTACTTACCTGATGTGCTAGATATTAATTTTCATTAATAAATTATCTAATGTACCTCTGCACACAACATTTCTAATATTGAATTGTTCCTCAGAATTTCATTTCCACTTAGATGTTAAAATAAGTGACTATGAAATGAGAATACACCACCTGATGTGAGCAACTAAGATGTTTCAGATGAGCTCAGATTTTGTCTTTCTTTCTTTATTCATGTTCCAGAGAGCTACAGAGCTTCCTGATTAGGTCTTTGGTGTAGATCAAGGTCTTTGTATCATCAAGGAATGTCTTGAAAAGCTGGATTTGAGGAAGAACAGTAAAGGTGTTTCTCAGGGCTTGCCCTTGCAGCTTTGATACGTGTAGTCTCTTTTGTCCTCAATGATATAAGAGGAAAATGGCAAAGGAAAAATATCCTTTCTTGCAATGTGTCTTCTTGAGAAACAAATGATTCTGTCATGAACTGCCACTGGGAATGGACAGCTGGGAGAAGTAGGAGTGGAGGAACACCTTGAGTGAGCAAATCTGAAATTGTAAGGTAGCAAGAAGTGTGCTTGAGAGATTTTGGAAGAGAAAATGTAGGGTTTGAATACAGCTTTGGTGATCATTCCCCATTTCCTTAGCAGGAGGCTGAAGCAATCTGACATAACCCTAAAAAGGGGATCATACCTGAATGTTGAATCTTCAGGAGGAAGATGTCCATGGGCTGGTCTCTGATGGGAACAGGGCTATGGAGGACTTTTCCGTGGGGAGCACAGTAGCAGCAGATGCACAGCACACAGCTTTAGGAGGGTCCTGTTTGGGAACCTCAGATGGGAGAAGGAAACACACACACCTAGACCATTAAGACTCTCTTTTGAGTTTGAGTTAGGAAGGAGAAAAATCAGTGACTGGCAGCCAGAGAGGAGAAAGGGGTTAAGAGGTGAGAGGAAAGCAGAGTCTTTGGGGAGCAATTGGTTTCATTGCATTCATTTTGTTTGTGTTTTTCCATCAGTGGGGAATGGCCATAAGTCCACCTGCAGCTTTGGTCAACTCTGCATGATTTTTCAGTCTGCATTCCACAGAGGTGAGTGTTTCTGATTTTTCAGCAACAGAACAGAGGGAAATCCCATGTAGCCCACACAGTATCTGAAAATATACACAGTGGGAAATGGGACAAAGCCTTTTGGATCCTGTTCACTTGTAAATGTCTTATATATTCATTGGCAGAGAGTGCTTGCCTTCTCCATTGGGGTGAGAGCTGAGGGACTGAGGGTCATTAAGGTGGACACCAAAGGCTTTCTTAAAAATTAAATTTTTACCCCTTCGCAGTTTGTTTTATGATACATGCAAAGCTCTCATATATTTGAAGAGATCATACATTAATCCCTAAATCTAAAACAGACATTAAACTATTTTAGAAAGAGTGATATTTAAATAGTAAATTTTCCTTTTAGACTATCTGTCCTCACATTGCAAACATGGTCTTCTCCTCTGTATTTTTCATTGTTATCATCACTTTTTAGGTCTCCATTTCCTTATTTACCTAACCTCTAAAATACAAGCATGGAAGTCAAATCTTTTTATCTGTAATATATGGGTATATGGGCCAACTTAATTAATATTTTCTGTATGACCCTAGTTCTTTCTATCATGTAGGTAACATTTTTAAAAGATATTGAGGAAGTGCATTAATTGTAAAAGTACAGAATTGCAGATGATGTACATTTTGAATGGGAAGTTAAACCATTTGAGATTCTTTATACCTGTTGCAGAACAGAATGAAAAGTGGACTGATAGTAAAAACGATCCACTATCTGTATTTTCCCCCAGTATTGCCTGTGGTTGAAACCAAAGCACCATATAGCCCTTGCATGTGGCCCTAGCTGAACCCTCCATTTTCCCATATTTGCATCCTGACTCCCCACAGATTTATCTTTTTCCAGTCCTGGCATATTCCATCAGTTTTTTGTCTTTTTTATTTAATGATTTCCCAGAGGTACACCTCGAAGATGATACCAGTGACAGTTTATTCTAGGAATGTAAATGCTTCTTGAGTAGTTTAAAAGAAGGTAGAATAACAAAAGCTCTCTGAACTGGGAGTCTCAAATGTGTATGATACAAAGTGCTTTTGATGTAGCTTATAAGACAGGACCATTTATCAAAAATTATTCACTACCCAAAGAAGCTGACCAGACTCCACAGCCAATTTTAAAGGAAGTATGATAGGGTTATCAATATGCAGTTGTTACCATTCTCTTTCTCTGCATATTTTTTCATTCTCTTTCCCCAGTTTCTGCATGAGATTTAAATTTAGTGAGGTGTAGTTACAGAATTAATGTCACTCGAGTAGCACATTATTTGTCCTGGAGAGACCTTAATTTTGAAAAGTATGTCTTTAAGCAAAGTGTAAAGTAAATCTTCATGTGGAAAACAAACACAGGTGAGGTCACGAAAGGCAAAATCTTTAACTAACCATAAACATTTAGGTTACTTTCACTCAATAACAAAAAGAGGCTAATATTCTAAACCATTTCTATTCCTGAGGCAAGGTATTTGCTCACTGTGAATGGAAGAGTGTAAATGATAATGTTAATTTGGCCTTCAAACAAAGCAATTACCTATAACTCTGTTAAAAAGTTAAAACATCATTGTTCTAATACATGCCAAATACTCTTAAAATCATATATGTATGTAAAAGTACCTTTAGTTCAAGAGTATCTTCCTGACTAAAGTCCGATCCCAAGCACAGTGAACATCAAGTGGAGCTACAGTCTTCACAGAGGTGTAAATCTTCTGAGAACACCCCTCCAGATCTGAGAACACTTGGAGGTAGAGAAGGTACATGAATGAGGGGACTGTTCTCAACATGAAAACTGGCTCACTTGAACATTCCATCCCAGAATCCTGTTGGGGAGTTATCAAAGGAAACTCTGGGGAGAAATGCTCCATCAAATCACAAAGATAGGTAGTATGCAAGGAGAGAAAAAAGGCAGGTGAGAACAAAGTTGAGGACACTGAATTTGAGACAAAATATTTGTAAAAACATCCTGAATTACTCAAATATGTCTGTTTGCATTCAGACCTTGAAAATAAGTTTGTCTGAATGACAAGTGCCATCCAGTGAGACCAATTTATGTAAAATTTATGGTTATTTTTGAAAGGATACTTGGATACTTTCATCAGGTATAAATGCATCATTTCTGTCTAATTCCCTCCCCACAATTAGGGTACCATGATTGAATTATTATAACTCTTAGTACAGAAAAATATTTATATTGTCAAGACTTCTAAGACTTTTCTGTTCATCAGTAGGTAGCATTTGCTGGTTAGGTATACAGTAGGTTTTATTGTGCTGTTTAACTGCCCGTTCCATGGTGGTCTAAGCTTTTTTGTGACAAATGACTGCATGCAATTTGGGTGCTATATCATTAAGACAAAGAGAGGCATTTATGTTTTCCTCTATGTAATGTAACTGCTAATGTAACTTTGGGGGAATGATTTGCTTATTATGACAAATAGTGCATTTTCAAGTATTTAAAGATCTTTTTTTGGAAAGAGTCCCTCCTCTATGTGTATATTGAAGGTATTGCTGTGACACAGCATGAAAACTTATGGTATAGTTATCTGAAAAAACTTACCCACTCCCTATAACATGTTTAGATTGCTTTTTTAGACTCTATAAAATTTTAGCAAGAACTAAACATAGAACTTCATTCATCATCATGCAAGCAAAGGCTGCCAAAGGAAGCCTACTCTTCCTGAGCTAAAAGTGGCAACACTCCAGTATTGGCAGAAATCAAATGAATCATTTCCTGCTTTTAGTTTTAGATAAATAATCAAAAAAGATTGTCTAGAGTCTGATCCAAAAGTAATTTTTCATAGCAAGGAATAAGACTGCAGCTACAAAGGCTTTAAGTGGAGAATGTTATCCTGTTAATTATTTGACTGGAAAGGCCCTGAGGAACCTATAGTCAGATCAAAAGATCAAAATCCAATTTAAAACAAAATGTTAAATAATCATATTGACTTTTAAGTAGAGTAACCTGAATTCCATTGAGAAACAGAGAGGATAGCAGATTTAATTTGTTCTGATGCACTGAATGAACTTGGTCCAACAGGCTCCTGGTGGATCTGCCTGCTTTCTGTGGGAGAGAGAAGGCAGAGCAGGGGCAGCAGCTGCCAGTGTAGAGAGTTGGGAATGGTGATTGCCATGAGGAATTGCTATTTGTGAGGTCTCTTTTGTTCTTTCAGTTCTTCCTTCTCTAGGATCCATCAGAAAAGTTGTGTCTAGACTGCTGACAGGATGATGCCAGGTGACATTTGGGAATGTATGGTAAGGGGAGACCTAATTAAAGGAGTTGGAGGAGAAAATGATGGGGTAGAGGAACACTGGAACCAGAAAAAGATGCTGGAAAATAAACAGAAAAAGTGGTCAGACCAGGGCATGAAATCAGAGGTCAGAGGAAGAGACTAATGGCAAAAAGCGTTGAAAAGGTTTAGTTTAAGGAAACTACCAGAGCTGTGCTGGGAAGAGGGGCAGGGTCAGTCACAGAAATGATGAGATAAGGTGGGGAGAGGCCAGGACTCATTGCCTATAAGAATCCCTGTGAGCCTCATGTCTCACAGGGGCTCAGACTCATGGATAAGGTATGCCTCTTCCTCATTTGTCTAAGTGATGACCACCCCTAGAAACCTGGGGAAAGGTATATAGGAGGAGTGCAGACAAATGAGAGATCTTGACTGATTTGAGGCTGAAGAACAACTAGTTCAGTAAATAACTCCTGGAGCAAAAATAAAGACCAAAGGACAATTAAGAGTCCTGACCACACCTTGATGCCTGATTAACTGTCAGCTTCAGTGTTTACAAGCTGATAAAATGGTTAAATCAATTTTAAACAAATAAATAAATAAATTTGCATTATTTATGGTATTAAAAAGTAGAAATGACAAGTTTGTTTTTTTCCAGGTAGTAGTAGAATGACATTGCAATCAGCACTGAATGAATACAAGATCCAGCCATTACTGCTTTTTGGGCTCTGTGACAGTTTCTTACAGGTCTGCCAGCTGGACCCTGCCTGACAATTTCCCATGGGAATTGCTACAGATGTCAGATGGTCACTGTGCATGGTAGCTTCCTTCCCACTTTTGCAAAATTCAGTATTTTTCTAACAGCAGCATATAATGGATCCCAGTTCTGCAACCAACCCAGCGTGGAGCTCCTCTAGTAGTGCTCCTCTAGTGGAGCCTGGTGCCCATAGTAAACAGCAGAAGAGCCAGATTGAATCACATCACTTATGGTGATGTGCTCCTAAAGTCCATGTTGTACCTATCAACAGCCACAGTAAAATCACTGTACAGCTGGCATTCTCACTTACCCAGCTCTGAAAATAAGATTGGTCACGTCTGGGCAGTCTCCCACTCCTTTACGGGAATGTCATGGGATGGGAAAAGTCAGCCTTCTCAGACACATAAAGGGAGCAAATCCTGTCATCTGACTCTCAAGATTGGTTCTGAATCATGAAATATTTCTCTGTAGTGAGTGGTTCAGAAGAAGACCAGTAATTTATATATGTAATATAAAAATTATATATTGCAGATTTGTGGCTAAATCTAGTCAAGGGTTTCTGTTTAGGATTTTGATTGTACGACAGAAATCTATAAACTTGTCTTTCCTGGGTTTATAACCCAAACCCCCAGCATTCTTGCACAAATCACAAGATTACAAGTCTGAAGGGAATATTTCTCTGAGATTTTGTTTGGATCTGAGTGAGGCATTTTTCACTCAATCTAGAATCCAAATCAGAAGGGTATTCTTGGCATAAGGCTTGCAGTTGAAACCACTCAGAAATACACATGAATATTGACTTGATATGTGGTTTTGGATCATTTCAAAGAGTAAAAGGTGTGATTTGCTGTCATTTTTGGGATACAGACTATTAACTCTTTTCATGTCACCAGGAACAGAAGCATAGTGTGATGTCTTTATAACTCATATCGGTAGACATTTTGGAATCAAGGCCAAGTCATGGGTGCCAAAATGTTCAGACTATAACTGCACAACCAATAACTGTTGCCAAATTGGGTGATTTTTATGACTGGTCATGCAACATCTAGTTTTCTTAGTGCCTAAACTGCTAAAATCAAGTATTACATAACAATGTAATTTCATTCAAAATAATAAAACAATGCATTGGTTCAGCTTTCATGGTTGCCAAGAGAAACTTAAAAAAATGTGACCATACTGTAGGCTAAGAATAACAAAACAGAGGACACTTTCTTCCTAAGCTTGAAGTGCCAGCCAGTCTCATAACTTTTGGTGTCTGACTCATGATTTCTGAATGCTTGGGATTGGCAGTATTGTACTAATACATTTTGTATCAAAATTCAACTTCAGAAAAACATAACTTTTTCCGTCTAGAAATGTGTAGGTCAAGAGGCTACAAGGAATGAAAGGAGGGGGAAAAATGAGGGTTCCCTCTCCAAACAAGACCTTTTGATACTGTTTTTTTCCTGAGGAATGAAATCCTGAAGGAGGACCCATATTTCTAATCTTTTCTGGTGGGGCAGAGCTTGCCTGACAGGGTGATTGTGGCTATGCAGAGGAGTTGCTGTGTTGCCTCGATGTTACGACACCGCAGACAACTCCACTGGGAAATGCCAGTTCAGTGTGCCCTGAAACTACCTTCCCCCTGTGCCCAGCGGTGAATACCACATATCGGCTCACAGAAATGAAGCACAGTGTCTTCCAAAATAAATATTGTTTCTTGGTTACTAATATAAATAAATGCATTGCACATTACATTTTTGGAGAAGAATGTGCAAGACCAACAGTTTTGAAGTCTAAAGGAGAGGTCCTCCCTCTCTTTCCCTCCAGTCCTCTTACAGGGAAACTTCCACTTGAGTCAGTGGGAATTTACAAGTTTAAAAACTACAGAGGCACCCCAAAGTATTTCAGGGTGTCTTCGTTGTTGTTGGTTTTTTGTTGGTTTTTTTTTGGTTTTTTTTTTGTTTTTTGTGACTGAAAATAAGGACGATATTTGGATAAAAATTTTATTTGAGAAGGTGCAACAACTCTGGTATTTCTTTTTTTTTCTAGTATTATTTCTTGTTAAATAGTTGTAAGTTCTGTAGTTTGTAGCTCTCCAAAGGGAAAAACGAATCATTTGTTCACTAATGGAAAATTAAAGAAGACAAATAGCAGAGTTAAGAGTATGATTTATTACAGCTCACATCCTACCGTATGTCCACAAGTTCTTTTAATGCTTTTCATAGGAAAAAAACCCCTAGATTCACTTTCCCAGTGAATTTAGAACTAATTATTTTTCAAGGAGTTCTACCTTTCCTCTCACTTCATTTAGACTTACCTTAGTCTAAATTCATCATAGTTGTGATAGATGATAGTGCTGGGAAGAAAGAGACAAGGAGAGAACAAATATTTCCGTATATTAATCATCAGTCTTTAAAAGCCAAAGAATTGTTTCTGGGTAGGGAATGGGACCAAATTGCCTTCTCATTCTTAAAGCTAAATCTGTGGTTTGTAAAGAATTAGTGATAGATCAGCCTTAAGGCTTAGCTGTTTGGATTGTGTTAAATTAATCCCTTGAAGACATAAAAGTGCAGTCATGCTGTGTAAATACTTCATGCTTCTTTTAATGTATAATACAGTAAGAAATTTAATAATAATAAGCTTTCTCATCATGGTTGTATAACATCATGTCGCAGATACCTTCTTTTACTTGGTGGAAAGCAATGCGGTTCCATTGTCAATGATTTTGTTTTCTTTTTAATTAAATCACTTTTTTCTGTTTTTCCACAAGGTATTGATTTGGGATGTGGTATTTCAAAGCCAAAAAGCCTATTTCTCAGCTGACATTCCATTCTTAGTTTCAGAGCTGGTGTGTGTGGAGAAAGGCAGTTTAAAAAGTTGTTTAGGCTAAACTTTCTCCTTTCTCCCTTGAAAAGGAGATTGACCCACTGGGAAAAAAACCCCTCTGGTCAATGCTATTCTCTAAGCAGTTCCTAAGCAGTGTCTGGGTGATTCTGACAGCAGGCCAGCAGTTTGAACTTCCTACTCTCAAACACTATCAACTAGAAGTACCTAAAATATCTCCTTTTTTTTTTTGTATACACCTTTGCAGAGACACACATGTGATCAGGACTGTTACAGCTTAGATGGATAAAGTTATAGACTTCCACAGTTCAGACAAAAGTTTGTATTTCAAGAGTTTAAGAGAAGTGGAAAACAGTGTTGCTGCTAGTTCCCACTTTGCCTATAATTCTTTTAATAGCAACGTATTTTAGGTATGGCCCAAGAAGTGGGACCTGGATGGTGATTTGATCCCAGCTCCTAAAAGCACCTATTTATCATCCACAACAAAGGGATCTTGGCCATGTCACTTGAAGCAGTCCAAACAATATTTGTGTGAAGCAAAGTCTAATATACAGCTGGTTGAGTGACTAAATTTCTTGTGCAAAGAAGTGTTAATTCTGGTTTTACTCTGTATTTATTAAGGACAGAGATTATCTACAACTAGTGGCATGGCACTTGTTTTGGTGTTTGACCATGGCCAGATACTTTCCTTCAGGCGTTTCCACCATAAGATGTTGCTTTTTGTTTTCTACACAATTGCTTTCCTGAAGAATTTTTAGAATATTAAAACAAGATGCTGCTTATTGACCACATGACTAGTTTGAGCTCCAACTTTGGCAGCACTCAGAAATTTAACTTTAAATCAGGAATTATATACTCTTACTATGGTTGGTTAGAAATGAAACATGCTCCATGAGCATATAATGGAACATCAGGAAATTAAGGGCTTGTGAGGTGTAATTGGTAGGCTAAATCTCTTCTGGTGTTCTACTTCATGTTTGTCAGGTCTCATTATAAATTCAACATCCCGTATAAGGATGACCTCCAACAGTGTAAAGCTAAACTATGGACAACTCTTGTCTTCATAGAAAGTGTTTAATTTTCATAGTGCATGTTTTAATACCTGTGCTTTTGTTAGTAAATTAGTAAGTAATTTCCTGGTATTAGTGGCCAGAAGGAAATGCAAAAATGAATGTAAGCAGTTGGAAGCTATGTCAATCAGGGAGAAACTATGGAAAAATGTGATTCAAACAAAATAGAAAAACTGGACTCATCTACATGAGCAAAACACAGCTCTAACACTATTAATTTATGTACTATTTCTTTGTAATGTTAAAATAACAAAAAGCATAAGACAAAGCAAAACAGACAAAAATCCACATTTCCTGCTTAGTAATCCATGTGAAGTGGAGCAACCATAGACTTTGGGAGCCATTCTAAAGTTTAGCTGGAACATAGGCACAACAAAATACTGAGTCAAAGAAAAACTATTTCATTTCAGTTATAAACCTGAAAATGCTGGGTGAAATTTGTGGAAGATCAAAGACCAAGTAGCTGGTAGACGTAGTGGTCAGACAGGAATTTGAGTTGACTCTTCCTAACCTGAAAGCATTCACAAATCATCAATCAAGTCTGGAATATCATGAGTTTGGGGAATTTTTGATATAATAAATGTAGTACCTGCTTTGTCTTTTAAAGACTCAAAATGAGGGAATTTTTGATTTTTTTTAAAATCAAGTTGTGAACCATCCTGTTATGTTTGGAAAGAATGAAAGATAAGAATCTTACTGCTCAGGAAAAAAAAGAACTTTGAGAAAACACTTGTTGGGTGACTTGCAATAAAGCTCATAAAATTTGGCAATGCAGAGAAAAATTAATCTGGAAAGCACTGTAGTTGAGGAAAACTGCTGGCAGTAAGTATGTGAGAAATTGAAAATAAGGCTATATAATTTTTATAAAAATAGCAGTTATCATGCATAGGCCTGAACCTGAAAGCTGCAATAAACATAGAATTCTGATACTTGACTCACTCACACATTATTCCTGCTTTTTGAAAAGAATACTTATAAATTATCAAAAAAACATAGGAGTTTTAAATTTAATCTATGCTTTTATCTTGTATCATTTGTTTTATACTGTATTTTGTTGTCCTGTTTAGAAACAGGAATAGTGTCAAGCTGTATGTTGTTAGTATAACATTTGTAGAGGTAAGGAAAAAATCCTTTCTTTATCATGGATTGTAGAATACCAAAAATTTATAGGAAGTAAAACTTAAAGCCTACAGTCAGGGATGGACTATCATTATTGTGTTAGCTCTAACTTAGTAAGATCAAAACTTTTAATTAGTCTGGGCTACTACGTATGGCTGCTGAAATTATTAGTGATCTAGACAGACAATGAGCCAATACTATTGCATTTGCTTTGTGGTGGAGTCAAAAAGTGCTTAAAACTCTAATCAATAGTTATTGATATTGGAAAGCTCTTATTTTTGGTTAGATTAAGAAAATGTGCTTATATTCCAGTTCAGAATTGGATTGTTTTTACACTAAGCCTTTTTAGCAGTCTAAGAGAAGGAATCCAAGCTACAAAGGCTTTTTTGTCACTTCATATCTGACTATTATAAATATTTGCTAAACTATTATTCTATTAATCTTGTTTTTTGTAAGGAAAACCCCACTTCTTCTTTTCAGCTGTGGAATTAAATGTGAGATTTCCCACTAAAGGACATATTTTATGGGGAAGTTAGAAACCCTAAAATTAAGTTTGCAATGGAAAATGTGACAAGCTTAGCCATGGCAATGCAACAAAATTATTCTTAACAAGACATGAACTATATATATTTGTGTATATATATATATATATATATATATATATATATGTTTGTGTGTATGTGTATGAAATGTATTTGCAACATACTATACATTTATTACCACTTAAACACTTAAAAATGGAAAAACCAGCACACAACCCAACTGTCTACTAAATATTTTTTAATATAGCCAGAACACATCGAAAATTGTAGGGCTGAAGAATATATGGTAAGTGTTTAAACAACATCAAATGTAATAAAACATTTCATTTGAAATGTTATGCAGGTGATAAAACTGTCATGCAGAATTACTATTTGGCATGCTTTGAAAAAAATATAATTAGGAGAAAAGACATAAGGAAAACTTAATCACTAAAGAAAAACCTGTGAAAATGAAGCATATTTGTATTTGTTCAAGTATTCAGAATTTTTCAGCAGATCAGAACCTTTATTAACAGCTGTGGCACACTGTGGTGGGGTTGGACACTTCCAAGCTGGTGGGTATCAGGTTGTGTGAGCAGTTTGGTAGCTCGTGGCACAAGCTCCTGCCCCCTTACCAGCCAAGCCAGGGAATCCAGGAAAAAGGGTAATACAAGAAGTTCTTTCTCTCCTTTCCCCCTTTTCTTCTCTTGAGGATGGAGAAGAGGTGAACTGTAAGTTATATGAACCTCCTGCAAGAGAAAGTGGCAGGGAGAAAGAGGGGTTGGAAAAGGAGAGGAAAATAGGAGAGATACCTTTGAGATTTATCCACGAAAGAAAGAGAGACAGAGAAGAAAGAAAGAAAGAAAGAAAGAAAGAAAGAAAGAAAGAAAGAAAGAAAGAAAGAAAGAAAGAAAGAAAGAAAGAAAGAAAGAAAGAAAGA